>NC_055991.1:87347198-87662793 GCF_018446385.1 Zingiber officinale
TCGCTTCGCACGTGGCTTTGATACAACTGTTTGGTTTTTCGGGCCGCAAAAATCGCTTTTTGCGTTGCGGAAACCCCGAAATTCCCATGCCACCGGATCCGCGCGAAGAAATAAAAATTTCGTAAAACTTCGAGTACGGGTTTTCTAACCTAGATCTAAACTAGATCTACAAAGGAGAAGAGCTTTACCCTTGATGCAAAGCCCTTCGCTTAATCCCGCTCGTCCAAAGTTCGCCGGATCTCGAGAGTGTCAAAGTAGACACTCCTCTATGTGTATCCACACAAGCAAGAGATGGAGAGACCAAACAAAAGGTATGCTAGCACCCTTTTAAGGTTCGGCCAAGGGAGGAGAGGGAGAGAAGAGAAGAGCTTGAGAAAGAAGATAACTTGAATGAAAAATCAATTCAAGCTTGTAACTCCACAAAAGTGGTCGGCCACCTTCAAGTGAGTGGTTATATACTCCATGGAATTTCAAGAGTCAAAAACTCTTAATCTCCCTCATGAGGTGGCACACCATGAAGTGGTCTTGATGATGTGGCACATCATCATAAGCCCACTTAATGCCAACTCACCAATGATGTGGCAAATGGTCAAGTCAAACTTGACCCTTCATCTTCCTCTCAAGTCAAGTCAAACTTGACCACTTCTCTCCCTTGGTTGATCTAATCTAATCATTGGTTCAAGTCAATTTTAATTTAATGAATCTCTATTCATTGAATTAATTTAATTAAATGAGTCTAAGTCCAAATTAGACTCGCTTAACACATGAACCAAATTGAGTCCAACTCAATTAGCTCAATTTGGATTACTCTTAATCCAATTTGGTTCATCACATGAGCCTAATCCTTTAGGTTCATCAAATGAACCTAATCTCCATCTAATTTCCCTTTGTGTGTGACCCTATAGGTTCTTATAATGTTGGCAATGCTCTTAAACCCATTTAGAAGCATAAGTAATGAACGATATCTAGCAAAACATCATTACTACCCAAGTTACAAGAATGTTGAGATCCAACATCACCTTTTGACTACTAATTGTGACTCTTCACAATATATGACAAGTGTCCTTCTATCCTTGACATCTAGATTGATCAATGTGAGGCATAGACCGTGTCATCCTCTAATCAATCTAAATCTTGAATCCCAAGTAGACTCACTCAATCAAATGAGCTCAATATCTCATATTGACTCATTTGGGCATGGCCATGCACTTAGTGGTCTCACTCTATCAAGAATATCGATGTCACTCCCGTCATATAGGAGGGATAGATCTCATCTACATCACTCACATTCCTCTGCATAATTCGTTACATACCCAGTAATCGCCTTTATTGTCCACCCAGTTATGGGCGACGTTTGACGAAACCAGAGTACGTAACTCCTTATGTAGGGAACCATGGTGACTTCAGGTCCAAGGATTAGTAGTCATACTAATAGCCACATGAGAAAGTATATGACACTCATATAACGATCCATGATACTTTCTCATGGCGGGTCATTCAGTATACATTCTCTAATGCATACCCATGTGTCAACTTTATATCTCCATATCCATGACTTATGAGATCAAGTCATCGAGTTGACCTACATGCTAGTCTCGTCATATTAACATTGTCCCTGAATGTTAATACTTGACTAGGAATAATTAAGAGTAGTGTTCCCTATATCATCTCACTATCGATTCAACCAATCGATTGATATAGGTAAGAATCTTCTACTCAAGGACGCTATTATACTTAGTTATTTGGCACCAATACAAGTAAGTATAATAACCAAAACAAATGTCTTTATTAATATACAAGAATATGATACAATGAGTCCATACAACAATCATCAAATGATTGGCTCTAGGGCTCTAACTAACAAAATCAACTTACCTCTTTTGCCGTTTAGGCAGGCGTGTAGTAAAACAAATCTAAATAAGTTCATCGACAGTATCCATAAGGTAAACTAATACAAGTCTAGATAGTGCAATAAGAGACATAACAAAAAGATCAAATAACTCTGGTCTTCAGGGGACTAGCGACTGGAACTCTCCGGACAGCATCAACCTGAAAATAGCAACGGAGGAGGGTGTTAGTCCAACACTCAGCGGGTATCAACTAATATGCATAATAAAGAAAATAACAACCAGCACTAATCATGCGTACAGTCTCTTGATACAAGAAGGATAAATACAACTGAATAAAGCAAGAGAAAATTGTACTAACCAGGACCAGGGTATATGTATAACAGGGTCATCAGACTGAGAGTGTCATAAATCCTGTATGCATGTCAATCATATGCATCCATATAAATGTAGCAAATAAATACAGCAATCACAAATAATAAATGCATCAATGCGTATGATGCCAATGCAGGTCCTGGTCACCCCTGACGCTAGTCAGTCATCTCACACACTATGGTGAGACCGAATGGGTAGGGTTGTGACAACCGTGCACTCTGCCATCACTCCCCCTAATGAGTGACTGAGTGGACGGGATGCTGTCGGAGTACACCTATCCTCCTACCCCAAATCATAAATGGGGGAGCTCAATGCTCTCATCTCCCGGTACATAATGACGAGGAGGGATCCCTGACGTGCTACCACGCTGCGTCACACTACCCATGAGCGGACCAACGGAGCACCGAAAGAGCAAAACTGACGTGCTACCACGCTGCGTCACGCTACCCGTGAGCGGACCAACGGAGCACCGACAAAGATGAAACTGACGATGTGCTCAACAATAATGGAGCAGACTATCGCGCAGCATGCAATCATGCGAATGGTGCATGACACTAAGCATAGCAATATCCTAAACAGCATGGCAATATCCATGTAGAAAAATAAAATGTGTAACATAGGACAATGAGTCAAATCAAAGGTACACAGATCAGATAAGGTATCAAAAACCCTAGGTCCTGAACATAATGTATAACATGGTTGTGTCACTACCCCTATAAGCATGTATAATCAGAACTAATAACATGATGTGCATAACAAATAAACAAACAAGCATGTACGGATCGGGTAGTGATCAACCGAAGCAAATAAGAAAACACAATCATTCCTATTTGTTAAAAACATTTCTATGCATATCAAATGACAAAAAGTCAAAGTACTCGCCTCCAATAGAAAAGTCCAATCTGGTCCAAATACGACGTCGAGATACTCGTCTCGCGTCAAAGTCCTGTGTCAAATGATATACTTTTATTTAGCTAAAAATCCAATTGTATAGCTAAATAAAATCATAAAAAAATAATTTAGGGCAAAACCCTAAACTATAAACCTCAACCTACCTAAACAAAATCTAACAATAAATTAGGGTTAGTTACCTAATCCCCAATCCACCATTAAATCAATAATCCAAACTTAATTCCATTACACATAAACAATTATAAGATCCAAATCCAAATAACCAAATAAATCTACACAACCAAATGATCAAATAATTATCAACTAATTATGTGTCAATTTATACCTCACTCACACATATATTCAATCACCTAATCCTTACCTTGTTACTACTGGATCAAGATTTGTTGCCGAAATTACTACCGACTGCTAGAAACAAAAGTGCTAACAGAACGAAAAGGCTGCTGGCGGTTTGAACCAAAGTAGGTGGCTGTGGAACACTCCTTCACTGCTTGGATTAAACAAGATCAGGAAGAAAAGATCAATCCACAACCAAGAACCTCCTTGTTGAACAAAGAAACCCCAATCAACAAATTTTCCTTTCCAAACCAAGTACCCAAATCCGAAATCGTTTCCTCTACGGTGGCAGCAAGCAGCACAGAGGCTAGTAGTGGCACTAGATCAAAATAGGTGGCTCAGCAGAACCCTTAAAGTTTGGATACCCCTTCCACTCCGGCGATCAGTGGTGGCGTCGGCTAGGGAAAATGGGTAACAGCCGGCGCTAAGGCTGAGGAGGAAGATAAAGAGAAGTTTCGGTCGGTCGGCAGTGTTGCTCGGGTTGAGAGTCGACGGCGGTGTCAGCAAAGCACAGTGGTGGTCGGCTAGGGCAAAGAGAGAAATTGGCCGGCGACAGTGCTGCGCAGAAGTTGATCTAGGGCACGGTGAGGAGTGGCTGGCGATCGGCGCCGTCGCTCGGCGAGGAGGAAGAGAAGGGGATCTCGGCGCTGCTCCGTGCGGCGACAATTCTATGGCAGAAGTGTCGCAAAAGAAAGAAAGGGAAGGAGATGAAGTGGCCGAGGGATTTGTATGCTCGGCGAGGAGGAAACCGCCGCATGCGCATGCGGTTAGGGTAGAGAGGAGAAGGCTCGGGCACACGGCGTCGAAGAGGAAACGGAGGAGAGCAAATAAAGAAAAGAAAATAAAAGAAATAAGTAAATTCTTTTTCTCGTTTAAATTGGGTAGCCTAAACAGGCTTTCCCGGACCCATTTTTATCCCCGTAAACTCATCCATACGAGCTCCAAAAAATTCATGAAAAATCTCCAAAAATTCTGAAAATTCCCCTTTTTATTATCTACCCTTTTTTCCGGTATTTTACAATCTAAATAGTGGTCTGATAGCTATTGTTGTGAGTGAATTCAGCTAAGTACAGATACTTACACCAACTGCTTTTAAAATCTAATGCACAAGCCCTGAGCATATCTTCTAAAATTTGATTTACTCGTTCTGTCTGTCCATCAGTCTGCAGATGGAAGGTTGTGCTGAACTTGAGTTTGGTGCCTAGTGCATTCTGAACACACTCCCAAAAATGAGAGGTGAAGCGCCCATCTCTATTAGAAATGATGGATTTCGGGACTCCATGAAGTCGGATCACTTCCTTAATATATAGCTATGTCAACTGCTCTATAGAGTAGAACACCTTGATGGCTAGAAAATGGGTAGACTTGGTTAATCTGTCCACTATCACCCATATCGCATCATATCCATTAGTGGTTCTTGGAAGACCCGTTATAAAGTCCATGGATATTTCCTCCCACTTCCACTCTGGTATTGGAAGGGGTTGTAGGACTCCTCCTGGTCTTTGGTGCTCTGCTTTGACTCTCTAGCATGTCAGACAGGTGCTGACATATTTAGCAACATCTCTCTTGAGTCCAGACCACCAGAATCTCTGTTTCAAATCTTGATACATCTTGGTGGAACCAGGATGCATGGAGTAAGGTGTACTATGAGCCTCTTCTAGGATCTTCTTTCTCAGTTCCTCATCATTAGGGACACAAAGGCGGCTTCCCAGATAGAGGGTTCCATTGTCTGATACTCGAAACTCTAAATTTTCTTCTTTTTGTATCCCTTACTTGATCTTTTGGGTATCTGGATCTTCACTCTGCTTTCTCTATATATCCTCTAGCAGGGTTGACTCTAAGGTCAATGCAGAGAGTTTCCCATAAATAACTTCAACTCTAAAGTCTGACAATTCCTTCTGCAGTGGTAGTGCTAATGATGACAAGGACATTAGGGGTGCACTGGATTTTCGGCTTAGTGCATCCGCCACTTTGTTAGCTTTACCTGTGTGGTAGATGATTTCACAGTCATAACTTTAACCAACTCTAGCCACCTACGCTGTCTCATGTTTAAGTCTTTCTGAGTAAAAAAATACTTCAAACTCTGATGGTCTGTGAAGATTCTGCACTGAACTCCATACAAATAATGTCGCTAGAGTTTTAGTGCAAAGACCACAGCTGCCAGCTCAAGATCATGAGTGGGGTAGTTCTTCTCATAGTCTTTGAGTTATCTGGAAGCATAAGCTATAACCTTCCCCTCTTGCATGAGTACAGCCCCCAGGCCCATCTTGGAAGCATCACTGTATATATCAAAACTCTTGTCACTCTCTGGAACAGTCAGAATGGGGGCACTGGTCAGTCTTTACTTCAGCTCTAGAAAATTGTGCTCGCACTTATCTGACCACTCAAACTTCTTGTTCTTTCTAGTCAGGGCTGTTAGTGGAGAGGCTATCCGGGAAAAGTCCTCCACGAACTTTCTGTAATACCCTGCCAGACCTAAGAAACTTCTGATTTCTCTAGCATTTTTGGGTCTACACCAGTTGCTGATTGCCTCTATCTTGGCAGGATCTACCTTGATGCCCTCTTTTGAGATGACGTGGCCTAAGAATGCTACTTGGTCTAACCAAAACTCACACGTTGAGAATTTTGCATAGAGCTGTTTCTGCTGAAGGATCTGCAGCACTATTCTCAAGTGTGTAGTATGGTCCTCTGGAGTTCGTGAATATATCAAAATATCATCGATGAACACAATCATGAATTTATCTATATATTCCCTGAAGACATGATTCATTAGTTCCATAAAGACTGCTGGAGCATTGGTCACTCCAAACGGCATCACTACAAATTCATAGTGACCATATCTCGTTCTGAACACTGTTCTGGGTATGTCACTTTCTTTAACCTTCAGCTAGTGATATCCCGAGCGTAAATCTATCTTTGAGAAAACTGTGGCCCCTCTTAGCTGATCAAAGAGATCATCTATTCTGGGAAGAGGGTACTTGTTCTTAACTGTTACTTTGTTCAACGCTCTATAATCTATGCACATCCGCATAGATCCGTCTTTCTTCTTAACGAACAACACTGGAGCTCCCCATGGTGAATGACTGGGGTGGATGAAACCTTTATCAAGCAGCTCCTAAAGTTGTTCTTGTAACTCTTTCAGCTCTGCTAAAGACATCCGGTATAGAGCTTTTGAAATTGGACTTGTACCGGGAACCAACTCAATTTCAAACTCCACTTCTCTGTTGGGAGGTAGTCCAGGTAGCTCTTCTGGAAATACCTCTGGATACTCACAGAACACCCGAACATCCTCCTGCTTGAGTCCTTTCTTTTCTTCTGCATTCACAATGTATGCAAGAAAACCAGCACGCCCTTTAGCTAACATCTGGTGAGCTATTAGAGAAGAGAGGAATTTCTGGGTCTTCCTCTTTGGGACTCCCGTGAACTCAAAGGATGGTTCACCTTCTGGACTGAAAATCACTTTCCTTCTACGGCAGTCCACCGAGGTACTATACTTGCTGAGGAAACCCATACCCAGAATGATATCGAAATCTTGCATCGCAAGGACTACTAGATCGACATATAGCTCTCGGTCTGAAATTCTGACTGGTACAGCCCGGAGCCACTAGTTGGACTCCATGACTTCCCCAGAGGGTAGGGTTGTCAAGAACTTGGAGTTCATGCTCTCTGTAGGCACCTGAAATTCTTTGGCAAAGGGACTGATATAAAAGAATGGGTCGCCCCAGTATCAAATAGTACAGTAGCTAAATGCTGAAAAATAACTACTTGACCTGTTACGACCGTGGAGGTACTAGCAGCTTCCTCCTTAGTAAGGGAGAATACTCTGGCACTGGCTGGAACTGGTGGGGCCTCCAACCTTTCCTAACTGAGATAGGGTCCCTCTAGTACTGTTGCCATGTGGTGTAAATGCGCAGGCCTGCCTCCGTATTGCGTTGGTTGTTGCTGAGGTGCCTTAAACTTGTTAGGACATGCTTTAGCCAGATGTCCTTCTTGACCACATGAATAACATCCAGTCATACCCAAAAGATAGGCTCCTGGATGTACTCTCCCACATTTAGGACAGGGAGGGAACTTAGCCTGCTTGTTCGCTGGACCTCCCTTTTGGTTATCTCCTGAATTCCATTGTTTCCTTTTGTTACCCTTGCCCTTCCAGTTCTGATTACTTGACTGGGGTTTCTGACCCCCTACCGTCTTGTCCTCTATCTTAACTAGCTTGAGCTGTGTTTGTTGTGCCTTGATGATGTTCAGATAGTGCTCAGCAATTAACGCACTACTGACCAGCTCTTCACCAGTCTGCGGCCGGTGAGTTCCACTACTCACATTAAGTGCTATTTCTAGTCTCAGCATTCGGAGCATCAGTCTGATTCGCTCCCTCTCTGTACTTACTAGCTCTGGGCAAAGACGAGCTAGCCTATTGAACCTTTTGACTGCTTCTTCCACTGGCAGGTCACCTTGTCTGAACTCGATAAATTCTTCATAGTGTTTATTTGTGACTCGAAGATGAAAGAATTCTTCGTAGAACTCTATCTCAAAGTCAGTCCAGCTCATCTAGTTGGCTGCTCTCTTGCTCTTAATTCTCTCCCACCACATGCGAGCATCTCCAAACAGGCAGAAAGAGGCACACTTGACCTTCTCAACTTCTGGCCAGTCAAGAAGATCCATTGTGCTCTCTAGCTTTTTGAACCAAGCCTGGGCATCCCAGGGCTCAGTCATGCACGATAAACTTTCCGGTTTCAGCTTCAGCCATTGGATAAGGTATGCTTCTTGTCTTTTAACCCCTGTGGCAACTTCCGGGGTAGCTGGCGGAACCTCAGTCACCACTGGAGTCTCCATGTTTACAGTTGGGGGAGTGGTAGGAACCGGTTACTGATTAGCCATCAGATTGACAATCACGTGTTGCTGCTCTGCTACTTGTCCCTGGAGTTGAGCAACAACTTCAAAAAGATTGGTCTCAGTTGTTCTGGGCTCCTCATTCTCTTGAGTTCGGTTCTCAGTACGAGTGGTACGGGGACGTCCTCTTCTTGCCATCTAATCATACAGAGGGAAAACTTGAAATCATCACTATACTTTCTAGATATATCTTACTTAAGCATGATTCTTGACTTTAAACACATATGAGAAGGTACTTCTAAACATTTCTCTATACTACAAGCACTGAAGGAAAAGCATAAAAGAAAGTATAAATACATTCTTACTTGAAGACGGCAAGGCTGATGCTGATGTGTGAGATGTTGGAGAATGGTAACGGCTCTGATATCAACCTGTAACGCCCACCCTCCTAGTACTCTCTAGGGTGAACGGTACTTATCTATGAACTTTACTTAACCAGTGTTGCTTATGCTAAAGATAGTAGTACATAAAATTTTCTAAACTTAGATGCAGAACTTTTCCACTAATTTGGTTCTTCCGGTGAGCGACATCATAACATGCAGTTAAGTAGAATAAGACCATTAGCTTCTTAATACATTCTTACTAAACATGCAACACATAAAGGACGTAAATGATTCATTTCAACACTCAACTCATAATTCTAAAGCAGTTAAAGCATTTCAAACTATAATTACATGCAAAGGGCCATAATGAATTTCTTGCACTCTTTAAAACTAATCTACATACAATGTATCAAACAGTATACCTCATGTGCCAAAAAACATCAATCTCAGGAAAATATGGAATCATAATATCTAGCAACCATCCACCAAAACTAGTCTATTCAATCATTAATAACAGAAATACTAGATGACACTCGACCCATGCAAAACTAACAATTTATGACATCCTCTTAATAATAATTAAAAAGTGAAATCTCTAAAATTTTTACTAGCAATTTTAAAAGAAATCTTAATACGCTCCCAACGAATTCGCAAGGCTTTCCATAGTCCAGGCATCACACACACACCATCATGCATCCCCTTGTCGCCTTCCTTCACTATTATTTTCCTTTTCCTTTATCTGTAGTAAGAAGAAATGCAACTAGTAAGCAACAAGGCTTAGTAAGTACTATCTAGCTCACAAAAAAAAATCTCGAAATGTGCAAACATGCTTTTAAAATACTTTTCATGCTAGAATATTTACTATTACTTACACTGATAATACAGATAAACATGCGTAATTACTTTTGTACCAATAGAGGAACTAAAACATGTTTAACTCAAGGCAACAAGCATATACAAGCATTTAATTTCCTTAAACTCGCTTTTTCTTAACTTAACTTGAAACTTGGAAATTATTTAAACTTGAAAAGTTTGCTAAACCATATACTTGAAAATAAATATCTTCACTTGGGATCCCTAAGGCGTAAGTACCATCTTATGTGCGTTCCCTGATAGGTTGGGGTAGCGAGCCACCAATCCTAAAAGAGCAGACCTTGGTCTACCATGGCCAAGACCTCGGAATTGGGCACCTGGATTTATTTACGACAACCTTGGAAGTCGGTTACTGGCCTTTCAAAGTAAAATATCTTAATTACTTCTTCTTTAAATGCCTTGGCATTTTAACAAGCACCTTGTGTGCTAAAATCCCTAAAGTCTTGACTTTGAGATCTACTTAAGGCCTTGGCCTTTTTCTTTCTTTTCTTTATCTTTCTTATACTTTTCTTAAACTCAAAATACTGATAGGGTATTTTTCCATATGCATCTATAAGTGAAACTAACTAGGTAACACACAATCATGCATAAAACACAAAAGAAATCTACACATACAATATTTCTACGACGAGAAATCAACGGAAAACACCTCTTACTGTAGGTGAGCAGTACTTACCGTATTATCTTGAACTTACTAACATGAAACCTCTCTAGGATTCCGGTGAAACTTGAGATCCTCGCGCTTTGCTTACGTCCACGTGTTCCTCTCGTCGAGACTAGTCGGAAAATATCCAAAAGCTCCCTCGAAATTGTCCTAGTCGGCCACCACAAGAAGCCTTATGCTTCTTTTTTTTTTCCCGCCCAAGCCAAGGAGGAATTCGGCGCACAAAAGAAAGAGGCGAAATTAGGTCGAGAATCCCCTTATTTCACTTAAGTTCATCTATTTATACCTAAGGGTATTTATTAACTTTTCTCTGCATAAAATTATTCTGCTCGCTTTTCTTTCAACACACCCTTGTTGGGGCATTTGGTCATCCTGACATTCTTAAGACTTTACTTACTAAGGGGTTCCAGGGTCGAACCTTGGCTTGATAATTTTTTGCCGCAACTTTATTTCTTTTGGTGAAAATACCAAACGACCTTCGAAAATTCTATAAAAATACTCTAAAAAGTTCTAAAAGTCTCTAGAATATTTCTAAAGCATTTCTAAATATTTATAAGCACTTTTAGAACTCAAAATAAGGAAATTTGGGGTGTTACAAACTTAACTTGGGTTGATGCACATCAAAAAGGAAGAGATTGTAAGTACCCCGGGTTCCAGGTTAAGGTAGGTCCTATGTATTTGATCCTTGTGTCTAAGTGTGTAAGAGCTTAGGAACACAAGAAGTTGAGTGAAAGACACAACTAGCGCGAAGGATGGTATGGGTAGAGAGTCGACGGGCTCTGTGCATCCAAAGGATCAAGTGTTGTAGAAGAGTACACCGGCGGATGAGAAGGAGGCGCGCGACAGTTCGAGGGATGAGAAGCCGAGGAAGAAGGCTGCTCGAGAAGAAGTTCGGAGTTGGGTTTGGGTGAGCTTAACTTCGGTTAGCCGGAGCATCACCCAAGCGAAGAAAGATCAGCTAAGTAGTTGATCTGTCTCTTGGAAGGCACCTTCCAAGCTATTGAAGGATCCTTCCCTAGCCGTTAGCCGACGATAAAGTTTTATCTTCGGTGATACAACTTAACCGATTGAATGTGCCTTGAACCCTCTTGAAGGTGTCTTCCAGCATCGGATAAGATTTTTCAATAGATATAAAAAGGCCTCTAAAGGTAGGAAATATTCAATAACTTGAATAATAAGCCTTGTATTCTTTCCTAGTCATTCTTTTGAGTTGTCAACTTCTATAAGAGGCTTCTCCACATGCAAAGAAGGAGAATTCTAATCGAGCACTTTCAAAGCCTTGGATTAACAACCACCTAGATTATAACCAAGTAAATCTTGACCATCCTACTTATTTCTTTTAGTTGTTCATTTTTATGTTGAAATTAATTGTGCCTACTAATCTAAGTTGAAAGAATGAGAAGGGACTAATTTCATTTAGCAGGCAATTCACCCCATTCTTGCCAGTTTCCACTACACCAATACTAAGGATATGACCAGCTTTATTTGGCCGAGAGACTAGACTTCGTTGCCCATGAAGCTATACAGGTGCGTCACCATGAATTGAAGCTTTCTCGGCCCTATCTGTAGTTGCTTAAATGCTTATTTAAAGATGATGTTGACTGAGCTGCTTTGTCAATAAAAGTGCGAAGGATATTATAATTAGATATAACAGTCTTAATTATTAAAACTTCATTACGGGACATTTCAACCCCCTCCAAATCCTTGGGGTCTAAAGTTAATCTCAAGCTTATGCACCTACTCTTGGCTGCATTCGACTGCATGGATCTCTAGTTGACGGACACATGACGTCCTTGCCTGGTTAGAATCTCCATCGGTCGGGCCTCCAACAATCATGACAATATCTCTCCAAGTGACATTATTGTGGTTTTCTTTTTGCCACATCGGGGGTTGTTCCTGCTGGACAAAGGTGGGGCTTGAGCACAGTCTCCATGCTACTGAGGCATTCTCTAATGCCAATCGACACCTTGGTAGTGTTGGTTGCTATGCGGAATATCATACCGGTTCCCCTGTACAAAAATTTTGTACAAGTCATGAACCTTTACTAACAACCTATTGTGTTCTTTAGAAATTAAATTAGGAATCACAAACGGAACTTAACATTATTGATCCCAAATTTAACTTATATGTTCTTAGTGGTTTAGACTCGGATCGCAAACAATGCTTAACATTATTGATACAAATCCACCCATGTTAAAAATTCAATTAAATATTAATTTCAAAAATCAGCTTCCAGGTTAAACATGGCGAGGCACTAGGCCTTCTTGGGTATGGGAGCATCCACCACTTCCTAGACAAAGCCTTTCAATGAAATCTAATATTTAATTTCCTTATATAACCTTAGGTTTAACCAAAAGGAACAATCGAATCACAAATTCAAAAAATAAAGAAAACACAAATTCAAAACAAATATGAGACCTAAAATCACATGCCTCTTGTGTTTGGTATTTCAAAAACTATACAAAGAAAATTAGTTTGATGTGAAAAATAATTACTAGTTATACCTTTCTTTGTATGCAACGACCTCTTGATCTTCTACCGTATTCCTCTTCTTAACTCAGACATCATGTGGGCGACGATCTTCCAAGACGAGAACCACCCAAGCCCTTCTTCTTCCTTCTTCCAAGTTTTGGCCAAGCAACTTCTCCAAGAAATTGTAAGTCTCGGCCACCAACCAAGTTCCAAGGGATGCAAGAACAAAGCCTCCTTTCTCTTCTTCTCCAAGCAAAATCCGGCCACCACAAAATCTCCAAGAGATGTTGAGGTTCGGCCACAAGAAGAAGAAAAGAGAAAAGAATAGGGTCGGCCACACCAAGGAAGAAAAGAGAGAGGAACCAATAGAATATATGTTATCAGGTGAGACACCTCTACCCTCTCTTTTATAATACTTGGTATTGACAAATAAGGAAATTAAAATTCTCTTATGTTCCTTGCCATTGGCTAATAAGGAAAATTTAATTAAAAATTCCTTTTAACCCTTATCATGGCCGGCCACCTCATGTGCTCCAAAAAAGGCAAGTTTTAAACACAAAATTAAAACTTCCTTATTTGTTTTCAGAAATTTTTTAAAATAAAAATTTCTCTAATAATTTTTCCCTTCATGGTTATAAAAGGAAATTTTATAAATTAAAATCTCTCTATTAAAACATGTGGATGATTTCCAAATAGGAAAATTATCTTTAAAATTAAAATCTTCCTCTCAATCTACAAATAAGGAAAGATATCAAATCTTTTCTTAATCTTTTGTAGAAACTGTAGGTGCAACGGAGGCTGGCAAGAGGGGGGGTGAATTGCTGAAAATAAAAATAAAACTACCCTCCTCGTTATTTCAACTCAATTAATGCAATAGTAAATAAAATAAAGGCAGAAATAAAAACAGAAACCGAATTTAACCTAGTTACAACCAAGAGGGTTGTTAATCCAGGGCAGTAAGAAAGCGCACTAAGAAAATTCTCCTTTGCTGAAGGCGGAGAAGCCTTTTACACTTTAATGGCTCAGAACTATTGCTAGGAAATACTTACAGAGTTGAATGTAGAAGTTGTTGTTGAATTCCTAGCTCCAGGGGCCTTTATATAGCTCTTGGAAAGTCTATCCCGAGGGTCCAAGGCGCCTCCAACAAGGTTTAAGGCGCCTCTAGCTCGGTCAGAGGATAAAGTTTTATCCGCAGCGCAAACGGTCAAAACTAACCTGTTGAAGGTGCCTTAAGACTTGTTGAAGGCTTCTCCAAGGTGGAGGCGCCTCCAACAAGCTTTAAGGCGCCTCAAAGTTGGAGGCGCCTCCAGTACTTGTTGAGGGCGCCTTGAGCTTGTTTTCCAGCTTATTTTTCCTTCGCTTTGACTTCCGAAGCTCCGTTCTTTTGGGTGATTACGGCCAACCGGAATAGGGCTCACTCAAACCCAATTCCCGGCCTTCTCCTCGAGCAGTCTTCCTCCCCGGCTTAACGTCCATCGAACGTTGCGCACGTTCTTCTCGCCCACCAGTGTACTCTTCCACATCTCTCTTGTCCTTCGGGCGCACCGAGCCCGTCGGCTCTCTTCCCGTGCCGTCCTTCTCGCTAGCTGTGTCTTCCACTCGACTTCCTGTGCTCCTAAGCTCCTGCACACTCAGACACAGGGATCAAACACAAAGCAGGACCTAACCAACTTGGTTGATCACATCAAAACTACCACGGGGTCCAACAATCTCCCCCTTTTTGATGTGCATCAACCCAAGTTCAAGTTAGGGTATAAACAGAGACAAAAAAGTAATTTTAAAGAAAAATTACTAAACTAGCATTTTAAGCATAAGTTTGCAATAAATAAAAATTGCAACATAGTCTTAAAAAGTAAAAAAAAATTAAGTTAATTTTCCTAACTCCCCCTGAACTTGTACTTCTTTCTCTCCCTTTGATCACAGCAAAAATGGGGTGCCAATAAGAGAATATTAAGCAAATTATTAAGGTAGAAAAAATTCTAAGCAAAAATGAATTTTTAGAAAAATTTCTAAGTTCAATTGAATTTTCAGAAAAATTTTCTAAGAGAAAAAATGTTTGATAAACTTTCAAAGCATTATTTAATTCTTATTTTTAATGCTTTTTCAGAAAGTTAATTAAATATTTTATTTCAATATTTTAGCTTTCAAGTCATGGCGAGGCACTAGGCCTTCTTGGTTATTGGAGCAACAACCACTTCCTTAGACAAAGCTTCCATAAAGAATTTCAATGTTTAATTTTCTCACTGTAAAGCTTTTAACTTAAAAGTAATTAATTGAGCACATATTTTGGAACCCAATAGAGGTTCCTTCCTACTGGATTAATCAGATATTTAGGGGGTACATAAATTTTGGGCACTTTTCTAAGTTGACCCTGATGGTTTCTAATGTACCAGTTCAATTTTCCATAAATTCTTAATTTTGAGTTTAAAAATTGATTTAAGCATGCAGCAGATTTCAATTTTTCAATTTATGATTTTAAACTTTCATTTTCTGATTTAAAGTTATCTAAGATATTATTTAATTTAGAATTTTCTTTTTCTAATTGATCTAATTCTTTGGACAGAGACTTGATAAATTTAAAAGACTGAGTCGGGGTTAGATTGCGTACCTTACTTACCTGATCTGGTGACGCTCCCCCTTCACTGCTGCTTTCTTCTTCTGATGTTCCTCCCCCTTTATCGATGCTCATCTCTGAGCTAGACGTTTCTTCTAGCTGATGGTTGGCTATCAGTGCTATTCCCGAGAATTCTTCAACTTCTGTTTCGGATGATGAGTCTGACCAAGTGGCTTTCAGGTTCTTGTGCTTGGAGGATTCTGGTTTCTTGTACTTGGTCTTTGCCTTCTCCTTTTGCTTGCTCTTCAATTTCGGGCAGTCATCCTTGATGTGCCCTTCTTCGTTGTAGTTGTAGCAACGAATCGTTCTTCTTTTTCTCTCATGCCTCTGCGATCTAAATTTGTTAGAAAAAAAATTTATTGAAGCATCTTACCAGTAGTGCCACTTTTGATTCATCGACCGAGGCTTCGGAGTTAGAACTGTTCATTTTTGCCTTTAAGGCAATGTTCTGACTGGTCTTCTCTACTCCTTTGGGCTTTGAAACTCGAGATTCGTGAATTTCAAAAGTGGAAAACAATTGCTCTAAAGTACTTACCTCGAAGTCCTTAGAGATGTAATACGCATCTACTAAGGAGGCCCATTCGGGAGTTCTCGGGAAGGCGTTGAGCGCGTACCGAATTGAGTCCCGGTTCGTTACTTCTTCTCCAAGGTTGTTGAGTTGAGTAATCAGCTCTTTGATCCTCGCTTGGAGTTGTGCTACCTTCTCGCCTTGGTTCATCTGGAGGTTCGTCAACTGGGTCCGGAGGATGTCGCGCCTCGCTAGCTTTACTTCGGAGGTACCTTCGTGAAGCTCCAGGAATTTTTCCCAGAGATCTTTAGCGGAGAGGTAGCTTCCGATCTGATTTACCTCTTGACGGGGCAGAACGCTGAGTAGGTGGAACTCAGCCTTTCCGTTGGCGACGAAATCTGCTTGCTCCTTTTTCATCCAGGTATTTTCCTCCTTATCTTTCGGAACTACATAGCTATATTTCATTATTAAAAGAATGTCAAATTCGGTTTTAAAAAATACCTTCATTTTGCTCTTCCATGTGGCGAAGTCTCCGTCGAACTTCGGGGGATGAATATTCGCTTCGGCCATCGTCTTGATCGTAGTGCTTCAGTTGGTGGTTAGTCCTTCTGAGGCAATCAGGCTCTGATACCAATTGTAGGTGCAGCGGAGGCCGGCAAGAGGGGGGTGAATTGCTGAAAACAAAAATAAAACTACCCTCCTCGTTCTTTCAACTCAATTAATGCAATAGTAAATAAAATAAAGGCAGAAATAAAAATAGAAACCAAATTTAACTTGGTTACAACCAAGAGGGTTGTTAATCCAGGGCAGTAAGAAAGCGCACTAAGAAAATTCTCCTTTGTTGAAGGCGGAGAAGCCTTTTACACTCTAATGGCTCAGAACTATTGCTAGGAAATGCTTACAGAGTTGAATGCAGAAGTTGTTGTTGAATTCCTAGCTCCAGGAGCCTTTATATAGCTCCTGGAAAGTATGCCCCGAGGGTCCAAGGCGCCTCCAACAAGGTTTAAGGCGCCTCTAGCTCGGTCAGCGGATAAAGTTTTATCTGCAGCGCAAACGGTCAAAACTGACCTATTGAAGGTGCCTTAAGACTTGTTGAAGGATCCTCCAAGGTGGAGGCACCTCCAACAAGCTTTAAGGCGCCTCCAAGTTGGAGGCGCCTCCAGCACTTGTTGAGGGCGCCTTGAGCTTGTTTTCCAGCTTGTTTTTCCTTCGCTTTGACTTCCGAATCTCCGTTCTTTTGGGTGAATGCGGCCAACCGGAATAGGGCTCACCCGAGCCCAATTCCTAGCCTTCTCCTCGAGCAGTCTTCCTCCCCGACTTAACGTCCCTTGAACGCCGCGCACGTTCTTCTCGCCCACCGGTGTACTCTTCCGCATCTCTCTCGTCCTTCGGATGCACCGAGCCCGTCAGCTCCTTTCCCGTGCCGTCCTTCTCGCTAGCTGCGTCTTCCACTCGACTTCCTGAGATCCTAAGCTCCTGCACACTCAGACACAGGGATCAAACACAAAGCAGGACCTAACCAACTTGGTTGATCACATCAAAACTACCACGGGGTCCAACAGAAACTATAATAGGAAAGATTTAATTTTAAAACTCTCTTTTAAATCATGAACATGGTTACAAAAAAGGAAAGTTTTATCAAAAATTAAAATCTTTCTTTTAACTACAAATAAGGAAAGATTTCAAACCTTTCTCTTAATCTTTTGTAGCAAGCTCTAAAAGGAAAGATTTAAATTTTAAACTCTCTTTTAAAACCATGGCTTCCACATAAGAAAGATTTTAAAAAATAAAATCCTTTTATTATGATATGGCCGTCCACCTAAGCTTGGGCTCCAAGCTAGCGTCGGCCACTACTTGAACCATCTAATGCTTAATGTGGCCGACCCTTGCTTGGGCTCCAAGCTAAGCTTGGTCGGCCACCATAAGATGGGTAAGAAGGTGGGTATGAGTGGGTATAATACTTTATAAATAAGAGGCTATGATAGGGACCGAGAGGAGGAATTGGTTTTGGTCTCCCGATGAAATTAAGCTTCCCGTGTTCGCCCCGAACACCTAACTTAATTTCATCAATAATAATTCATACCACTAAAGAATTATTATTGAACTACCGCACCAATCCTAAATTATATTTTGGGCTCCTTCTTATAATGAGTGTGTTAGTCTCCCTGTGTTTAAGATAGAGAATGTCCACTAATTAAATGAGTTACTGACAACTCACTTAATTAATATCTAGCTCCAAGAGTAGTACCACTCAACCTTATCATCATGTCGGACTAAGTCCACCTGCAGGATTTACATGATAATCCTTATGAGTTCCTCTTGGGGACATCATCAACCTAGATTACTATAACACAGTTTCCTTCTATAATCAACAACACACACTATAAATAATATCATTTTCCAACTTATCGGGCCTGTTGATTTATCGAACTAAATCACACCTTTTGATAAGTCAAAGAAATAAATACTAGATATATGTACTTGTTATTATATCAGGATTAAGAGCACACACTTTCATAATAACAAAGGTCTTGTTCTTTTATTAAGTCAGTATAAAAAAAACTTACCTTAAATGGTCCTACTCAATACACTCATAGTGTACTAGTGTAATATATCAGTCAAGATAAACTAATACTAAATTACACTACAACTATTCCAATGGTTTGTTCCTTTCCATCTTAGTCGTAACTGCTTATAATTTATAAGGAATTGATAACATGATCTTCTATGTGTGACACCACACACCATGTTATCTACAATATAAATTAATTGAACAACTACACTTAGTATTTAAATGTAGACATTTGACCAATGTGATTCTTTATTTTAAAATAAAATGTTTACAAAAGGCTAGGCTTTCAGTATACACTCTAATAGGTAGTCTCTTTTGGGTGGTCCATTCAGTATTTGATATGGTTAGCGACAAGGAGATGATGAATGCAGGCAAAACCCTTGGTTAGCCTCCTGGCATTACTCGATATTGTAATGGTAACTGTCTTGAGTGTAGTGCGTCATCGAGCAATGGTAGGTGTAGAATCTTGTTGGAGCCCATCATGGGGGCTCAGGGGATCTTCTCTGCTCGACCTCCATATGTTGTACTGCTTGAGGTCGTGTCTTTTGGTGATAAGGCTAAGGACCTGTTCGGCGTCCCTTCTATGGAAGAGGTAGTGGAGGAGCTCGACGGTTTGAGGCAAAGGCTAGAGCAAGCATAGAGACCTCCTTCTTCCGAGCGGATTGTGTTTTTTCCACATTAATATATTTGGTTGCTTAGCTTAGTAGATGGTCAAAGTCTCTAGGAGGCCTCCTGATGAGAGAGCGAAAGAAATCATTGTCTGTAAGCCCTTGGGAAAAGATACTCACTAGAATTTTCGGAGTGGCTGAGGGGATATCTATAGCCATCTGATTAAATTTTTTAATATAAGCCCTGAGCATCTCCTTAGGTCCTTGCTTGAGATAAAAAAACGCTTACGGGTTCTTGTGATAACGATGACTATTGGTGAAATGATGGAGGAAGGCCTTGCAAAAATCCTTAAAACTGCAGATGGATTCAACGGGCAATCGCTTGAACCACCTCTGTGTCGTGCCCGAGAGTGTCGTGAGGAACACTCAGTATTTTATGCATTTCATGTATTGGTGAAGTAGGGAGGCATTTTCAAACTTGAAAAGATGATCTGCGGGGTATGTGGACCTTGCATATTCCCCTATCGCCAAAGGGCAGTAGTGTTTTGGCAATTTGTCTGGCAATACCTCTTGGAAGAACAATGTACTAACCCACTTGGGAGAGCTGTTAGCCATCAGGCCCTTCCCCTTGCACAAATCTCGCACAAGTGTGTCTCTAGAAGATGATGCTTGACATCATTCCTCCCAACCCATATTTTTAGGCGGCATGCAAAATAACGCTCAGTGATATGTAGGTGACTGGGGCACGGGTGGCTGGTTGACTGGTGGAATATAGGGTAGCACTAAGTCAACCTCCGGAGGAATGGGTCGGTGCCCCACTGGACCTCCCGTTCAGGCTCCTCGTTAAGTGTGAGGGCTTATTGTTGACACAACGAGGTCATGCAGTAAAGTACCACCAGTTATTGCCAGTTGTTGTTATTGCACTAGCTTTTGTGCTCGGGCGTTTATCAGTATTTCTAACTCTTCTTGCATCAAGGTAACCATAGTGAGTCATCCAGCTTATTCCATCCCTATGTTTCAGATTCAAACAGAAGTTCCCACAAACAGTGCCAAATTGAGGTGATGTGGAGGTCAAAGTCAAGGTGATATGACAGTCAAAGTCAAGAAGAGGTGGCAACTAGCATGTCCCTCTTTTGCTCCTCACCCAGCACTAAGGTTCCAATCCAAGGACAATCAGCGACCGGGCCTAGATTCGATCGAATCTAAAGGACCTAGCATTTTACTCCTGTGTCAAGACACTTAGTGTATATCCGACCATCCATTATCTACTCGAGTTTAAGAGAGGACCGACCTGCCATAGGATTGGTCGGGAATATATTTGGTAGGGTCCTGGAGATTCAGCCTTTCATTCTCAAAATATGACTTAATATGCAGTCGGTCAAACATATGGGATTTCACTATTAATTCTCTCATCCTCTTCCATATGGGTGGCTGGGTATAAAGTTAATTAGAGTTACAAGGCTCAGTAGTTTTATCTTTGAAGAGTCAACATATAAGGCAAACCTCAGAAGAAACTCGACCATATTTCTAAAGCTCAAGCTATCACTTTAGGGACAAGCCTCCAAGTACAAGGATGAATGGCTAAAAGTATCAATTAGGCCTCTCGAGGCTTGGTTCCCCATTCTTCAAAAGTGAGTATCCCTATATATGGTCGATCGATCATAAAGTCGTCCAAACCTAGGGGACTTGGTTCTCTATTACTTTATAATCAGATCTCTAGCATCACACAACATATATCCGAGCAGCCCTAAGAGTCTAACACCCTACCATACTCAATACTCTACTTTTAATATACACTTGGTCGACTAAATATCTGGCCGGGACATCTTTGGGGGGCCATATGGTCAGAAAATCACAATAGCATGTCAGAGAATAACAACCATTTGTCAGAAAATATTCTTTTATTGTAACATGAGCATTCAATGGAACATTTCTTGAAGGTGACTCTACACTTTCTATCAGCTGACATATTGTGATAGCATATTTCTTCAACCGCCGCATTAATGGCATAAGTTACAAAAAAAGGGTGCACACGAGTAACGAAAGATTCTTCGTGCGGTGACTATACGCCTCCTAAGCTATACAAATTTCCTTACTCGACAGTTTCTAATATCCAACATTATTTGCCACCTTATGATTGTAGAGGTTATGAGAGGTGATATATATAGGGGGGTCCTCTCCATTGGCAAGGTACGCTTTTATAGCAGTCTCATTTACACACGAGCCTTTACTATTTATCTCTCTATTTTTCCACTCGGCCACTACACTAACTTAAGCGTCGAAAAGTCTTTGCCAAAGACCCTCTCCCTGGTTTTAGTGTTGACATTGTTTGCTCTCTTAAGTGTGTGCAGAAATGATTTTTGCTCCAATTTATAGCATCTTGTTTTGATTAAAGGTATTCTTCCAGTCAGCAGCATAGCCACCTACCCAGCGTGCCATCTCCATCGGTTTTTGGCATGATTAGCCAAGAATAAACACACTCATAAGAACTGAGTTATATTATAGAGAGTCCCAAGTGAGATATGTCAATACTTACATAGACAACAGAATAGTTCAAGGACATCGAGTCTACTATCAGCCAATAAGTAAATAGATCTTCATAAAGAAAGGTAAACCTACCTGTACACTAAACTCAACTGTTGAATGCTATCATATACTTTATTTTTATTCATGTGGAGGATTTCTAGAAATGTGAATGAAAAAGGAGGTGGAAAGGAAGAAGGAGACTTCTTTGTGTATGGATTTAGTCCCACATTGAAAGTTTCAAGGCACTATGATTGGTTTATATTGTTACACATCCATTGATGATGTGAATAAATGTATGGGGAGAAACTCTCTCTTACGCGGGTGTGCAAGGGGTGCAAATATAGTGCCTGAACTTACACTGAACTAAGTTAACTCATGTATGATCATGACTTGTGTGCGTCGAATGCCGAACCAGTTATGTGCATAGTTTGTATACACTTTTGTCCTTATTTTAACACACATCTACTTACATTTCTTGATTATATTCTATATTGTTGTACCCTATTTTATCATTATTTTAGCATTATTACTCTCTTTGTCAGAGAACTACTCTTTTGCCATCTTCTGATTAACAGGTTATAATTTGGAGAAGAAATGTAGACAAAACACACCTCAAAACTACACCAAGAAGAAGTAGAGGCTGGTCATGCCTCTTTGCATGATCATGCCTTCTTAGAGTCAAAAGCTAAGATATGATCGTGCCCCTGGCATGGTCGTGTCCCCTACATCTAGAGGCATATTCCATCCAAAACCCAAAAGGGGCACAACCGTGTGGATCTACACGGTCATGCCTCCCATGTTGTAAAGAAGATTTGACATGGTTGTGTCCCATGGCACAATCGTGTCTCTCAAAGGGTAGAGAATTGGAACCAATCAAAGACAGTAGGGAGGTGGTCATGTGGATCTACATGGTCATGCCTCCCTTGACATGAAGAATGAGGACACAGTTGTGCTCTAAGGCACGGTCGTACTTCCTTTGGTCCAAAATTTCAAGACACGGTTGTGTTTAGGAAACACAACCGTACCTGCTCAGATCTGATCTTCCAAGACCTAGCTGTGCCAATTTGGCATGGCCATGACACGACCTGTGTCTCATTCAGTCGTGTCTCGCTAAAATTAGGGAAGTTCTTCCCCCTTTCAAGGAAAGGAGAGTTTTCCCTTGGAGGAGACTCAAGGTCAAGATCCACACATCATTTATACCATATTCGATGATCCGAGGCTATTTCCATCATCTCCATCTTCTCTGGACACAAGGATTAGATTTGAAGGCCTGACATCACATTTGAATAAGCTTTTCTTATCTTTTCTCCCTTGAATTACTTAGGAAACTTGTAATCTTAATGCCTTTGGATTTGATTGTCCTTGTCAAGGAGTAAATCCATTTGTTCTAGGATTAAAGGAATAATTATAATGTGATATTGATGTGAACTCTATGGATATTCCAATTTCCCTTCCAATGATATGTTTATGCCTTGTATCCATTTGATTGAATGTGTGTATGATGTGTTCATGCTTAATTTTTATATTTAATTAATTGGATGTATAGATCACTCATCATGTAAAGGGGATATGATGTGCATAGATCTTATAATCTTTTATGCATGTTTCGACGCACAATCTCATATTTTATTCATAATGGATTTATGCATTCTTACACTCCTTATCATGTTTACAGCATAATTACTCTTCTATTTCGGAGATCTGCTCTTTGTGTGCATTTGTATGGACAGGGATAACTTTTAAAGCAAAAACAGTGATCGTCGACGTACTGGGAAGCAAAGCAGAAGGCTAACCGACATTGGTCGTGTGACCCTACACTGCCATGCAACACATCTAGTGGAGAAGGAGAACATGGTCGTGTGACCCTACACGGCCGTGTGAAGCATCTAGATCTAGAGAAGAACACGACTGTGTGGATATCACACAGCCGTGTCACTTTACCCGTAGCCAAGAAGGAGTTGGCCATGCAATCCCGAAAGGTCGTGGAACGGGTCGTGTCATGCCCGTGCCCTACCCTATAAAAGGGGTTCTAAACTTTTTCTTAGGGGGAGGAGGCAGTCGTTTGAAGAAAGATCACCTTGGTGTCATTCCACTCCATCCCAGACCTCCGTTCAATGATCCGAGGGTGTCTTCATAATCACATCAATTCTGGAAGTAAAGGGTTGGATCCAAAGATCACTCGACGTCATTGGATAAGTGTTTCTTTTCCTTCCTTCTCTAAATTTAGAATTGAATGTTGTATATCATGATGCCTTTGGGTTCTCCTCTTTCGTTTATGAAGTAGATTCATTTTTTTAGAATTAGGGAGTAGTTGTCGTTAAGGGTACGATGTAACAACTCATGTTTATGCTTTTTACCTATTATGTGATATTGACTTGCTCTTGTATCTTTTCTATTTGACATGCATGAGAATTGCTCGCGTTTGATTACCATGTAGATTGAATGTTTGTGTAGGGATTGTAAATCTCGTAGAGAGAGTACTTTAGATCGTATACCCGAGGGGCCCTAGTGACAGAAGTAACCCGTTCATGGACGTCAAGGATATTCCCTTGAAAGGAGAAGCAACCCTTTCATAAGGAACTAGGAAACCATACTGAACCCATATCTTTATCTTTAATATTATTAACTAGTCATGTGTTTCTGTGATCTATGACCGAGGTGTCTTTGTGACAAGGGTTAACCATTATCGGATTTCACAGGGATCATCTCTATTCAATACTTAGAGATAATGACTCTAACTTCCTATAAGGGCACATTAATTGAAGATAAGAAAATGGTAGATCATGACACATTAGTACACACCACAATGAAATCGAACTCCTAGAATACTCCCCAAACTAAGATAAACAACTTTACCTCTAGCTCTTTCATCTTCCTTCTAGGTTTCATCTTTCCTTCTTAATAGATAACTACCGACCATTGATAGTTTAGCTAATTCTACGTGAGCGATAGCTAGTGTTTATAACCAGTCTCTGTGGGTTTGATATCTTTTATATTATTGACGACGTAACCGTGCACTTACGGTGCGTAACAAGTTTTTGGCATTGTTGTTAGGGACTGCGCTTATAACATTAGTGATAATCATATTGAGTTAGACTAAATCTTATTTTCTTTGTTTTTCTCTGTATTTTACTCTCTTTTTTTCATTTCAGCAAGGACCTCTACATCTCTAGAACTCGGGAGTAGTGATAAATATGCAAGAGTTCGTGTTACAGGGTCCGACTGTAATGTCTTAGCAAGGACCGCTACATCTCCATGAGAACTTGGGTGTAGTGTTAAATATGTTAGTGCAATATCCCTCAGGTCAAGGTTGACATGGTTGACCAAGCTTGAGTCTTGGTTTAAGTTTCAATGCTTGACAATACAAGACTTCGATGATATGGACAATGCAGGTGCAGTTGTTCATTTGGGGAGATTGTTTGGAGCAATTCCCCTCTAATCAGGGTCTGATTAGTTTGGTTGAAGAAGAGTCAAGTAGGTCAAGGTTGACCGGATACTTGATTGGAAAAGTCCTAACTGGAAAGCCAGGCAGAAGGAAAATCCTAGTGAGTGAAGCCAGGTGAAAGACCTAGTCAGTGAAGCTAGGCAGTGAGGAAATCCTAGTGAGTGAAGCTAGGTGAAAGCCCTAGTGAGTGAAGCCATGCAGAATAAAATCCTAGTAAGTGAAGCTAGGTAGTAAGGAAATCCTAGTGAGTGAAGCTAGGTGAAAGACCTGGTGAGTGAAGCCAGGTAGAAGAGAAGTCCTAGTGAGTGAAGCTAGGCAGAATGAAAGTCCTGGTGAGTGAAGACAGGCACGGGGGAATCCAGATGGGTCAAGGTTGACCAGACATCTAGTGAAAGTCCAAGTAGGTCAAAGAAGTGATCGGATACTTGGCATGATGAAGAAAAGTCCAAGTGGGTCAAATGGATTGACCGGACACTTGGTGGGGGAGTCCTAGCAGGTCAAGGGTGACTGGATGCTAGGCATGATGATCCAACAGGTCATGGATTGACCGAATGTTGGTTTAGGGGCTTTGGGGCTTGGTTTTGGGCAAAAACCAACAGCTGGATCGATCAGCCGATCGATTGGCTGGAGCTTAATCGATCGGTCGATCGATTGGGGTGTCCCCGCGAGAAGCTTTCATCCCAATCGATCAGTGGATCGATTGGGAGGAAGTCGCGAAAGCACAGAACGCCTCTGGATCGATCAGCTGATCGATCCAGAGACCCCGATCGATCAGTGGATCGATCGGGGTGGCGCGTTTTGTCGCGATAAGCCCTGGATCGATCAGCTAATCGATCCAGGCAATTTTCCAGAGCACAGAGGCACTCTGGATTGATCCACCGATCGATCCAAAGCCTCCCCGATTGATTGGGAACATTCCAATCGATCGGGATCCGACCGTTGGCATCGATAAAGGCTGCAGGCGCTCGATTCCTTCGGCAGATCTCTCGGCATTCATCTCAGGTCTTCACCAGCGACTCCACACTTCTTCTCCACTCTACCGCCAGTTCTTGAAGGGTTCTTGGAGCAAGTTTTGCTAGTGATCCAAGATCAAGAGGCGGGCTACAACAAGAAGTTAGGGTTAGGGTTTTCACTGCATATCTTGTAAGCTTTTGCTTGTATTTCGTTTCCCTTTCCTTCTTCTTGTAGTAAGAGTGTTGTAGGGCTTCTCCGCCTTTGGTAGTAACCATAAAGGAGTGTTTTATTAGTGGAGGTGTGTGTGTGTGCGTGGACCCTTGGACTAGTCACCTCTTGTGAGGTGGATACCAAGTAAAATCCATTGTGTTATCATTGTTGTAGTTGTTTCTTGTATTTCCGCTGCACATCTTTGAAGAAACAAGCAACGCCAAGCACACGAGCACGCGACGAGCTATTCACCCCCCCCCCCCTCTAGGTTCATTTCGGTCCCAACAAGTGGTATCAGAGCCAGGTCTCTCTTCATCGGAATCATCGCCGGAAGGGGCAAACAAAACAAGCAAAACTAGAGGGTGAAGAAGTTGGAGCAAATTCATCAAAGTCAAAGAACTCAAGAAGCTCAACTTCAAGATGCAATTCCAAGATGGACTTGCATTTGACACAAGGGTGGCTCCACCATACACATCTACAAGCTTCGATCTTTGGAGATCAAGGATCGAGAATTTCTTGATGGTGGAGATAGAGCAATGGTTTGCTCTAATGGAAGGCTTCGAAGCTCCAAAGAACTCCAAGGGCAAAGCTCTCAAGAAAAGCAAATGGAGTAAGGAGCAACTCCAAAGATGTGAGGTCAATGACAAAGTGACCAAGCTTTTGGTCAATTTATTGCCGAGCAACATTTTGGTTCAAATTGGAGAGTTTGAAGATGCCAAGGAGCTTTGGAGCAAATTGACAAGGATTCATGAGATCCCCTCCACTGTACCAAATCAAGGAGAATCCAAAGAGGGCGACTCAATGGATCAAGACCAAGAGGAGGACTCCAAAGTTGAGAGATGCTCAACTTCCGAAGAAGAAGTCCAAGAAGAAGCTTCATCTTCGAGGGAATGTAATGAAGGGAACAAGGAGGGAGCATACTCCTTGTTCCATGTACAAGATGATGAAGCCTCCACCTCTAGGATTGAGGGGGAGCAATCTTCATTGACACCGGATCAAGAGCAAGAAGAATCCTCCACATCCGGGTCAAGAGAAGAAGAGGATGAAGAAGCTTCCACCTCCACGAGTCAAATCAAATCTATTGGAGGAGCATCACTATCGGATCAAGAGGAAGCCTCGACATCCACATCACATGGAGAAGATGCCACCCCTACAAGCAAAGGTATAACAATTTCAATTAATAATAAAAATCATATCATATGCTTTGAATGTAGGGAAAAATGGCATTACAAAAGTAAATGCCCTAAATTGGCCAAGAAGAAGGGCCAAGTGGCATTGAAGGGCAAGGAGAAGCCCAAGGAGACCATCCCCGGAACAAAGAAGAGCAAGGAGCACATTGTGTGCTTCTCTTGCAATTAAAAGGGGCATTACCGAAGTCAATGCCCTAAGGGGAAGAAGGTGGTCAAGGCTCAAGGAGGAAGCTCAACTCAAGGGGGAGCCTCCAAGGTAAAAATAAAGGTAACTTTCATTGAGCCTATTCCCGTAAATAATGGTAAAAATCATGCTAGTACTAACCTATATCATTTTAATGCTATTTACCATGAAAATAGGAGGCATGATAAGATTAAGGAGAATCATATAGCTTATCATGCTAAAACCACTACACCTAGGGCTAGGAATGTAGGTAAAAGTCTAGGAATTAACTCTAAGGATTTTAGCTACAAGCCTAAAAACAAAAATGCTCATTAATTTAATGGAAAACCAAAAACTAAGGACTTAGTGATGGAAAATCAAGTCTTGAGGTCAAGACTTGACAAACTAGAAAAGACCCTAAAAAGGATGGAAAATATCCTTAAAGGGCAACATGAGCAAAACCTAGGGCTAGGACAATCAAAGCTATTCAATGGCCATAGAGGTTTGGGATACAAACCAAAGGCCAAGAAGGATGTAATTTCTTACCATAGAGTTCCATATAGTTATGGAACAAACCCTAGATCTAGTGGGCAAGCCAGAAATACTAGGGAGGTCATCCCTAAGAGTATTTTTTCAACAAATGTGACTAAGACTTCTAAGAAGTCAAAGAAAGTCACAAAAAAGGTTACAAGGAAAGCAATCCCTAGGGTTGACCTAGAAAAAGTGACCAAGGCTTCTAAGAAGTCAAACAAGGTCACTAGGAAGGTATCTAGGGAAGTTATCCCTAGCGAATACCTAGAGCATCCAAGGAGCACCAATAGATGTTGGGTTCCTAGGAGCATTTTCTCTACCCCATAGATGGGTTAGAGAGTGTCAGTTCCAAGAAGAAGGGTAGTAAACCCACTTTGAAGAAATTGACACTCAAGGAGCATTTTCAAGATTATTATTAATCTTTGAAAATGAAATGGATTTATGGTTACTCTTTGAAAGAGTAAAATGTGCCAAATTTGAGAAGTATTGATCTTATATTAAATGGCACAATTTGGGAAAATATAAGAAATACCAAGTTGGAATTTTGGTAATTTCTTAGTGTTACTCTTGTGGAAAAATAAAATATGCCAACATTTGAGGAGTAAGCTTAATTGCAATTGGCATAAGTTAATCAAGAGAACTAGAAATGCCAATTTAGATTTTTGGCATTTTCTTGGAGCGTTTAGAGGGCAATCTAGGTTTAATTTCAACTTCGCTAAGGTTTAAGGACACCTAGATAGGTAATCTAGGTATTTTACTTATGCTAAATCTTGCCATGATTGTTTGCCCATTATATGCCATGACATCATATTTAATTTTGTATTTTGCATTCATGATTTATTATGAAAAATTACAAAAATACCATGTCATGTCATACATACATCATATAGTTATAGGAATCTTTCTTTTGAAAGCTATTTCATTTTGATGTATGCCATAACATTATCATGCATTATATTTATTTCCTTAAAAATAAGGACAAATGGCATTTATATACAAGTCTACCAACAAGTGGTATTTATACACAAGTGGAATCAACAAGTAACATCCTTGTGGATGTTTACCACTCAAAATGCCTAGATAGATATGCATGATCCCTAGATTAGGGAAAAACCAAAATTTACATCTCACAAAGACCTATAAGATGACTTGTATGTGTTTTAGTGCACATTAGATACAAGTGAGATGTTAGGATGATGAACAAAACTCAAGATGTTGATTTAATGCATTCTTTTGAGTTTTAAGTTCATCAAAACACATAGTTATGTATTTTCCCATCATTGGGAAAGCTAATGTACAAGTCATGTGCATTAAGCCCAAGGAACATGGTGGGATATTGGTTTTGTAAATGTTTTTAAAATAATTTTGGAAAACCTTGGTGAAGGCTATCTTTTGATAGTAATCACCATTGAATAGTTAAACACAAACTTGAAGAAAATACTAAAGTTTTTGCAAGTTTTCAAGTTTGTGTCAATCTTTGAAAATATGAAGTATTTTCATAGAAAACTATTTTTCCATGATAAAGTATACCCTAAATAATGTCTACACAAATTTTCATGATTTTTGAAATGTTGTAGAATTTTCTAGGGGTTTCTGAAGTTGACTGAAATGAAATTTCAGCAACTATCAGACCTAAATCGATCACCCGATCGATTGAAGGGTCTCAATCGATCAGGTGATCGATTGAGAGCAGGCTTCTTGCGAACAGAAGCCATCTGGATCGATCCACCGATCGATTCAGCATGGTCCGATCGATAGGGACCCAACTCCAATCGATCGAAATTGTTGATTTCAGCTAGGAAAGCTGATTTTTAGTGCTTTGACCCTTGTTTAGTCTAGGTAACCACTCTAAACCCCTCAAAATACATTTGTATACATAAAAAGGGTGTTTTCATGTTGAAAACAATGATGGATTGGTTAAGGGAGACTAAGTAGAAGTTTAGGTTGAGGTTTGCTTCAAATTTTGAAAATTTGAACCTCAAACTTCTAAATTTGGGTTTCCTAAAGGTTTAGGGATTCCAAGTCATTGTTGGTACAATGACAGAAGTTACCACCATCTCTTTAGGGGGAGGGACTCTTTAAGGATATGAAAACTATTTTTTCATAAACCTTGGAAGGTGGTTAACCTTCTTTTCAGAACATGCTCAAGGTTGAGCATTTGAACTTTAATGGGGAGTGGATATCCTCATTGTTCAAGTGGTTCAAGTTAAAAATGCTCAAGGATGGGCATTTGACTATATTAATGGGAGAATGTAGGGTTAAGGATAAATGAAAGGTATGGGACTTTCATTATCGTGTTGATCACAACGAGTGAAGTTGTGAACAACGATGAGCAACTCTTCAGGGGGAGAGTTTTCAACAAATGAATTTGTTGATGTGTGCCCAAAGATGGGGTTGATGTGTGCCAATAGGGGGAGAATGAAAGGGTTAAGTTAGGCTTTCATTACCTAGAGGGAGTTTGCCCTCTTAGGAGGAGAATGAAGAGTTTAACTTATGTATTCATTACCTAGTGGCATGAAGAAGGTTTAGGCTATGGTATTAGCCTAACTTACAAAAAGGCTAACATCAAAAAGGGGGAGATTGTTGGGCCACCATTGTGGGAGTGTGGTATTGTCAAACATCAAAAAGGGGGAGATTGTTGGTGCAATATCCCTCAGGTCAAGGTTGACCTGGTTGACCAAGCTTGAGTCTTGGTTTAAGTTTCAATGTTTGACAATACAAGACTTCGATGATATGGACAATGCAGGTACAGTTGTTCATTTGGGGAGATTGTTTGGACCAATTCCCCTCTAATCAGGGTCTGATCAGTTTGGTTGAAGAAGAGTCAAGTAGGTCAAGGTTGACCGGATACTTGACTGGGAAAGTCCTAACTGGGAAGCCAGGCAGAAGGAAAATCCTAGTGAGTGAAGTCAGGTGAAAGACCTAGTTAGTGAAGCTAGGCAGTGAGGAAATCCTAGTGAGTGAAGCTAGGTGAAAGCCCTGGTGAGTGAAGCCAGGCGGAAGAAAATCCTAGTAAGTGAAGCTAGGCAGTGAGGAAATCCTAGTGAGTGAAGCTAGGTGAAAGACCTGGTGAGTGAAGCCAGGTAGAAGAGAAGTCCTAGTGAGTGAAGCTAGGTAGAATGGAAGTCCTGGTGAGTGAAACCAGACACGGGGGAATCCAAATGGGTCAAGGTTGACCAGACATCTGGTGAAAGTCCAAGTAGGTCAAAGGAGTGACCGGATACTTAGCATGATGTAGAAAAGTCCAAGTGGGTCAAATGGATTGACCGGACACTTGGTAGGGGAGTCCTAGCAGGTAAAGGGTAACCGGATGCTAGGCATGATGAACCAACAGGTCATGGATTGACCGGATATTGGTTTGGGGGCTTTGGGACTTGGTTTTGGGCAAAAACCAACAGTTGGATCGATCAGCCGATCGATTGGCTGGAGCTCAATCGATCGGCCGATCGATTGGGGTGTCCCCGCGAGAATCTTTCATCCCAATCGATCAGTGGATCAATTGGGAGGAAGTCGTGAAAGCACAGAACGCCTCTGGATCGATCAGCTGATCGATCCAGAGACTCCGATCGATCAGTGGATCGATCGGGGTGGCGCGTTTTGTCGCGATAAGCCCTGGATCGATCAGCTGATCGATCCAGGAAAATTCCCAGAGTACAGAGACACTCTGAATCGATCCACCGATCGATCCAAAGCCTCCCCGATCGATTGGGAACATTCCAATCGATCGGGATCCAACCGTTGGCATCGATAAAGGCTGCAGGTGCTCGATTCCTTCGGCAGATCTCTCGGCATTCATCTCAGGTCTTCACCAGCGACTCCACACTTCTTCTCCACTCTACCGCCAGTTCTTGAAGGGTTGTTGGAGCAAGTTTTGCTAGTGATCCAAGATTAAGAGGCGGGCTACAACAAGAAGTTAGGGTTAGGGTTTTCACTGCATATCCTGTAAGCTTTTGCTTGTATTTCGTTTCTCTTTCCTTCTTTTTGTAGTAAGAGTGTTGTAGGGCTTCACCGCCTTTGGTAGTAACCATAAAGGAGTGTTTTATTAGTGGAGGTGTGTGTGTGTGCATGGACCCTTGGACTAGTCACCTCTTGTGAGGTGGATACCAAGTAAAATCCATTGTGTTATCATTGTTGTAGTTGTTTCTTATATTTCTGCTGCGCATCTTTGAAGAAACAAGCAACGCCAAGCACACGAGCACGCGACGAGCTATTCACCCCCCTCTAGCTTCATTTCGGTCCCAACAAAATAGGCAAGAGTTCTCACACCATAAGTTAGATAAGAACAAATATGATAGAAAAACTAATAATCTAAGATTTGGAACATGGAATATAGGAACTATCACTGGTAAATCAATGGAGGTTGTAGATATGATGAATAGGAGAAAAATTAGTATTTTGGGTGTACAAGAGACAAAATGGACAGGCGAGAAGGCAAAGATGATAGAGAACTTGTGTTTTAAGTTATGGTACACTGGAAAGAGTAAAGCAAGAAATGGAGTGGGTATCATTGTAGATAGTTTGTTAAAGGATAAAGTTGTAGGAGTAGTTAGAAAAGGTGATAGAATTATAGCCCTTAAGATAATAGTGGCGAAAGAAACTATGAACATTGTAAAATACCGAAAAAGGGCAGATTATAATAAGGGGAATTTTTCAGAATTTTTGGAGATTTTTCTGGAATTTTTTCGGAGACCGTATGGACGAGTTTACGGGGATAAAATTTGGGTCCCAGAAAAGCCTGTTTAGGTTACCCCACCGAACGAGGAAAAATTTTATTTTTCTTTTCCTATTTTCTTTTTCTTTTCTTTTTATTCCTTTATTTCTTTCCTCCGTTTCCTTTCCTCCCCGCGTGCCCCGCGTGCCCGAGCCCCCCACTCGACGCCTCCTCGCGCTGAGTCGTCCCCGATGCTGATCTGCCCTAACCGCCGCAAGCGACGGCTTTCTCATGATTTAAGTCGCGACTGAGGGTTTGTCCATCTCTTCCTCTTTCCCACCTGAGCCCTAAGCTCTCCACATCGCCGCTGCCTTTCTCCCTGCTTTCTCTTTTCTTCTCGCATCGCCACCACCATCTACCGCATGAAGCAGCGCCGCGCCCTACCGCCGACACCCCACCGAAGCTTCTTCTCCTCGGTACCAGCAGCTGAGTCCTTTGCCGATTGCCCTCTGCCGATTTCCCTTCTGCCCTGGAGCCGGTAGCCGACCCTTTTCCGTTTCCTCGCGCTGCCTGTGCCTTAGCACTGTCTGCGATTCCCTGATCTCTTCTCTGGCTGACGATGAGGAGCATAAGGTCGCCCTAGCAGCGACTTTGGAGGTAAGACGATACCTAGCTGTGGATTTTGGACTTGATCTTGGAGTGGTGATGACTTGGGAGTTTTTGTGTTTGAAGGAAGAAGATTTGTGAGATTCTAGCCACTACCCTGTTGTTGGTTATTTTATTGGCTATTGATTTATCAACGAGACGAAGGGAGGAAGGTAAGATGAATAGATTGTTTATGGAACTAGGTTGTCTGGTTGACTCTGGATTTTTCTTTTCTGGATTCTGGTTAGTGAAGTATCCAGCAAGGAGGTTGGGCTCTGTGGAGGGTTTTGGTTCCGGCAGCTATTCCATTTAGCAGCCCATCTTGTGGTTAGCAGTAACGCTCCCTGCTATGGATCAACAATCACGACTGTGAATTGAGGTAAAGGGAAGGAATTTGATATATTTTATAGTTAGACGATCATGTGTAGATTAATTCTTGTAGGAAGGATGATGGTGTTGTGATTAAGGTTTTACCCTAAATTAGTCATAGAGATTTTTATTTAGCTATTTATAAGAATTTTAGCTAAATAAAAAGATATATATAGGTGACACAGGACTTTGACGTGAGACGAGCATCTCGACATCGGATTTGGACAGGATACGATCTCTCTATTGGAGGCGAGTACTTTGAATTTATGTCATTTGATATGCATAGTAATGTTTTTAACAAATATCAATGATTGTGTTTCTTATCTGCTTCGGTTGGTCGCTACCTGATCTGTTACATGCTTGTTTGTTTATCTATTATGCACTTCATGTTAGTACCTACCTGATTATACATGATTATAGGGGTAGTGACACAACCATGTTTTTGTTATTATGTTCAGGACCTAGGATTTTGATTCCTTATCTGACCTGTGTACCTAGACCATTGATTAGGTCAACTTATTCTAGGGTACACATTATATATATGGATTGGTTCAGGATATTGCCATGCTTAGTGTCATGCATCATCTCGCATGATTGCATGTTGTGCGATAGTCAGCTCCATTATTGTTGAGCACATCGCCAGTTACATGGATCTGCACACACCACCACTCATGGTTTAGTGGTATATCAGGCAGGTGTGTGGCAGTTCTGTTGTTAGGCTCCGCTGGTCCGGTGACTCAGCGTGGTAGCCGACAGACAATTCTGCTCTGTTAGGCTCCGCTGGTTTAGTGTAGCAGCATGGTAGCCGGCAGACGATTGGACTTTGTTAGGCTCCGTTGGTTCGCTCATGGGTAGTGCGACGCAACGTGGTAGTCGGCAAAGATTCCTCCCCGTCATCGTGTACCGGGCGATGAGAGCATTGTGCTCCCCCACTTATGATTTGGGGTAGGAGGATAGGTGTACTCCGACAGCATCCTGTCCACTCGGTCACTCATCAGGAGCAGTGATGACATAGTGCACGGTTGTCACAACCCTACCCACTTGGTTTCACCATTGTGTGTGAGATGGCTGACTGGCGTCAGGGGTGACCATGTCATTGGCATCATATGCATTTATACATTTTTTTATTGTGTTTGCTGCACTTACATGTTGCATTTGGATGGATGTATATGATTGACATGCATACAGGATTTTGATACCTCTCGGTCTGACGACCCTATTATATTTATACCTTAGTCCTAGTTAGTACAGTTTTCTCCTGCTTGTTTCAGTTGCATTTATCCTTCTTGTATCAGGAGACTGTACGCATTATTAGTGATGGTTGTTATTTTCTTTATTATGCATATCAGTTGTTATCCGCTGAGTGTTGGACTCACACCCTCCTCCGTTGCTATTTTCAGGTTGATGCTGTCCAGAGAGTTCCAGTCGCTAGTCCCCTGCAGTCCACGAGGACGTTTGTTGGTCTTTGGTTTTTCTTTATTAGACTATGTTTAGACTTGTTCTGTTTTGATACTTTGGATCTTGTATAGATTTTTACTTGTCGATGGATTTTTATTCGATATGATCTTCTACATGCCTGCCTGGACGGCAGAAGAGGTAAGTTGATTTTATTTGTGTCGTTGAGTTTTTGTACTTTATGAGTGTAGTTGAATAGGTTATCGGTTTTGTGCTTTATGAGTGTAGTTGAGTAGGATGATTTGAGATGTTTACTTATCATTTGTTTTAGTTCACTATTTGACTGCGTGGATGGTGTGATTGTTTGCTTATTTATTTGTTGTTATATACATATGTTCTGACCGTGTTGGCTGTGTATGACTATGGATGTAGAAAAGATTCAGATTGTCACCTGTATAGGGGAGATGCTGCCGAAATTTCTTCGGACAGGGACTCCCCCGAGGCATGACAATTTTTTTACTCACTTGGCTACTAGAATTCATAAACTCTAGTACTTATCCTGGAGGTCTAGAGTTCGAATCCTGGGGAAGGCAAAAACACACTGGCTAGGAGTGGGAAGACCTAGTGAGTAACGACACGACCGAGGGTTGTCGGTCGACGACATAAGGGGTCGCCAGTTGGGTCGCCCAAGGGACCGCCTGGGGCCGCCAAATTGGCCGCCAGTTGGGCTGCCCAAGGGGCCGCGGGCCGGGTCGTTACAATAAAAAGGCACATTTTTATTGTAACGACCCGGCCCCTCAACCCCTTGGGCGGCCACACTAACGGCCCAACTGGCGGTCCAACCTTGGTCCCTTGGGCAGCCACAATGGCGGCCCAACTGGCGACCCCTTATGTCGTCAACCGACGACCCTTCGATTGTGTCGTTACTCACAAGGACTTCCCACTCCTGGCCAATGGATTTCTGCCTTCCCCAGGATTCGAACTCTAGATCTCCAAGTTAAATACTAGAGTTTATGAATCCTGGTAGCCAAGTGAGCGCCACTCACTTGGCTACCAGGATTCATAAACTCTAGTATTTAACCTGGAGATCTAGAGTTCGAATCCTGGGGAAGGCAGAAATCCACTGGCCAGGGGTGGGAAGTCCTTGTGAGTAACGGCACGGTCTAAGGGTCGCCGATTGACGACATAAGGGGTCGCCAGTTGGGCTACCATTGTGGCCGCCCAAGGGACCAAGGTTGGGCTGCCAGTTGGGCCACTAGTGTGCCGCCCAAGGGGTCGAGGGACTGGGTCGTTACAAACATAATTAGCGTATATGCACCACATGTAGGATTAGATGAAGCTACCAAATCAAGATTTTGGGAGGACTTAGATGAAATATTACAAAATATTCCACCAAATGAAATGATTTTAATAGGAGGTGATCTAAATGGCCATGTCGGAGTGAAAAATGAGGAATATGAGAGAGTACATGGGAGTTATGGGTTTAAACGAGGAATGAGGAAGGGAAAACTATATTAGATTTTGCGATAGCATATGACCTTATATTAGCTAATACGTTTTTTAAGAAAAGAGAAAAACACTTAGTCACATTCAAAAGTGGGAATAATAAATCGCAAATTGACTTTCTTATGATTAGGAAGAAGGATAGAAAGATTTGTAAAGATTGCAAAGTCATCCCTGGAGAAAGCTTAACTACCCAACATAGGGTAGTAGTGTTGGATATACGCCTCAAACATAATATCAATAGAAAGAAAATATATACAATTCCTAGAATTAAGTGTTGGAAATTAAAAGATGGGAAACAAAATATATTTAAGGAGAATGTAGAAATACAAGCATTAGGTGAAATATACGATGACTCTAATTCAACATGGGATAAGATGGTATCAAAATTAAAAATAGTAGCTAAAAGTGTACTCGGTGAGTCAAAGGGACATGCACCACTAAGTAAAGAATCTTGGTGGTGGAATGAGAAAGTACAAGAGAAAGTGAAGGAAAAATGAATAGCTTAAAAGAAATTATATATTTGTAAGAACGAGGAAAACTTAAAAAAATATATACAATATCAAAGAAAGAAGCTAAGAAAGTAGTGAGTGAAGCAAAAAATGAAACTTTTGAACGGTTATATCAAAAATTGGATACAAAAGAAGGAAATAGAGACATTTATAGAATAGCTAAAGTGAGAGACAGAAAAACAAGAGATCTTAGCCAAATAAACTACATTAAAGATGAATGTAATAGGGTATTAATAAATGATGGAGAAATAAAAGAGCGGTGGAAGAGATATTTTCATCAACTTTTTAATGAAGGTTTAGATGACCAACTTAACTTAGGTAATTTAATTAGGTCAAATGAGCATAGAAATTTTAATTTTTATCGTATAATTCAAACTTTAGAAGTAAAACAAACTTTAAATGAAATGCACAATGAAAAAGTCGTTGGACCAGATGATATTCTGATAGAGGTATGGAAGTGCTTAGGGAAACAAGGTATTGAATGGCTTATAAAATTATTTAGCATGATATTGAAAATGAAAAGAATGCTTGATCAATGGAGGATAAGTACTCTAGTTCCCTTATATAAGAACAAGGGTGACATACAAAATTGTGCAAACTATAGGGGTATTAAACTAATGAGTCATACTATGAAACTTTGGAAAAAAGTAATAGAAAAAAGATTAAGGAAGGAGACCACAGTAACAGAAAATCAATTTGGGTTCATGCCTGGAAGGTCGACAATAGAAGCTATACATCTCCTTAGACAATTAATTGAAAAATATCGGGAGCAAAAACAAGATGTACACATGGTATTCATTGACTTAGAAAAAGTTTATGATAGAGTCTCAAGAGAACTTATATGAAGAATTTTAGAAAAGAGAGGTGTTAGCGTAACATATATTGAACTAATTAAGGATATGTATGAGGATGTAACGACCAGAGTAAAAACTTCAGGCGGAGTAACTGAAGCATTTCCAATAAAGATAGGGTTACATCAAGGATTAGCCCTAAGTCCCTATCTTTTTACACTAATTATGGACGAACTCACTGCGCACATTCAAGACACAGTACCGTGGTGCATGTTGTTTACAGATGATATTATTTTAGTAGATGAGACACGTGAAGGAGTAAATGCTAAGCTAGAATCTTGGAGGAAAACACTAGAAGGAAAAGGTTTTAAGCTTATTAGATTAAAGACAGAATATATGGAATTTAAGTTTAGTAATATTAGAAGTAATGAAACAATTGTTAAGATAGGAGAGGACGAGTTGCCCGGAACCGAGAGATTTAAATATTTAGGATCATTTTTATAAAATGATGGAGGGATCGAGAGAGATGTCTTACATAGAATACAAGCAGGATGGGTGAAATGGAGGGGAGCGTCGGGTGTTTTATGTGACCGTAAAGTACCTCTTAAACTTAAAGGTAAGTTCTATAAAACCGCAGTTAGACATGCTATGTTATATGGAGCTGAATGTTGGGCTATGACTCGAGCACATGAGCAAAAGATGAGAGTTGCAGAGATGAGGATGTTAAGGTGGATGTGTGGACATACGAAGATGGACAAAATAAAAAATGAGAGCATTAGAGAAAAAGTCGGAGTTGCATCTATTGAGGACAAACTCCGAGAGACACGTTTGATATGGTACGGATATGTACTTAGACGACCAATAAATGCTCCGGTTAGGCGATGTAAAACTATGATAAACATGCATATCAAACGAGGAAGAGGAAGACTAAAAAGACTTAGTTAACAACAATAAAACATGATAAAATTTATTTAAATATAGATGATGATATAATAGGAGATAGAGCTCAATGGCGTAAAAGGATTCATACAGCCGACCCCACCTAGTGGGAAAAGGCTTGGTTGTTGTTGTTGTTGTTGTATTATACTATCTATTTTGAAAAAAAAAATAACCTTCATTTTCTTATTGCACATAGAATATTCAATACCTTGTTCTTGCATGCGAAGAGCTAAACTTTCAAAAGAACTTCTTTCATTCGACCCAGAGATTGATAGAACTTTCCTGAGGAGAAGAAACTTGCAAAGACTCCAAGCAGAACAAGAAGCATCTGAGATGACTAACAAACCTTTGAAAGACTACACATCACCCTATGCACGCGGGCTTCGGTCTAGCATCACTAGACCACCAATTGAAGCTAACAACTTTGAGATAAAGCCTGCAGTAATCCACATAGTTCAGCAAATTCAATTTGGAGGAGGACCACATGATGACCCAAACTAACACTTGGAACAATTTTATGAGATATGTAGCATGATGAATGTGAATGGAGTTCCACCAGAAACGGTGAGACTACTTCTCTTTGGATTTTTTTTTCTTAGGGACAGAGCCAAGCAGTGGCTTAATTCCTTGCTAACGAATAGTATTGCATCCTGGGAACAATGTGAGCAGCGATTCTGGATAAATTTTACCCACCAAGTAAAACATCTCAATTGAGGAACTTAATAGCGAGTTTCAGACAGACAAACTCAGAGTCGTTATTTGAAGCATGGGACAGATTCAAGAGTATGCTCCGACAGTGTCCCCATCATGGGCTTGAGAAGTGGTTGGTGCTACATACATTCTATAATGGCATCAACTATCACACAAAGGTGTCCCTTGATTTTGTAGCAGGAGGGGGCATTAATGAACAAAATCTTAGATGAAGCCAAAGATATAATAGAAAATGTAGCCCAGAACCATCATCAGTGGGCATCTGAAAGATCTGGAGGCCCTTCCTTTGGAAATCCAATCAAGGCATCAGGAAAATTTGATGTAGATGCAGTCACGCTCATGTCTGCAAAGTTGGATGCTCTGACCAAAAATTTTGAGACCGTGGGGAATAGCACGGCCAATGCAATTGTATTTGTGTGCGAGACCTATGGAAGTTTGGACCATGCTCAAGAAACTTGCCCCCTAGGGCCATTATTTGCACAAATAAATCAACTTGAGCAATGCGATGCAATAGTCAGTTACAACCAAAGGCAGAACAATCCGTACTCTAACACATATAACCCTGGGTGGATGAATCATCCAAAGTTTCCTTACCAAGGTAATCAAGATCAAGGAACATCTATAGGGGAAAAGCCAAGCTACCGACCTGGGCATCAAACCTATCAATAACAACAACCTTCACAAGGCTATCAGTTGTCCAAGATAGAAAGGATGCTTGAGGAAGTTCTCGCTGAACAAAGGGAAATGAAAAATGATCTCAAGCAATTGAATCAAAGAATGGAGAACTCTGAGAAGCACCAAAAGATTCAAGATAGACAAATTTCTTAGATAGTTCAGTTCTTTTCAAGGGCACCAGGAGCATTGCCAGGAAAGCCTGATATAAACCCAGTGGAACATTGTAACCTCATTGAGCTAAGGAGCAGACAGACTTTGGGAGATCCCCAAATGACTACTCAAAAAGGAATCGACTCAAAGGAAGAGCCCTCTCCTTTCACACCGAATTTGGTCCAGACCAAAAACAAAGAAGAGATCACCAAGAAGGGTGAAGGGACTCTTCCGTTTCCACCACAAAGTCAAAGAATTCCTTTCCCCCAAAGGTTAATAATGGCCTAAAAGGATGAGGAGTTCCACAGGTTCTTTAAAAAGGTTAAAGAGATTTGCATTGAGGTACCTCTTATTGACGCTCTTCACCAAATGCCAAAGTTCGCCAAATTTCTGAAGAGAATTCTATCCAACAGAAGACAGAAGGGCAATTTCGAGACCGTTGCATTAACATGGAAATGCAACGTACTGCTCACGATAGTCATTCCCCCCAAACTCCAAGATCCAATAAATTTTTCTATACCTTGCAAATTAGGATTAGAATTTATAGATAAGGCTTTTGTGATCGGGGGGGGGGGGGGGGGGGGGGGGGGGGGTTTGCCTTATTCCATATTTTATTTGTAACAAGCTAGGCCTCGGGAATATTAAACTGACTACTATAGCACTGCAGTTAGCTGACAATTCATGCAGATACCCTATGGGGATAGTAGAAGATGTGCCAGTGGAGGTGGGTGGATGCATCATACCCCACAGACTTTGTTTTTTTAGACATGGAGGTGGATCCCCAGATCCCAATCATCCTTGGAAGATCATACTTTGTGATTGCTGGAGCCATCATTGATATGAAGAACCATAACTTATCCATGGAGATTGATAAGAAAAGACTAGAATTTGATTTATCTGATTCTCCTAACCGTGCCCCTTCTTTTCGGGAAAATTTCAACAAGTCGAATGTTCACAAAATTGAGGAATGTCATTTCCATGGGAGGCCACCTGAAGCAATGCGGGATTCGGCAAGATTGAAGAGATTATCCCCGACTAATTATGATAAGTACATATGCCCTGCATGAGCAAGAATGAAGGAGCAAACTGAAGTATTAACCCTAGGAGGGGAATCGCCGTATTTCCATGGGTTTAGTCCATATTAACCGAGACGGGGTCGAGATAAAGATCTAAAACAAGCACTTCTTGGAAGGCAACCCCAGGGTTTCTGTGTAATTATTTTTTGGTTTGTTATTTTATTTTCTTAGTTAAGTTCATTTGTTTCTAATTCTTTGTTTTCAGGTTGTGCATAGCCTCACAAGCTGGCCATGATTATTTCATGGGCGTGAAGGCATCGGAGGAGTCAAAGAGGTGAAAATCTAGCCACTACGCAAGTCAAGAGGTTGGCCGTGTGACCCTACACAGCCGTGTGATGATGATAGAAATGGAAATGCCACAGGCCATGTGAACTCACATGACCGTGTGGTTTTGGCAGAGCAGAGAATGGAGCCAGCCGTGTCAATTGACATGGTCGTGCGAGACCACCCGAGAGGAAGAAGACACGGGCCGTGTCGATTGACACGACCGTGTGACCGAGGTCGAAAAGGAAAAGGGAGAGGACAAGCCAAATGGCAAGATCGTGAGACGATACCCTCAACCGAGCCATTCCCTTAAGACACGACCGTGCCACACCCGTGTACACCGTCAAACACCTCCATCTATCCAAATTTCCATCTCTTTTTGTTTCAAATCCTTTTTCTCCCTCATCCCACTTCATCAACCTCAAATACCTAGATCTAAGATTCATCTCTTTCAAGATCTAGATCTAGGATTCAATCAAAAGGCCCAAATTCAAGAAAAAAAGAAACCATCTCCCTACTTTTCTTCTTCCTCCTCCTCCTATTTCTTCAAGACCCACCTCCACCCACAAAAAATTCCTCCAACTCACCTTGAAAATCATGTCTCACCTCTTGAAAAGGCTCTGACGAGGGAGTGGCGGATCTAGCAGAGGAGATGCATCAGGAGGAGACATGGGCAAAGGAAAGGTTACTTCATTAAAGGGTAAAGGCAAAAGGGTGGCACGCGATGAAGGTAACGACAACAAGTTTCAAATTATTTTCAGAAATCAAGAACAAAAAGCTAGATATGATTTACTTGTCTTCAGAAAAATTGTGTGTACTAGATATGTGGATCCAACCACTATGGAGATGTTAGGTATTAGGGACGATATAGATTGGATAATTAATTCTTTTGATTGGAATGACATTATGCACACACGCCTTTCGACCTATCCCCGCCTAGTCCTTGAATTTTTAAGCTCAATTGATGTCAAATTTTCTTCTGAGGATGATTACATTGGAAACATAAATTTTAGATTGACGAACAGGGAATTCCAATGGACATTTAGTGATTTTAACATTTATTTTGGTTTACCTACTGGCGGTGCCCGTAGATTTGATCCATCTATTAACTGGAATGGGTTTTGGACTTCAATTATCGGATCAAAGAACCTTTATGAGCCCTCTAGAGCTAAGGCATCCCGAATGCAAAACCCTGTCTTTAAATACCTTCACCGTATAATGAGTAAAATAATCTTTGGTAGAGGTGATAGTGATGGGGTAGTTAGAAAGGCAAAACTTTATTCTCTTTGAGTTATGCTTAATAAAGTTGATTTTGATTTTGGCTTTCACTTTTTACAAAACCTTTAGAGAGCAGGAAAGGCATCTTCAAGAATGATAGTCTTTGGCGGTTTAATTACCCAAATAGCTATGAATATGGGCTGGAGGTCATTCATGGTAATGACAAGATCGATATCGATTCTTGTCTAGCCATGCATATGATATGTAGGGACGAGAATGGGTTTACCTTTCCTAGAAACGATGATTTTCCATTATCCCTTCCCTACCCTGAGCGTACTTCAATTTGTAACCCCGCTAATTGGGTTATCATTGATTTCATACCCGAGTTCATTTCCCCCTCTTAGGAGATACTGAACACCACCAAGCCCTCGTCATCTGGACCCCCCCCCCCCCCCCGCGCAACCTTCTGGACATCCGAAACCTGCTAGACACTCTTTTGCCTATGGTACAGGTCCTTTTAGATTCGACTTTTCTGATTTTCGTGCCTCTTTGGACTCGCTTCATGAAAAGAACATTGGCCAACAACAACTGTTGGAGGGTCGCTTCAAGTTATCTAATGACTAGTTCAGAGAGGTACAAGACCATTTCTAGTTTACTAGAGATTTTCACAGCCAAGTGACTAGATTTGTGCAAGATTATGAGGTTGACCAGGAAAGAATGAGGAATTTTATGGATGATATGGATATTACTAGATAACAAGTGGATTCTCTTTTCCAATACCATCAACATATTGGGTATCTTCCTGCTATGCCACGTTTCCCCTCTGGCACACGACAAGGACCCCCTTTTCCCCCTCCCCCACCACCATATTAGTTTCATCAGGATGATGAAAAGTTCAAGTCAGGGGGGGTGTTGTGTCTGCACAACCTGAGTCGTGTCTTTTCATTTTTCTTTTCTTTTCAATTTCTGTAGTTTTAGTTTGTTTTACTTACTTGCACTTTTAGTTTGTTTTCTTTCCAATTGTATTTCTATTCTGATTTCTAGTTTTTCAGTTTGTTTGTTTTTGAGGCATTATTGAGAGCATCAAACTGACCACTTTATCTGTTGACTTTTCCAATAGTAAAATCACTTGCACGTGTATTTCTTAATTCATATTGTTGCTGACATAGTAGTACTAGTATGTTTAGTGTACCTCTTTTCTCTATCTCTAGTAGCATGAAATGAGCTAAGTATTGTACAGAGATAAGTATGAGTTTTGGCCTAACCTTAAGGATCTTACTTTCACTTCACTTAAGCTTGAATAGTGGATGCATTTTGGAATACTTATGATTCATCCAAATTGCTTAGTACTTTTGTTCCCATGGTGATTCCTTATTTATATTTTGGTTACTAGACTACCTCGAATCATGGAAGCTCATTTAGAAAAATCTAAATCTCAAACATTTGCATTTATCTTATATGCATTTGTGATTAGTGTCACACTTCTAATAATAAAAAAGAAATCATTTGAATAAGAGATTAAAAAATATTTGTTGTGAGTGGAAACTAATAATTTACCCCTTTGAGACCGAGTTAGGTAACTGGGAGACTAAATGTTATGTTTCTCTTGATTACGAGTAGTCCTTTGAGACCTTGTGTAATTTAAGAAAAATGAACCAAGTGTGTGGCAAGTAAGTATCTATCAATAGGAACATTAGGAACTCAATTGTATGATGACTTGACTAGGACAGAAAATTAAAACTTGAAAAGCATAAGTCACTTATTACACTGAGCATAAAAAACTTATACTTAGGCCACACTTAGGTTACTCCACAATCATGTTTATCAATGAAACTAGTTGATAGATTTAGGCGAGTGCACTAGGGATTATAAAACACTATAAGGAATCATGGATTTAGATTGCAACATTTTACTTGAGGACAAGCAAAGGTTCAAGTCTGGGGGTGTGATGTGCGTAGATCTTATAATCTTTTATGCATGTTTCGATGCACATTCCCGTATTTTATTCATGATGGATTTATGCATTCTCTTATCATGTTTACAGCATAATTACTCTTCTATTTCGGAGATCTGATTTTTGTGTGTATTTGTGTTAACGGTGATAACTTTTGGAGTAAAAACAGTGATCATCGATGTACCAGGGAGCCAAGTAGAAGGCTAACCGACACTGGTCGTGTGACCCTACATGGCCGTGCAACACATCCAGTGGAGAACGAGAACACAGTCTTGTGACCCTATACGGCTGTGTGAAGCATCCAAAGCCAGAGAAGAACACATCCATGTGGATCTCACACGACCATGTCACTTAACTCGCAACCAAGAAAGAGTTGGTCGTGCGATCCCACACGGCCATGGCACAGGTCGTGTCGTACTCGTGCCCTACCCTAGAAAAGAGGTTCTAAACTTCTTCTCAGGGGGAGGAGGTGGTCGTTTGAAGAAAGATCACCTTGGTGTCATTCCACACCATCCCGGACCTCCATTCGACGATCCAAGGGTGTCTTCATAATCACATCAATTATAGAAGTAAAGGGTTGGATCCAAGGATCACTCGACGCCATTAGATAAGTGTTTTTTTTTTCCTTCCTTCTCTTAATTTGGAATTGAATGTGTGTATATCATGATGTCTTTGGGTTCTCCTCTTTCGTCTATGGAGTAGATTCATTATTCTAGGATTAGAGAGTAGTTGTGGTTAAGGGTACAATGTAACAACTCATGTGTATGTCTTTACCTATTATGTGATATTGACTTTCTCTTGTATCTATTCTGTTTAACATGAATGAAAATTGCTCGCGTTTGATTGTCATGTAGATTGAATATTTGTGTAGAGATTGTAAATCTCATAGAGAGAGTACTTTATATCGTATACCCGAGGGGCCCTGGTGATAGAGGTAACCCATTCACGGATGTCAAGGATATTCCCTTGAAAGAAGAAGCAACCCTTTCATAAGGAATTAAGAAACCATGCTGAACTCATATCTTTATCTTTATTGTTATTAACTAGTCATGTGATCCTGTGATCTATGACCGAGGTGCCCTCGTGACAAGGGTTAACCGTTATCGGATTTCACAGGGATTATCTTGTAACGCCTGCCCTCCCACTGCTTAAGGAGGAATGGGGTTACTTACTTACATACGTGCATATATATAAAATCATGACAGCGGAAACAGTTATTTTTTTTTTCTACACTAATCATCATGCTTATCATACTGAACATGCAGACATACTAGTATTCATGCATACAACTTAATTAATACCAACTACTTGACACATAATTCATGATATCATAAGCATACTAGCATGAAACATGAAGAACATAAGTGCATAACTATCCATACTAGTTAAAGTACTATCAAAGCATAAAGATAACATAGGGTTCATGTTAGCTAGAGCCCTAGAGCCAATCATTTGATGATTGTATTTTGGACTTGTTGTATCATATTCTATATAAATAAAGGCATTTGATTTTTGGTGATTATACTTACTTGTATTGGTGCCAAATAAACTAAGTATAATAACGTCCTTGAGTAGACGGTTCTCACCTATATCAATCGGTTAGTTGAACCGATAGTGAGATGATATAAGGAACACTACTCTTAATCATTCCTAGTCGAGTATTAACATTCAGGGACAATATTAATGCAATAAGACTAGCATGTAGGTCAACTCGATGACTTGATCTCACAAGTCATGGATATAGAGATATCAAGTTGACACATGGGTATACATTGAAGAATGTATACTGAATGACCCGCCATGAGAAAGTATCATGGATCGTTATATGAGTGTCATATACTTTCTCATGTGGCTATTAGTATGACTATTAGTCCTTAGACCTGAAGTCACCATGGATCCCTACATAAGGAGTTATGTACTTTAGTTTCGTCAAACGTCATCCGTAACTGGGTGGACTATAAAGGCGATTACTGGGTATGTAACGAATTATGCAGAGGGATGTGAGTGATGTAGATGGGATCTATCCCTCCTATATGACGGGAGAGATATCGATATTCTTGATAGAGTGAGACCATGAAGTGCATGGCCATGTCCAAATGAGTCAATATGAGATATTGAGCTCATTTGATTTAGTGAGTCTACTTGGAGTTCAAGATTTAGATTGATTAGATGATGACACGGTCTATGCCTCACATTGATCAATCTAGATGTCTAGGATAGAAGGACACTTGTCATATATTGTGAGGAGTCACAATTAGTGGTCACAAGGTGATGTTGGATATCAACATTCTTGTAACTTGGGTAATAATGATGTGTTGCTAGATACCGCTCATTACTTATGCTTCTAAATGGGTTTAGGAGCATTGCCAACGTTACAAGAACCTATAGGGTCACACACAAAGGGCAATTAGATGGAGATTAGGTTCATTTGATGAACCTAAAGGATTAGGTTCATTTGATGAACCTAAAGGATTAGGTTCATTTGATGAACCAAATTGGATTAAGAGTAATCCAAGGTAGGCTAATTGAGTTGGACTCAATTTGGTTCATGTGTTAAGTGAGTCTAATTTAGACTTAGACTCATTTAATTAATTTAATTCAATGAATAGAGATTCATTAAATTAAAATTGACTTGAACCAATGGTTAGATTAGATCAATCAAGGGAGAGAAGTGGTCAAGTTTGACTTTACATAAGTAGGAAGATGAAGAGTCAAGTTTTGACTTGACTTTGACTTGACCAATGCCACATCATCAAGGCTTCTTCATTTGGTCAAGTTTGACTTGACCAAATGCCACCTCATGGGAGTTACCAAGAGTGGTGACTCTTGATATTCCATGGGAGTTACAAGCCAAAAATGTGGCCGGCCACTTTTATTCATGAAAAGGAGTTTCATTTTTCATGTGTAACTCCATCTTCTTCTTCCTTGGTTCTCTTCTCTCCCTCTCCTCCTCCACTACTGATCTCTAAGGTTGCTAGCACATCCTTAGAGGTTTTTCTCCATCTCTTCCTTGTGTGGATACATATAGAGAAGTGTCTACTTTGACACTTTCGAGATCCGGCGAACCGAGGACGAGCGGGATTGCAAAGGGCTTCGCATCAAGGGTATATTCTTTCTTCATGTAGATCTAGGAGTAGATCTAAGTTGTAAACTCGTATTCATAAATTTTGTTCTATATTCTTCGCACGAGATCTGTTGGCTAGGGTGATTCGGGGTTTCCGCGACGCGAAAAAGCGGTTTTCGCGGCCCGAAAAACCCAACAGTTCATATGCAAACTTAGAACTTAAAAACATATAGCAGTTTTCTTCCACCGTGCCACTGCCACACACACTCTTGCCCTTCCTACTGCTTCTCTTAGTTTAGTCATTCCTTTCCTTTTTCTGCAGTACAAGGAAACATAAAAACTATAAGCCCATAGGCTTAGTAAGTCCCTTTCCTACTCACAAAAACCATGATTCATGCATGAACATAAAGTGATAACATGTTTATTTGGTAAATCATAACATAACATGTGAGAGCATAACATAAAGTCATATCATATCATGTGAGAGCATAAACATAAAGTCATATCATATCATGTGAGAGCTTAAACATAAAGTCATATGATCATATCATGTGAGAGCATAAACATAAAGTAGTAACATGATCATATAAGCATCTTAGGCATATTTCAAGAGCATCTTTAAGAAGCATAAAGGAAAACATATAACATGAACTTGTAGATGCAAGATGTTCTTTTGAAAACATGTATCATGAAATGAGTATATGCAAGATGTCCTTTTGAAAACATATATCATACACATACTTAAACATAATCTCAACATGAGGGCCCAGCTTGTACCACATACATACATAAATGCGTGTATCCTAAATAGATCCAAGGTAGCTAATCTTGAACCAACTAGGAACTAGGCCCGTTTCATAGACCATCGACCTAGGGGCAACTTAGGAGTCCATCCCTTTTACTAGGCCCGTTTCATAGACCATCGACCTAGGGGCGCTTGTGGAGCCCACCCTTGGTACAAGTCATACAAAGTAAAATAGCATGTCATATCATGTCATATCATAACATATCATGTTCTTGTCATTTCATAACATTTCATGTTCTTGTCATATCATGAAGAGTGCTCTTGATCCCAACTTAAGGGAAGCATCTCTTAGGCTTTTCATCTTACATAAGCCTTGCATAAACATAGCATGATGGCACCAAGTACACATAACATATAGCATATCATAAAAACATAACATGATAACATGAAGTGCACATTATATAGCATCTTATAAAAACATAACATGATAACATGAAGTGCACATATCAATTAGCATGGTGACATAAAAATTCATATCATATCATAAGAGTCAACATCATGTATGATTAAGGTTTTGAAACTTCTTACAAGCCCTAAATCATGCTTGGCCGAAATATATAAACATACATCATGGATTTTCAAACAACATGGATACATGAAATCAACTACCTAAGTCTTCATAATCATCAATCATAGCATGTAAGACCTTAGGAACCCTAGGTAGCTTCTTAACCTCATTCTTCTTATCTTGGCCAAAACATGAAGGCATGTTTTAAATTTTTCCCTTAATCAATTTAAAGCATGAAACTTTGGCAACCTACATAGCATAGCAAGTGAGTCCTTTGGTAACCATAACTGTGGTTCTAACTCTAATATTCAACCTTGGCCGAAACCTCAAGGTGGTATTTCTAGGTTTTTCATGCAACATAAGCCATGGAAATTTAACCTAACATTGCATAGGAAATCCTACATCATGAGGAAGTATAAAACAAGTATAGTTTAGGTCTACAACTTTCTCTAAGCCTCTAATTCAACCTTGGCCGAAACCTAAAGGTAAGGTTTCTAGGTTTTTCATGCAACTTAAGACATGGAAATTCAATCTAACATTGTATAGAAAATCATACATCATGAGGAAGCATAAACAAGCATGGTTAGATTTCAAAACCTTGCCCTAGACCTTGTATTCATCCTTGGCCGAAACCTAAGGTAAGACTCTAGGTTTTGTTTATACATCATGTAGCATGAAAACTTAACTAACAACATATAATAGATCATGTATCATGAAGGAGCATAAACAAGCATGTTTAGGTTTCAAAACTTTGCTCTAAACCTTGTGTTCCATCTTGGCTAAAACCTAAGGTAAGGTTCTAGGTTTTGTTTATACAACATGTAGCATGAAAACTTAACTACCAACATGTAATAGATCATTTATCATGAATGAGCATAAACAAGCATGTTTAGGTTTCAAAACTTTGCCCTAAACCTTATGTTTATCCTTGGCCGAAACCTCAAGAGTGAGGTTCTAGACTTTTTGTTACAACATGAAGCATAAATTGTAAACTTGACAACCATAAGTGACCACAACTCCTTATCTTGGCCGAAACTTGCAAGGAAATCCCTAAGTTTTTTTTCAACAACCTTTAAACATAAAGCGTACGAAAACTATTGTACTGCGGGTGAGGGGATACTTACATCTCTTGCTTAATTCTCTAAGAGAAGTAACCTTGGTTGTGAAGCTTTTCCTAGAGAGAAAACCCTTTTGCTTGGTTCGGCAATGGTGAGGAAGAAGGAGCTTGATTTCGGTGGAGAGGAGGAGGGAGGAGGAAGAGAATAAAATGAAATTTCTTTTCTCCTTTTATTCCAAATGAGAGGAAGAAGGAAAAATGAACTTTTCCTTCCCTTTTTCTTTTACTCATCCTAAATGAAGGGAGGAAGTAAAACTCTCTTTTCATTGTAAGAAGAGGAAGGAAACTTGGACTTCTCCTTCTTAGTGAAGAGAGTCTTCACTTTCCTTACCTTTAACCATAATTTTCCTCTTTTCCTATTAGCACACCCCTGCTGGGGCTACTGGTTATAACATGGAACCACTTACTAAGAGGTCCAAGGTTCAATCCTTGGTCATGCCTCTTTTTGGTTCTTTTTATTATATATATTTTTTTAAAGAAGAATCCACATGAAACCTATTTAATCATGCATAAATTCATGTAAAATTTCTAGGGATCCTATGGGTGTTACACATCTCTATTCAATACTTAGACTCTAACTTCCTATAAGGGCACGTTAATTAAAGATAGGAAAATGGTATATCGTGACACATTAGTACACACCACAATGAAATTGAACTCCTAGAATACTTCCCAACCCGAGATAAATAACTTTACCTCTAGCTCTTTCATCTTCCTTCTAGGTTTCATCTTTCCTTCTCAATAGACAACTAACGACTATTGATAGTTTAGCTAATTCTACGTGAGCGATAGCTAGTGCTTATAACTAGTCCCTATGAGTTCGATATCTTTTGTATTACTGACAACGTAACCGTGTACTTGCGGTATGTAACAGGATACTCTAGATCATATACCCGGGGGGCCCCATGACAAGGGGCAACCTTTTAATCAGACTTTAGAAGGCGTCATTTAGGGAGAGTGATTCTCTAAATGGAAGAACCTAATTATGCTTATTGGGTTGTTCCTTATTCTATGTTAATGTAACGCCCGCCCTCCCTGCTAACCCTAAGGGACGGGGCTACGATACTCTATGTACATATTACAGCGGAAGACTTAAAAATAATTTTTCTTAGATTAATAAAACTTTTCTTTTGTTTTCATATCCGAACTACACTAATATGGTTTCCATAACATGATAACAAGATAAATAGAAACATAACATCAAGTCACCCATTTAGTACTACAATTTATGAAACCAAAGCATAATTCTTAAAAGTTCTTAAAGCAGGTTCTTATTTGGTTGTCTAGCCACCGCCACACACATCTCCTTGCCTCTCCTGCTGCTCCTTTAGCACATCCAGCTTTTTCCTTTATCTGTGGTACAGGGAAAGTAAGCTATGAGCACTCATGGCTCAGTAAGTTCCTTTCCTACTCACTAAAACCGAAAATCATCACATGATCAAAGAATATCTCAACATAACATGATCTCAACTAGTCATGGCATAACATATCATACTCTTTAAGCATATCATGCAACATAACAAAATCATAACTAGTCATGGCATATCATCTCTTAAAGCATAGCATGATACATAACATAATCATATCTAATCATGGCATACCATCTCTTAAAACATAGCATGAAACATAACATAATCATATCTAATCATGGCATATCATAAATCATAACATGAAACATAACATAATCATATCTAATCATGGCATATCATCTCTTACAACATAGCATGAAACATAACATAATCATATCTAATCATGACATATCATCTCTTAAAACATAGCATGAAACATAACATAATCATATCTAATCATGGCATATCATAAATCATAGCATGAAACATAACATAATCATATCTAATCATGGCATATCATCTCTTACAACATAGCATGAAACATAACATAATCATATCTAATCATGGCATATAATCTCTTAAAACATAGCATGAAACATAACATAATCATATCTAATCATGGCATATCATAAATCATAGCATCATCATAACATGATCATAAGGTATATGCAATATGATTTTGAAAACATGTATCCGAAAAAAAAATGTGTATGTCTCATGATCTTTAAAACCATTTCTTCTTACATATATACTTGAACATAATCTCAACTTAAAGGGGATCCCGGCTATGTACCACTTACATATTGCGCGCAACCTATGTAGGTCCAAGGTAGCAAGTCTTGAACCCTACAAGGCAAACATACTAGGCCCGAGTCTTACTCCATCGACCTAGGGGCACTTAGGAGCTCATCCCTAACGAGGCCCGAGTCTTATTCCATCGACCCCGGGGCGCTTATGGAGCCCACCCTTGGTACAAGCCACATAAAGTAAAGTACATGTCATACTTATACATATCATACATCATAAAAGCATGCATCACTTAGGCACACATCATATCATAAAAGTATGCATCACTTAGGCATACATCATATCATAAAATATCATAAAGGTATGCATCACTTAGGCATACATCATGTCATAAAAGTATGCATCACTTAGGCATACATCATGTCATAAAAGCATGCATATTTTCACCACATAGCATATCATAAAAGTATGCATATTTTCACCACATAGCATATCATAAAAGCATGCATATTTCTATCCACATAGCATATCATAAAAGCATGCATATTTTCACCACATAGCATATCATAAAAGCATGCATATTTTCACCACATAGCATATCATAAAGGCATGCATATTTCTATCCACCTAGCATATCATAAAAGCATGCATATTTTCACTACATAGCATATCATAAAAGCATGCATATTTCTATCCACATAACATATCATGAAAGCATGCATATTCGAAGCACATAACATATCATCAAAGCATGCATATTTCTAAGCACATATCATATCATGGAAAGTATAAATCACAAGCATACATGTTTAAGCATAAGGGTGTATCATGTGATTATACTAACATAAGAAACATGGTAACATAGTTAACTTGGGTTCTAAGCTTCCTAATCCCTTGGGTTCTTATCATGGCCGAACCCCCTTAGATCTCAATTTAGGTAACAACAACCTCCAAGCATGTGGAACCTAAATTATCATTACATCAATTTCATAGGAAGCATTATAAGCATGATTAACTTGGTTTCTAAGTTCTCCAAGTCTCTAAACTCATGTGGCCGAACCCTATCAGGTGTGTAACAAAGTCTCAAATGTCATGAAAGCATGGAAACCTTAAACCATATTTATAGCATTTTTTTCCAAGTAACATAGTAAGCACATTTGAGCTAGTTACTAAGTTCTTCAAGCCCTTAACATATGTCATGGCCAAACTTTTAACAAGTATTCCTTAGGGCTAAAAACAAGTATACAAGCATGAGAACTTGAACTAACATCATGTATAAATTCATGATAAAACATCATACAATAGGTATGGCCGAAACTTACCCTAGCCTCATTTAGGTCACTAAATAACATATAGCATGAGAACTTTGGTTTTCTACTTATCATATTTCATGTAGAGTGACATAAGCATATTTAATTTTTGTTCTAGGGTTTCTAGGGCATCTATCCCTTCATGGCCGAAACATACAATGGCCCATTTAGGTCATGGAAAAATTATACAAGCATGTGACACAATCAACATATTATCATATTTCCATAAGAAGCATTTTTAACACCATTGGTTTCAATTCTAAGGCTTCTAGGTCTTTTAAACCCTACTTAGCCGAGACTCATCAGTGTATAAACTTGCTTCAAATAGCCTAAAAGCATAAGAAGTCATACAAGTTTCATAGCATATATAAAGACAAGCATAATAAACATACATGTGAATTGTGTCTTAGGCTTCCTAGGTTTCTTTCCCTTTTTCTTTTATTTTTCCTCATGGCCGAAACCTACCAATCCCTAAACTAGGTTTTAAGTGGCCTAAAGCATGGAAAAACCTAAGTAAGTTTCATGGTAAAAATTACTAAGAACATCATATACAAAGTTGGTTCATAAACAAGCTAAGACCCTTGTGATCTTACATGTCATATATCATGTAACTAAATTTTTCTATACTCTAATTAAGCATAAGAGCATCAAACAATTTCCATATCATAATATTACAGAGGTCTTGAGCATGTTAAAATTTTGTTTAATCTTTTCTAAGCTATCCATCTTATCATGGCCGAAAATCTAAAATAAGAGTTCATGAATTTCTAGCAATATTCAACATGCAATTCTTTAAGAGAACTCTATATTCTATCATACAAACATGGTTACTTAAATTTAAAGGTCTTCCTAACCCTAAGCCCTTTTTCTTGGCCGAAACATATGAGTGGATTTCTTTTGGTTCCAAGTAACTTTCAAGCAAGAAAACCAATAAAAGACCCTTAGTAGTTCATGGGGGAAATCTTGTACTAGTTTGGTTATACAATGATTTCTCTAACCTTTTGAAAATATTTTTGGCCGAAATCCTAGGGTTAGGTACTCCTCTGATCAAGCATCATATAGGTATAAAAACATGAAGGAAAAACCTTCCTACATAGCATAGAAAAATATCATGAAATGAGGACTTGTTTAAACCTTCCTAGATTTGAAAGCTCTTCTTTGGCCGAATTTTCTTAAATTCTTTTCTAGGTTTTCTAATCCTCATAAAATCTGAAAATCCCATAAAAAGCCTTGTACCACAGGTGAGGGGAAGCTTACATCCTTTTCGCTTGTGGATCTAAGGTGTGGTGATGGAAGAAGTAGCCTCTTCTTCTAGTTCCTTTCCCTTGATTCCCTTGCTAAGTCCTCCTTGTATCTTAGGCTTTCTTAGGAGAAAACCTTGGCTTGGGGCCGAAGATGGAGGAGAGGGAAGTGGTGTTCGGTGAGGGAGAGGGAGGATGAGGAAATGAGAGAAAAATAACCTTCTCTTTTCTTGCTCCCTTTTATGTTAAGGGGGAAGAGGTAGCAAAATTGATTTTTGCTTTCCTTCTCCCTTAACCCATTTTCTATTTTTCTTTTATTTATTTTATTTTCTAATTTATTCTCACCATTCATGATGAAATAAGGGGGAATGAATCCCTTTAATTCCCTCTTAAATTTTCGGCAAAATGAAGAAAGAAAGAGGGAGAGAAAGAAGGAAGGCAAGTTGCCTTTCTCTTGCTCTTTTCTTGTTTTCTTTTGGCTAACTTTTACTCTCACCCTTATCATAAGTTTCCCTCCTTTGCTATCAATATCTTCTCTCTATCCCAATTGGTTTCTACTAATTAATCCTATGAATTATAATATAAGAGGTTCAAGGTTCAATCCTTGACCTCCTCTTCTTTTTGTTTCATTTTATTTATTTTTGCTTTAACCCACTTCTTATTATTTTTCTAAGACAAAAATCCTACATTCATATGCTTATCTTAAAAGCTTAGTGGGTGTTATAGTTAATAGGTGTATTGTATAATCTAGGATCGTAAACCCAGGGAGCCCTAGGTGATAAAGGGTAATCCTTTAACCAAACATCTTAGGTTATCTCCAATACCTAGGAACATCGAGTAACCAAGGGAGTAACACTATCACATGACCATCACAAGGGAGTGTCGTGATTTAGTTAGACTTTCTACATTTTATAAGAATAGAGGATAGGAGATAAGCAATTCATAACACATTGTTCAACATTATAATGAAATCAAATCCTTAGAACATTCACCTTGGTATGGTCTCCTCAAAACTCTTTTTCTCTCTCTTATTCTCTTAATCTTACTTCATGAAACTTCAACCAATATTTCAATCGTCTAGCTAGCTAGCCGTGAGACCTCACTAGTTCTCATCAATCCCTGTGGAATTGAAATTTTATTACTAGTGATAAAATTGAACACTAACGATTACATAACAAGTTTTTAACACCATTACCGAGCATTGTTTGACATTAGTGATGAACACTTAAGTTACACTATGTAGGGGATCGGTGGCCGGATAGAAGGGGGGTTGGATAGACGGTGCCCACAAATCGATGGCTCTTCTTACGATGTTAGCTTGCACAGCGGAATACAAACAAAACAAATAAGCTAAACACTAAAAGAAATACAAAGACTAAGAAAGACAAGCAAACCAATTAACATGTCGATATAACATGGTTTGGATATTAGGGCTCCTACTCCACGATTGTCCGTAAGGTGGACGATCCCGATCCGTCAGTGGATGACTCCCTAGAAACTCCGGCTAGCTCAAACCTCCTTGTGGGTGGAAAAACCTCGCCACAAACTCACCAAGACCTCTTGGACATAAGGGAAACCTTGAGCACTCGTAGACTACTAATTAGACTTTTACCAAGTCCAATTTCGTCAACTATAACCAATCTCCCAAGCTTTGGTTATATAGGTTGCGGGTTGAAAACCCCGCCTACCAGTCGACTGCTAAAACTATCAGTCGACTGCCCTCTGTAGAAATTCGACTGTTACATCCCAACGGCTCGATACCAATCGACTGGTAAAAAGTATCAGTCGACTACTTCACACTGGCCGAGCGAACAGAAGCATTCTGTTCGCTCCCAGTCGACTGATGAAACCACCGGTCGACTAGTACCCGAGTACAATAACTCAGCACTCGGACCCTCACCCTTATGACTCACTTGACGCTTCTTTACAGCCTTGACCTCCTTGCCTTCAAGCCTACTTCATTTTGGCTCTCGTCCCTCGGATGCACCCAAGCCCATGGCTCGTCCCAATGTCATCCTTCGCGCATGCCTCGAAGTCGCTTCCCTCGACCCTTGTCCTCGCTGCCTTGTCCGTGGTCCCTCAGATGCTCCATCCTTTACCGGACCCGAAGCCATCAACCTGAGCTAAATGTGTATTCTGCAAACCTGCACAACTCAAATACACATATCAAATACAAGGGTGAACCTAACTTAAACCTTTTGTCCAAACACCAAAACACATGGTCGCACGGATCATTGGGATTTCTTTAACAATCTCCCCTTTTTTTATGTTTGGTAATACGTTTAAGTTAGGGAAAATAAATAGCAAATAATCATGCTAAAAATAATGGACTTACGATACTAAGGCTACATACTTAGACTTACATCGCCGAATGGATTTACGTTGCCAAGGCTACACACTTGGACTTACACCGCCAAATGGACTTACATTGCCAAGGCTACACACTTGGACTTACACCGTCGAATGGACTTACGTTACCAAGGCTACACACTTGGACTTACACCGCCGAATGGACTTACGTTGCCAAGGCTACACACTTGGACTTACACTGCCGAATGGACTTATGTTGTCAATGCTACATACTTGGACTTACACTGCCGAATGAAAAAACAATGCAACATGCATTTGAACCTATCCCAAGGCTCCCCCTACACCTATGCTCCCCCAATGAGCTAGGATTTTCTCACAGGGATATTTAAGAACCTATCACAAGGCTCCCTCTACACAAAGGCACTAAGGTTTTCCCAACTAAACCTTACTTCTCCCCCTTTCCCTAACATCTAAAAAGTTTTCCAACAATATCTCAATTGTTGAAAACTTATCATCCAACTGACCCTAAACTAAATAATTTCAGACTGGTATCGGTCGACTGCAAGACGTACCAGTCGACTGCCCTTATCGAAATGAACACACAGAATCATTCTGTGTTCGATTTTTACTATTACCAGTCGACTGGTAACTGTACTAGTTGACTGACACACTGTTTTCAATCCAAACAACATTTTCGACCCAGTTTTAGAAATACACCAGAAATTCCATAGACATCCAAAAATTCCCTAATTTTGTGGAGATGTCTGTTTTACCCATGTCTACTTGGAAAAAATATATTCAAAAATGTATCTATCACCAATCTCAAGATTTACACAAAACTCCAAACTAGCTAAATGGTTCAATTGAACCTTGACCTAAAGTCTTAGTTTTGATTTTCTTTTGATGTATTTGTCCATGCTACCCCACAATGCATCCCTAGCATTGATTTATATGGCATCTATACATCTAAAATCAATTATCATGCTATATGACCCCAATGTCACATTTCTAAGCATGAAACATAAACCATATGTGCCAATTTCCTAAGGTTGAGACTCAAATCCATCTCCAAACCACTTGGCACATTTCATGACCCAATCTAGACTCCCAAGTAGTACTCACTTGAGATCCATTTATCATAGGTCCCAACTTGACTCTGAGAGTTCTCCCTAGAGCTCTTAACCTTAGCCACCTCCCTAGGTGACTTATCCACAATTGTTATGTCACATTGGTGTACCTCCGATGACACTTGGCCTACAAACCTAACCTTCTTAACCTTGGACACCTTGTCCTTGGTTAATTTCTTCTTAACATTAAATGACTTTCCCTTGTCATTTATTGGCTTTTCCTTACTATAGTCATATGCAACCCTAGCATAAGATTTTCCCTTAGTATTGGAGACACTAGATCAGTATCCTAAACCCGATCTGTCATTGTTGGGTCTTTGGCTACCCAACACCATACCTAAACCCTTAGATCCAACATTGAATCTTTCTAGGATTTTCTCCAACTTATCAAGCTTTGCCTTTAAAGCTTGATTCTCCCTTTCTAGGTTCCTAAACCTAGAGCCAACATGTCCACCATGGGCATTCCTAGACATGCCCTTTCTAGGCATGTGTCTCCCCTTCTTGGGATTAATGCCTAGGTTCTCTATTACCTTCTTCTCCTTAGGTAATGAGAATTTAAATTATCTAGGTCTATCATGCATAGGTACCTTAGGGTTTTGATCTATATTAACCCTACTCCTATCATGATATCTAAAGTCAAAGTTATGCATGGGTAAATAATAACAATTATTTCTAGCATGCATGGAGGAGTTTAAATTTGAATTAAACTTCAAGTTAGGATATACCTCCCTTACCCTTGAAGCTCCCCCTTGACTTAAGTTTTTTTTCTTCTTCTCTTTCTCTCATTTCTTTAATTGCGCTAGCTTCTTGATCTCTCCCTTCTTGGGACATTTGATATGGTAGTGACCCTTCTCTCTACACGTGAAACATATGATGCGCATTTTTCTCCTTCCTTGGATTTCTTCATTCCTACAACCCTTGTTTGTATTTAAATTAACTTGAATGGGTTTAGGAGTTACCTTCTTCTTACTCATTGGACACCTACTCTTGTAGTGTCCCTTCTCATTGCACCCTAAGCAAGTAATATGATCCTTTGACTTCACTTCGGTGGAGATGCTCACTAGGTGGACTTCCAAGACTTCTTCTTCTTCTTCTTCACTTGTCTTGGATTCTTCTTCAACCTTTGAGGATGTCTCCTCATCCACACTAGTGGATGACATTTCTTCATCCTTTTCCTCTTCGGATGTTGAGCATGGCTCATCTTCCGTTTGCTCCTCCTCAACTTGAGCCACTTTATCCTTTTCTTCGGATTTTTCCTCTTCATGTGTAGACATGAGTTCTTCCCATTGAACCTTCTTTATCTTGCTCCACAAATCATGAGCATTCTCGTACTCACCTACATACCTCATCACATTAGAAGGAAAAATATCTACCAAAATTAATATTACCTTATTGTTTGCCTTTGACCGTGTGGTTTGCTCTTCCGTCCAATGTCGTGGTCAGAGCTTCTTCCCTTTCTTATCTTTCGGGACTTCGAACGGTTCCTTGATCACCATCATGGTATCTCAATCCATGTTGAAGAAGCCCTCCATCTTCATCATCCAATAGGTGATGTCTCATAAGCCTCCGCCTTCAAACTTCGACGATTCAATCAAGTCGGTCATCTTCTTGTATTTGCTCTTCTCGGCGATTAGTCCGATGAAGTGCGACCTCGGCTCTGATACTACTTGTAGGGGATCGATGGCGGACTAAAAGGGGGGTTGGATAGACGGCGCCCACAAATAATCGCTTCCTACGTATGTTAGTATGCGCAGCGGAAATCTAATACTAACTACAAGTATGAAATCTAATCTAAAGACAATAAGAAGGGAAATGCAAACCAATTAACATGTTGATAACGAGTCTGTCATACTCGTAAATCAAATTAACAATGTATATTCACTGAACCCCTTAACTACATAATTATATTGTAATAACGAGCCCAGGATCAAACCTCGAGGAACCAACGGTAGGATGTAATCTAGAATTGTATTTTATTCCTATTTTTGGGATTTTTAATATGAAAATGGGGGTTTAAACTTGAATCTAAGTCTAACAAAAGTGAATCACAGCAATAAAGAAATTAATCTAAAGCAAGAGTGAAACCTAAATAGGTGTCAATGATCAAACCATAACGCATTGTCACCCTACGTTTCGATTAAATCATCACCACACTTAAACTAAATATGAAATAACGAGACGCAATTAAATCTGATCTAAAGCACAATTAAAACTCTAACTTAGAAATTAAACATTAAACAATTAACTAAGCATCAAACAAGAATTAAACTAATTGTATCAATGAAATTACAACTACTAAACATGAATTAAACTTCTACTAAGTAATGAAATACTAGATTACTTGCTAAAACATAACAAACATTAAAATAAATCTGTGCCAAACTACAAAATAGTAATAATAGAAAATAAACCCTAACTGATCCAACTCACAACCAATCCATACAAACTTCACACTCTTGCCGTCACACAAGAATGCCAAAGTCAAGAACACCCAACTCCGGACCTCAATGAAGAACCTCAGCTGTGTCTCAGTTCGAGGTATGCTCAACAACACCGGCGGAACACCTCCGCCGAGCTGAAACAACCCTAAACCCAAGAATGGCCCGAAATATGCAAATATGATCTCTGGATTTGAATGGAAGCTGCGGATGATGGTATATTGTTGGATGGAGCTCAGAAACACCGAAGGACCACCTCCAAGCATTGCAGATGGGAATCGGAGTCTCAGATTGGAGGAACACCTTCAAATTTGAGATGGAACAGAGGATTGCCGAGAGCCAAATTCTATCGGAGGGAACACCCTCCGATGGCTCCAGAAGATTGGGATGAGCTGCTGTAGAGATTATCCACCGAGGTTGAAGCTTGAGAGGATGATCGGAGAAGGAAAGGGGTCGGAATCCTGAAGAAAATGCGCGGCGGGACGAAGCTGCATGAATTTACACCTACTGTTGTAAGAAACATTTCGTCAAACACCTTACGAGCATGAATCAAAATGACATTAGTACGTGCATTAAAACATGGGAGAACAACTTAGTACAAGCATTAAACAATCAACCACACAAATCAACATATTAATACGAATCAATTGAAGAAATGCAACAATTTAAAGCTGTCCAAAATCTGATGAAGAACTGCTACTCGAACTTGAAGGCTGCTGTTCGGAAAAAGATCTGCTGCTGGAAAAAGATCTGCTGCTTGGACTGGAAACTCGCCGATGGAATCTGTCGTGTACCCTAGCTTCCTCCTCTAACTCTCCCTGCCGTCACACGAAACATCCGGCGATCGAACCCTGAAAGCCGATGAACTAAAGCTCACTACCGCTGTCGTTCCCTTGAAGCCCTAGCTTTTGCAACCCGCGCCAGCGAGAGCAACAAGGAAGCTACAGAAAGGGGACTCACCGGAGAACCCCTCAGGTGAGGTGAAGATGATTTGAGGATGCCGTCACCGACGCTAACAGCCGCCGGAACTTGTCGCCAGCCCGTGTGATTGGAAGAAAGAAGAGGAAGGTTGGATTGTGGAGATCCGGCCGGCCAGCGACAGTAAAGGTAAGGAAGAGTACCGTCGGCCGGTTGCCGAGGAAGAGGAGAAGTAGAAGAGGTAAAGTGGCGTCGCGTGAGCCCTAGCCACAAAACGCGAACAAAGAAGAAGCGAACAGCTCAGCTACTGTGCCGTCGCGTGAGGAGTATAGGGAGAGGTTTCTTAATGGGTCGGATTTGGATGGAGAAAATAGATCCATTAGGAATGGAATCCGGATCCATTAAGAATAGGGTTCAAAATTGGGCTCCAAATTGGATGAGTTGGGCTTTTGTGATTGGGCTTGAAGAATGGAGTTCTACTTCTTTCTTGATCCAAATTAGAATGAAATGAGTCAAGCTCTTCAAATTAGCTCATGCTCAACCTTAACATTGGGTCCAATTAATTTGACTCCACTCATGTCTATGGCTTCTCTTTAATTCCCTACAAAAATCATGAAATAATAGTAAAATTAGGGAAAGAGTATAAAAAGCTCATAAATATATCCTAACTCATGAATCATAATATTAAGCAAGATTTAAGTGAATGAGAGAATAAAAATGCTAAGTATGAGAGCTAAAATATTACATAAAAATGCTAATTATCACACATCGATGTAGCGTGGTTCGAAGATTAGGGCCCCTACTCCACGGCTATCCGTAAGGTGGATGATCTAGATCCGTCGGTGGATGACTCCCTGGAAACTCCGGCTAGCTCAAACCTCCTTGTGGGTGGAGAAACCTCGCCACAAACTCACCAAGACCTCTTGGACACAAGGGAAACCTTGAGCACTGGTAGACTACTAATTAGACTTTAACAAAATCTAATTTCATCAACTATAACCAAGTTCTCAAGCTTTGGTTATATAGGTCGCGGGTTGAAAACTCCGCCTACTAGTCAACTGCTAAAACCATCAGTCGACTACCCTATGTGGAAATTCGACCGTTACTTTCCAACGGCTTGATACCAGTCGACTGGTAAAAAGTACCAGTCGACTGCTCCACACTGGTCGAGCGTACAGAAGCATTCTGTTAGCTCCCAGTCGACTGCCCAGTCGACTATACCAGTCGACTATACCAGTCGACTATACCAGTCGACTGATGAAACCACCAGTCGACTAGTACCTGAGTACAATCACTTAACACTCGTACCCTCACCCTTACGATTCACTTGATGCTTCTTTGCAGCCTTAACCTTCTTGCCTTCAAGCTTACTTCATTTTGGCTCTCGTCCCTCGGATGCACCCAAGCCCACGGCTCGCTCCAATGTCATCCTTCGTGTATGCCTCGAAGTTGCTTCCCTCGGCCCTTGTCCTCGCTCCTTGTCCAAGGTCCCTCGAATGCTCCATCCTTCACCGGACCCAAAGCCATCAACCTGAGTCAAATGTGTCTCCTGCAAACCTGCACAACTCAAATACACATATCAAATACAAGGATGAACCTAACTTAAATCTTTTACCCAAACACCAAAATACATGATCGCACGGACCATTGAGATTGCTCCAACAAACTAGACATTGTAAATATTTGTACAACATTTACACTTTTATTTCTGCACATATAATTATTATAATTTTAGGTGGTGTTTAGTTTTAGGGTTTGGGAATGAGGGAATAGATTCATTCTCAAACCTTGTGTTTATTTGATGGGAATGGAATTTAAATTTTAGAATGAAATCCAAAAACTTAGGTATTGATGAAACTCACCTCCTCCCTTGGGTTTTAATGGGAATGGGAATAAGAGTTAAGTTTTGGATGAAAATACCCTTAATATATTTGTTCAATTTTTCTTTTATATCACTTTCTCTCTTCTTATTCTCTCTCATCATACTTTCTTTCTCCTCATTCTATTATCACACTTTCTCTCTCATCATACTTTCTCTTCCCTCAATCTCTCCCATCATACACTCTCTCTCCTCATTTTCTCTCATCATACTTTCTCTCTCCTCAATCTCTCCTATCACACACACTCTTTTCTCACTTTCTCTCATTGCACTTTATCTCCCATCATACTTTCTCTCTCCTCATTTTCTCTCATCATGCTTTCTCTCCCATCAAACTCTCTTTCCTAATTTTTCCTCATCACACTTTCTCTTTCATCACGCTTTCTCTTTCATCATACTTTCTCTCATCACACAGTCTCTCTCATTATTTTCTCTCATCACACTTTTTCTCTCTTCATTGTCTCCTATCACACTTTCTCTCTTCACATTTTCTCTCTCCTCATCCTCTCTCATTATGCTCTCCCATCACACTCTCTTTCCTCATTTTCTCTCATCACACTTTCCCTTTCTTCATTCTTTCCCATCATATTTTCACTCTCATCACACTTTCTCTTTATCTTTCTCTCTCATCATATTTTCTCCCACATTTAACTTTCCCTCATATCTATTTTTTTCTCTTATTTTCCTCAAGAGTAAAAATGTATATTTTGATTTATTCTGATAAAAAAGTATTCAAAATGGCCAAATATTATTTTTAAGAGTGATATCTATACTCATACTCATTCCCATTGCATAATACTATGATTCTCATTCTGATTCTTAGGAAAGAACCAAACGCCACCTTAATTTCTGCACTTACATTCTTTTATATTCAGGAAATACAAACAAACTATTCTTGAATTATCTTACTCTTGCATGTGAAGGTCTAATTTTGTAGGAGAATTATTACCTATAGTCAATGAGATTAAAAGGGCCTTCAGAAGATGGAAAAGTCTGCAAAAGCAAGCAAGATATAATATGGCAAACAAACCTCTTAAAAATTACGCAACACCATATGCTCAAGGTTAACAATCTAGTATCACCAGATTGACCATCGGAGCCAATAATTTTGAGATTAAGCTAGCAGTGATCGTAATGGTCCAACAACATCAGTTTGGTGGAGGCATACATGAGGACCCAAACCAATACTTAGGGGTTTTCTATGAAATTTGTGGAATAACAAGTATGAATGGAGTACCAACTGATGTAGTAAGACTACTCCTATTTGGTTTTTCTTTGAGAGATAGAGCAAAACTTTGGCTTACTTCTTTGCCAACAAATAGTATTACATCTTGGGCGCAGTGTGAGCAAGCATTCCTAAACAAATTCTACCCACCAAGCAAAATAACATACATGAGAAATCAGATTGCTAACTCCAAACAAACTGATACAAAAACTCTTTATAAAGCGTGGGATAGATTCAAAAGTATGCTCAGATCATGTCCACATCATGGATTGGAAAAAAGGTTAGTAATCCACATTTTCTACAATGAAATCAATTATCAGACTAAAGTATCTCTAGACTCTGCATCTGGCGGAGCACTTATGAACAAAGGTCTACATGAAGCTGAAAAGATAATAGAGAGTGTGGCGCTTAATCACCATCAATGGACATCAGAAAGAAGTAGAACTATTTTTCCTAGAAATCCAATCAAAATGCCCAAAAAAATATGACCTTGATACTATAAGTTTAATATTTGCGAAGGTTGATGTTTTGTCTAAGAAGTTTGAGTTAATGGGTTCCAACCCGGTAAACACAATTATGGGGGTTTGTGACTCCTATGGAAGGATGGAACATACTCAAGAAGTTTGCCGCTTGGTGCTATTACTGCACAATTATCTCAAATTGAACAATGCGATGCAATTGACAATTTTAATTTGAGACAAAACAATAGGTACTCCAACACATACAATCTTAAATGGAGAAATCATCCTAACTTCACTTATAAGAATAATCAAGAATAAAGCTATCAACCAGGTCAATAAAAGAGCTATCAACCGGGACAACAACAGAACTTCTAGCCTCAACAACAATAGAGTTACCAACCATCAAGGACTAAAAAGCTGCTTGATGAGATCTTAGCAAATCAACTTGAAATGAAGAATGACATCAAGCAATTAAGTTAAAGGATGGAGAACTCTGAGAAACATATGAAGATGTCAGATAGCCAAGTAGCCGAGATAGCTACATCATCTTCTAGAGCACCTGAGTCATTTCTAGGAAAACCATATGTAAACTTAGTTGAGCATTGCAATAGAGATGAGCTCAGAAGCGGACGGACCTTGGGGGAACCCCAAGTGACTGCTTCAAGAAAGAGACCAGAGAATAATGATGAACCCTCTCCATCCTCTTCTCATAATGGTGGCACCCAAGAGGAGGAGGAGAGTATCATTATGGTTGATGGGTGTTCTCCCACTCAACCAATAACATAGTTGATCCCTTTTCCTCCAAGACTAATCAACCATTGGCCTATGGGATGGAGAACTCTGAGAAACATATGAAGATGTTAGATAGCCAAGTAGCCTAGATAGCTACATCATCTTCTAGAGCACCTGAGTCATTTCTAGGAAAACCAGATGTAAACTCAATCGAGCATTGCAACAGAGATGAGCTCAGAAGCGAACGAACCTTGGGGGAACCCCAAGTGACTGCTTCAAGAAAGAGACCAGAGATTAATGGAGAACCCTCTCCATCCTCTTCTCATAATGGTGGCACCTAAGAGGAGGAGGAGAGTATCATTACGGTTGAAGGGCGTTCTCCCACTAAACCAATAACATAGTTGATCCATTTTCCTCCAAGACTAATCAACCATTGGCCTATGAGATGGAGAACTCTGAGAAACATATGAAGATGTCAGATAGTCAAGTAGCCCAGATAGCTACATCATCTTCTAGAGCACCTGAGTCATTTCTAGGAAAATTAGATATAAATCCAGTCGAGCATTGCAACAGAGTTGAGCTCAGAAGTGGACAGACCTTAGGGAAACCCTAAGTGACATTCTCTTCTCATAATGGTGGTACCCAAGAAGAGGAGTAGAGTACCATTACAATTGAAGGGTGTTCTCTCACTCAACCAATAACATAGTTGACCCTTTTTCCTCCCAGATTAATCAACCATTGGCCAATGAGTGTGGTACAGTGGCAACTAAGAAGACATGAGTATTCTGAAAGTTGATTGATTTCTGAGTTTACATGAGTTGTACTTTGGATTTATCTAGATAATAGGTTAGGACGTCTGACTAATATAGAAAAACATAGATATTTGAGTTTAGAAGAAGTTATTCATTGATGATCAAATTAATGTGAAAAAGCTGAAGTATTTGGCTTTGGCTTTAATGAGATTGAGGCAATGTGATTGGAAAGAAAGAATTTCTTTTTAATTTTTTTTAAAAGAGATTTTTTTTTAAGATATTATTAAATTTTCAATTTATACTCGACCTTTCATCTATGACGGCTAAAAATAATAATAATCAAATCAAAACTGTATTAAAATAAGTAAGCATGCATTTAACTAAATCTAAGACACTAATTTGTAAAAGACAAAAATGTTTTTAAATACCTAAAAATCTAAAATTATCAAAACTAATAAAAAAAAATATTCGGAACTTTCAAAAAAAATCCTAAATTATATTTTTTTTAATTTTAAAGTTAGCTGATTATGAGTTCCACCCACTAATAAATCTAGGTATCTGAATAAATTTTGATTAAAAAATAATTCATTCGGCTATCGAATTAAAAATTATGACATTCAAATGTCTCCTCTATCATTTCTGCATCAATAATACAAGTTTTTTTTATTTTGAAAATTTTATTTATTTATTTATTTATAAGAGTTTACTCGTTCCTAAATGTTTTTTTAAAATATTATTCATAAATAATTTATGATTTCTATAACAAGTATATATATTCAAGTTTAGTTTATTCATTTAGTCCCACAAATTATTTAAGTTTGTTTACTTAACCTATTAAATAAACATAAACAAACTCAGCCGAATCACAATGAACTTGGGTCAGATTTAATATAAACAAACTCAGCCGAATCACAATGAACTTGGATCAGGTGACTTTTGCTGCAGCAGTGTAATTATCTCTCGGACTGTCTCAATTAATTGCATGGATCTTGCATTTGCATATGACTTAACTCTAAGGTACGTTTGATTGAGGATTATGTTTAATAATTTTAATTATTTATTTAAAATTATCAATAAAAATTTTATTTGATTTAGATAATCAATGATTTTCGAGTAATGTTCTATACTCGATACGTTAGCAAAAGAGACATATAACCTGGAATAAAAAAAACTCGAAAAATTGAGATTTTTCTTGATTCCGGGGTTAATGATTTTTTTTAACCAAAAATACATGATGAGAGAAAAATGTAAAAATAATAATAATAATAACAAAAACATTAAAAACTATTAAAAAAATAAAAAAATACCTAAAACGTAAAAAATAAAAAATAGAAAAAAAAATGTAAAAAAATAAAAAAGTGTAAAAAAATTAAAAAAAAATATGAAAAAAGTAATTTTTTTAAAAAAATAGAAAAATGTAATAATAATAATAAAATAAAAAATAAAAAATAAAATAAAATAAATGGAAAAAATAATAAAAATGAAATGGAAAAAAAAAGAAAAACAAACTTATAAAAAATAAATCTATATTGAATAAAATAATATTTAATTATATTTTATTTCTCATAATTTTGGTATTAGATAATCACATAATTAAAATTATATATGATAATTTACTTTAAATTTTTTTTCACATGCTTCAATCTAAAACCATGCACCTTTTTCTCTCCCCACTAGTCTAACTTAGAGTTTAAGTTTCCTGGCTAGCTCTTAGACATCACCAACTCTTTTTCAGACCATTATTCAAACCTGCTAAAGTGCGCCGACCATGGAAGAAATTAAAGAGCGTCTAATTAGAACCAGCCTCTTCATTATTCTCCACCCTTTTCCGCCCTAAGCTTGACAACGGTTCATGCACTTGCATCGATTATTCGCCATCTCAAACTTCAGTAAATTTTCGTCCTACCCCACTTTGATGATCAACAATGACCTCAGGAAGTTAGGAAAGCCGTCACAAATTAGTACAACTCAAGAATATGACACTGGCGGAGCAAAAAATTATAATCAGGGCTAACAAATTTTTAGCGAAAAATAAAAAAAAAACTAATAGCAGAATTTGATTTTGGGATTTAGAATGGATTCCATATAAAAAAAAAATTAAAATGGTCCCCTGGGCTTCCCATGCTAAAGCCTAGATAAGTATTAACGTGACCCTCGGGTGCAATGGAAGGATATCAATTTGTCACTTAGACATTCGCGGTTCAACCTTCAATTATGACATATTTGTAAGGATTTTTCTTCAAATAGGGTGCACAACCACGGAATGCTGAATTTCTGAGTCTTTTGTCACGAGTGCTTCCTGATTTATCCTGACGGCCGATGGAAAATTTTTTTAAACTCAGATTTGATATTACCTGGTTCAACATTTTTTTAAAAACATATTAAGTGCCTCCGCCTTGAGACATCTTGCAAAAGTTAATTAAATTCAAAGAAAGTGGATATATATAGGGATACACTGATATGCACTTAGCTAGCTTAGTGATCTAGGGCAGGGAAGGATTTGAATAAACATGGCTAGCTAGGAGGTTGTGCCTGGTCGGTCGAATCGCGCGTGCTTAAAATGGTTCAACAAGTTTATCTTCCCTTACAAAACCTAGTGGAAGTGCTACTATATAATATATTAACAATCAATCAACTGTGTGTGTCAACATCTAGGGTAATTAGGCATGTATAACTTCAGACATTTGGGTTTGATGGGGAATTTAATTATTAATCACAATGGAATCTGCCTAATCTATGCTTGTATTATATCTTACCATGAAAGAATTATTGATTAAGTGAAGAATTTATATCTCATCGGTGTTTAAATCATGCGTTCTTTCAGTTAGTTGGTCCAAGTCCGGATAAAATTGAAGGATTACATTAGATTATAAGTCCGAGTTAAAACATTCATCAAACTGTTGTTGAACAGAAATCCTCTTCACAAAATACAAAAAATCTACTATATTCCAAAAAACAATGATTGCAATTAAACCCTAATTCGATAACACTCCAACCAAAAAAAAGGGGGCTCTACCTAGCTAGCCATCACACCCCCACAGTGATTCGTATTGCACCAAAGTTTGCTCCAAATGCAAAGTAATTCTTTACAGTTGACTCATACACTCAATGAATAATTTTCCTTCACAAGTAAAAAATAAAAAAGTAGGTTATTTTTGTTTCAAAGGACGCTTGTGGAATTACCAAAAGATGCATACACTTAATTTAAGATTTTCTAAATAACGTATTTGCTTTCCATTTTATACACTTAACTTTTAGATTTTTTAAATAACGAACTTGTTTTCCATTTTACTCTCTAGCCAACCATTATAGTGTTGTATTCCAAGGACAGTATTAGTGTGATACTATATTTCAAAGAATAATATCTTTGTAGTACTATATTTAAAAAATCAACATCATTATAGAACTTATTACATTTAAAAAATCAACACCACTATTGATTTTTAAAATACAACATTACAATGGAGTTTATTTTAAGATTTATATAATATCAAAGTGATTTTAGTTTTAAAATGTAGTATCATAGTGGTATTGAAAATTAACACCACAATGTTGCTGATTTTAGTAATAGAGTGGTGTTGTTTTAGCACCAAAGTGTTCTTTTTGAATGTAGCATCATAATGATTGACGAGAGGGATAAAATGAAAAAAAAATAATAAGTACATCCTTTAGAAAATCTAAAAGTTAAATATGTGTTTTGAGAATTCTACAACTTCAATTGCGTCCTTTGATCCATTATTATTTTCTTTTAATAATTCAGATATATAAGTTTTACTAGATTAATCTTGGAGCTAAATAAACTTCTTAATTCAGAGCATAGCTTATACATAATTAGATGTCGACATTTAGAATATTCAATTCTAATTCTGATCTCCTTATCTTCTTATTTATTCTCTCTCACTGTATGGCATGTTTAATGTTTGACAGTGTAGAAATGAGTGAATAATTTAGTAAGCAATTTAATAATTCTGATGAAAAAAACATCCACCATTTTCAAAAGATAGGAAAGCCAGCAAGACATCACAATCCAACCTTCTCACTTGGTCTTTCATCTACCTTAGCTTCTTCTCCTCCTTCCTTCTACCTCAACTCTTCCTTCTTCTCTTCTTTGTGCTTGTCTCACCTTTTCATGCATGGATGCCAGCCAGTGGCCTCAGGTACCAGACCTCGATGAACTATTTTTTTATCCCCTTTTTTTGTTGGTTTTTTCTTTTCTATAAATTTATCTGAGTTCTGAGATCTGTCAGTTTTTAATCGCCCCCTCACTTTATTTTTTCCCCCACCTTTTTTCTTCTTCTCCTTTTCATTTAATCGCATGCGATAAAGCAGCAGTACTGTCTAAAGGTGTTGTCGCTTTGTTCTTGTTTATGGGTTTTCGGTTGGATGATTTTCACTTCATTCTCCTTTCCTCTTTCTGCTTTCTTGAGTATGTTCTTGATCTTTATATTTAGAGACTTGTGAATGGAATTTTTGTTCATATGGAGAAATACTGTTGGTGTAACTTCCGGTGCTGTCCAGGGCATGGGACTGCAAGTGAAGCCCATGATCATGGGGGATGATCAGTTTGCCTCCTTGGCCGCAAAGCCTCGGGTGGTCGAGAGGGAGATGAGAGAGCCGCAGAGGCCAAAGCCGCGGCCGAGCAAGGAGCAGCAGACCCTCCACTGCCCTCGGTGCAAGTCGATCAACACCAAATTCTGCTACTACAACAACTACAGCCTCGCCCAGCCAAGGTAGCATTTAAATCTCCTCTTCCTCTAACGAATTGATCTTCTGGTAGATTGAGATGTCTAATCACTTGAAATAACAAATCCATATGTAAAAACTGTGCTATGAAGTTATTCAATAGACAAACAACGAGGAAGAATAGATAGTTTAGGATAAGAGTTGGGCGAAGTATTATACATATCAATTAAGAGATCATTTTCGAGATTCGAATTTGTAACCTCTAAGTCAGTCAATTTTACCATTATACCCAAGCTCTTTTTAAGAAATTGATCAGAAATATAAACTTAAATATTTTAGTTATTATTTAGGAAATTGATCATGCTTTCCCTCTTCTATGTTCATTAATCTAGATGAGAATCTAGCTAGATTACATTTATATCTTCTTCTTCTCTGATAGATACTTCTGCAAGACCTGCAAGAGGTACTGGACCGAGGGCGGGTCGCTGAGAAACGTCCCAGTGGGCGGCGGCTCAAGAAAAAACAAGAACAAGACCGTCACCGCCACGGCCGCAGCCACGGCCGCTGCTGCGGCCGCCGCCACCACCACCAGCAGCTCCAAGGCCATTTGGCAAGAAAGCAGCAGCAATAACTCTTACAATCTCTCTGCCATGGACTTGCTCAAGAGCAGTACGGCTGTGCCGGTGCCATTGCCTGACTACGCCGGCACAGGATTTGGAGGACTCATGCAAGAGTTCATGTTTCCTCTGGAAGAGCAGAACAAGGGACAAAGTGGTGATCCTGCAAATGGATACTGGAGCGGAATGCTCATGGGAGGAGGCTCATGGTAGAGAGGATCGATTAACTCTAGTAGAGCTGGCTCACTCTCACTCTCATCCTTTAGCTTAACTTCAATTTAGCATTGGCTGGCTTCAAGAGATTGTCTGATTAATAAAGCAATTCAATGAAGGGGGTGTTTGTGTTGTGATTGACAGCCATTAGAGGAGGAGCCCTTTTTACATGCTCCAATTATGTATGCATGTCTGCATTGTTGATCTTCAGATTTGATATAGATATGCATGTTTGTGTTGTAATGAATGATTGAATTGTTATGCACTGAATATAATGCTGGCTATATAGCTCTTTTCTTATTCTTCTCATTGGGAAAGTCCTCTCTCACCTACTCAGTAAGATTTTTTTAACCATGAAAGTAGGTAGGAGAGGAACAGATGACCTGAGATTAGGGATGAACATTCGATTAATTCGATTAATTTGATATTAATTTTGTATAAATTTTTTTTATTGTTATTTTAAATAAATTTAATTAATTCGGTGTTAATGGAAACAACTAATTCGGTTAATTCAGTTTTAGTAAAACTTTGATTTGATTCGATTAGTCAACACTAAATCGGTTTTCGGTTAATTCGGTTAATTTATGGACCGAATTAACCGAATGCTCATCCCTACCTGAGATTTATAATATTGTAGATTCTCTCTCTTTGTTTGTCCACAGGGTATAGTATAAACGATGGACGTATGATATTTTCAGAGTGGAATGTTAAGAACAAATAGTTGAGAATATTAACTCCATGTATTAATCTTGCTCTATATCCAATTTATGTGGCTCATGACTGTTCAGCACTTTTGCTGTGCAACTTGGTTGCCTCATCCAATTTGGTAGCTCAGACTCCCAAGCACCTCGACCAGCTCGGCTTCTCGAGTTTCTCATATTACTCAGTCCAGTGACGGATCCAGAAATTTAAACATGGAGGGACGATTTTTACATGGAACAAGGGACGATATCTTTTATCTCCACTGGTGAAACTTCATACTACTAAGGGTTCCATTACTGACTGACTCAGCCTCCAAAGTTCCTCCTGTGACTCGGCTTACCGAGTTCTAATATAGCTTTGCTTCCAGAATACCCCATGAAATTTGGTATCCGAGTTTTTTAGTCAGCTTGGTTCTGCAAAGTATTCCACCCTCAAATTGTTCTCGACCTCTATACTCAACTCGGTTCTTCGAGTTCCTTGCTTAGTAACGGCCCCAAGATGGCATGATCCATGGTCTTGGCAATGGTTAAATAATTGAAACAACCATAATTTAATAATTTAATTAATAGCAGTTAAACAAAGATTAAAGGTAGAAACAACTGAAAATAGTCGAAATGGCAAACAACTCTTCTTGTTTTTTCGGAGATCGTTATCATAATCTCTACATGTTTCTTTCCCCTCTCACACCTATAAATACTAAAGTACCTCGTTTTCTGGGTTTACAAAATTCAAAAAGTAATCCAACACTATTGTAAGTTTTGTAAACACAAGAATCCAACATCTAAAATTGGATGCGGATTTAGAATAGTAGAGATCGGTCACTTATTTTTTGTAATTTTTTAAATAAATAAATATTATAAATAATCATAGTAAATAGAAAATGAAGATAATGATGTGGGAATTAGTAGGACCTAATATAAAGTTATTTTTATAAACGTTGTGAATTTTTTAATTTTGATGTGATGATGATATCACATAGTAGATCTCATAATAAAATTGAATTTATAGATTCAGGATTATTTATAGCCTTAGTCCTATCACAATTTCTTCTCTTCTTTTCACTAATTTCTTCTCTTCTTTTCACTAAGAGACAAACTCTGACATTTCCCTTGTAGACACAAGTTAGGTCATTCTTCTACTTCAACACTCGTCCTCCACATTGACAACTTGTTCGAGATATGTTTTTTGTAATTTCATTTTCGATAATTAATCTCAAAATTTATTAGAATAATCATCCATGTAAATATCAACGAGTGGAATTGATCTTCTTTCATGAATTTTTGTTGAGAGGTATAATATTATATTTAAAACACAGGCTTTCATATGCAGATCATCAATCGCATTCATGAGAGTTTGTAAATCAACCATCAGTTACATTTTAGCCATGTTATGTGGTTCTTCTATCGTAATCCATGTTCTACATAATTGTCAATTTTGGCCCATCTTTGTTTGTTGAAAATAGTGTACCTGGCGATAAGAAGATAAGGTGTCACCGTAAATCGTGACGGCAATGCAAGAGTTAAAGCATACATTTTGTAGAAGATATACAATGGGTAAGAGTTACTCGGTGATCATCTTCTTCCAGTTGAAATTTGTGATTCAATGAAGTAATATGGGATTTCGTTCATCCCGAACATTCCTCTGTTGGAATATAAATAATTTATTGTCAGAAATTTTTGGGGGACTTAGTTGAATTAAAATATTACACAAAATTTAAATTTAACTTACAGTTGAGCTGACCTGAGCAAATGATCTCAGGTCGTCTGTAGGGGCTAGTTTTTATCCAAGTGTCAATCTCAGAGTGACTGAGTGAGAAGAGCGTCCGAGTAAAGAGGCCAGTCGGACGAGGCAGACATGCCTAATAGGAGAGGTAGGTCGGACGAGGCAGACAGGCCTAATAGGAGAGGTAGGTCGGACGAGGCAGACAGACCGAGCAAGAGAAGCCGATCGGGTCGAGCAAACAGATCGAGCGTACAGAGAGGTCGGTCGAGTCGAGCAGACAGATCAGGCGGACAGAGAGGTCGACCGGGTCAAGCAGACAGGTCGATCGAAGCAAACAAGTCAGGCTGTCAAAGAGGTCGGCCGGGTCGAGCAGACAGGCCGAGTGAAGTAGATAGGTCGAGTTATCAAAGAGACTGGTCGACCGGGCGAGGTAACAGGTCGGGTGAAGATCCCGAGCGGGCAAAGAAGTCTGTCGATCTGGCAAAGAGACCGACTGGGTGAGCTGACCGAAGCCTGCGAGTCGCAGTTTCCTTGAAATAGATTCGCCCACCTTCGGCTGTGCTTCGAGGCTTACAAGGGTCGTCTGATTCCTAGGATACAACGGCCGACCATGAATCGGACCAAGAACTGGTGCTCACGGCGAACTGAGTGGTACCCGAATGCTATCACGGGCACTCCGCCGAGCAGGAGATGCATGACAGAAGAGGAGGAAGAAAAATGGAGTCTTTGCTTTGCTTGCTGTGTGTTCTCTGCCTATGATCGGAACCTCCTTATATAGGAGCTCAGATCAATGGCTAGAGTTAATTATCTTAATGGTCATTATTAGTAGTGAAACGACCATCGTTTCACTCATTATTACTTGGACGGTTTTATTCTGCATTAATCTCGAATTTAATGCATCCGTTTTGTTAGAGTGTATACTAAAAGCCTAGCTTTTGTAAACATTTATTTTTAAAATAAAAGAATCACATTGGTCATATGTCTATATTTATTTGTTAAATATAGTTGTTCAATTAATTTATAAAATGGATAACATGGTATGTGGTGTCACATACAGAAGATCATGTTATCAGCTCTTTATAAATTATAAACAGTTGCTCTTGACTAAGATGGAAAGGAACAAACCATTTGTAAAGTCGTAGTGTAATTAAGTATTAGTTTATCTTGACTAATAAATTACACTAGTACACTCTAAGTGTATTGAGTAGGACCATTTTAGGTAAGTTCTTTTTATACTGACTTAATAAAAGAACTAGACCTTAGTTATTATGGAAGTGTGTACTCTTAATCCTAATATAATAACAAGCATATATATTTAGTATCTATTTCTTTAACTTATCAAAGGGTGAGATTTAGTTTGATAAATCAATAGGCCCGATAAGTTGGAAAATGATATTACTTATAGTGTGTGTTGTTGATTATAGAAGGAAACTGTGTCCTAGTAATCTAGGTTTAGAATGTCCCCAAGAGGAGCTCATAAGGATTGTCATGTTAAACCCTGCAGGTGGACTTAGTCCGACATGACAATGAGGTTGAGTGGTACTACTCTTGGACTTAGATATTAATTAAGTGAGTTGTCAGTAACTTACTTAATTAGTGGCCATTCGTTATCTTAAACACAGGGAGACTAACACACTCATGATAAGAAGGAGCCCATAAATGTAATTTGGGATTGGTGCGGTAGTGCAACAATAACTCTCTAGTGGAATGAGCTATTGTTGATGAACTTGAGTTGTGTGTTCGGGGCGAACACGGGATACTCAAGCTCATCGAAAGGCCAAAACCAATTTCTCATTTAGGTCCCTGTCGTAGCCTCATTAAAGCCTCAAGTCCATCCAAATATAAGCCCATCTTGGTGTCCAAGAAGGGGGTCGGTCCAATACTTGGTGACCAAGGAAGGGTCAACCACATCCTCCTCTATGGGGGCCGGCCCTTTTGCTTGGTGACCAAGCAAGTAGGGGCCGACCATGATTAATTCAAATAGGAGGGGTGTTTTGAATTTTTAAAATCTTCTCTTTGTAGAAAACTACAAGTTTTAAAAGAAAGGTTTTAAAATATAAAACTTTCCTTATTTGAATTAGGTCACATGGTTTAATAGAGAGTTTTAAAAGTTTTAAAACTTTCCTTTTTTAACCATCCTCATGGTTTTAGAAAAAAGGAAGAGAAGTTTTAAAATTAAATTTTCTATTTTTGTAACCATGTTAAAAAAGGAAATTTTTAGAAGAGAAGTTTTAAATTTTAAAACATGGTTTTAATTTTTTAAAACTTTCCTTTTTAACATCGACTTTAGGAAAGAGAGCTTGTAAAATTTTATAAGAGGATTTCTTCTTGTAAAATTTTATAAAAATTATTTTCTTCTCTCCTTGATGATGTGGTCGGCCACCCTTGCTTGGTGCCCAAGCAAGGGGCCGGCCAATCAAAGTTTAAATCAAATCATCATCCAATCAATCCATGATTTGGTGATTGATTCAATCAAGAGGAAAGAAAAGAAAAAATAAAAAGGGAAAAGAAAAAACAAGAGGAAGATTTTAATTTTTGTAAAAATTCTTTCCTTATTTGCCTTGGGCAAGTAATATAAAAGAAGGGGTGAGGAGGCCTCATGAGAATACAATTCTTATTCTCTTGTGATGAAGAGGCTGAATGGCTACGACAATTCTTATTCTCTTTGGTGGACGACCCTCTCTCCTTCTCTTCTCCCTTTGTTCTCTTTTGCTCCTTGGTGGTGGTGGCCGAATACTAGAAGGAGGAGAAGCTCTTTTGGGTGGTGTTCATCTTGGAGGATCGTCGCCCACACGACGTTCAAGGCGTGGCGAGAAATACGGCAGAAGATCTTGAGGTCATTAGCTTGCAAAGAAAATGTATAACTAGTAATTTTCTTCCGCATCATGCTAGTTATTTTTCTTTGTTAGAATTCCAAACACAAGAGGCATTAGATTCTAGTTTTTCGGATTTGCTATTCGAATTTGTGTTTTTATTTTTCGAATTTGTGATTCGGTTGTTCTTTTTTATTAAACCTAGAGTTATATAAGGAAATTAAATATTAGCTTTCCTTAAAAGGCTTTGTCTAGGAAGTGGTGGTTGCTCCCATATCCAAGAAGGCCTTGTGCCTCGCCATGTTTAACCTGGAAGCCAATTTTCGAAATTAATATTTAATGAAATTTATAACGTAGGTGGATTTGAATCAATAGTGTTAAATTCCGCTTGCGATTCAAATCTAAACCATTAAGAATAGATAAGTTAAATTTGGAATCAATGATGTTAAGTTCTATCTGCGATTCCTAATTTAACTTCTAAAGAACACAATAGGTTATTTAGGAAAGGTTCGATACTTGTACAAAATTTTTGTACAGTGGAACCGGTACGATCTTCCTAGGACTAACCAACACGTTTCACAACAGCAAAATATCTATGTGGCAAAATGTTAGTTGTTCCACTTAGGCAAATTTTGCCTCGACCGGTCTGACATTCATGTGAGCAGGTCGCACTCGCACACGAGTCAACTTGGTTTAGTACAATCTGGGCCCTAGATTTGCACCCCCCCCCCACTGCGTACCCACGGATGAGAGAGAGACTCTCCCCATGCATTTGTTCACATCCTCAATGTATGTGAATTAATATAAACCAACAAAAATGCCTTGAAACTTCCAATGTGGGACTAAAGTCCCATTCACAATGGAACTTCTTTCCTCTTCTATTTCTTCTCCATTCACTTATTCAACAATCCCCCACATGAATGAAGATAGAATAAGTGATAGCATTCAACAGTTGAGTCAAGTATAGGATAGGTAGGTTTTACCCTTTGAACCTTACCTTATGAAGATTTAGTTGCTTACTAGCTGATAGTAGACACGATATCCTTGAACTACACTGCCGTCTATGTAAGCAGTGACAAATCTCACCCAAGACTCTCCCTGATACAACTCAGTTCTCATGAGTGTGTTCGTTTTTGGCCATGAACACACCTCGTTCTGTGAGAAGCTCTAAGAATTATGCCTCCAATTCTCTTCGAAGCGACCCCACTTCTTTCTCACATAGGTGATCCCTCAAGAGTTGTCATCTACTCTTCTTGATCATTAAAAGCCCATCAGCATACCCTGGTCTAATCACTATTTTATTGGGTTACGTTATTCCCCACAGTGTGTCTAATCAGTGCAGACTAGTTGTCCCCTTTGAACCTAGTTCTTGGGATCTACAGCCAACATAGGTTGGGTGTCCTCTGCACTGATTGTTGACAACGACATTAAACCCATTTCTCGTGATGAGCTTGCAACTAACTCTCGATTTAACCCCTTGATTAGCGGATCCGCTAGATTATCTTTTGACTTCACATAGTCAACAGTGATAACTCCAGTTAAGAGTAGTTGTCTAATGGTATTATGTCTATGACGTATATGTCTAGGCTTACTATTAAACAGATGGCTCTGTGCTCGACTGATTGTTGATTGACTATCGCAATGTATGCAAATTGCCGGCACAGGTTTCGACCATCGTGGAATATATTCTGAGAATTATCGTAGTCATTCAGCCTCTTCATCATATTTATCAAGAGCTACAAACTCAGATTCTATCGTGGATCTAGTTATTACGGTTTACTTAGAAGATTTCCAGGAAATGGCTGGACCTGCTAGAGTGAAGATATACCCACTCGTAGACTTAGAGTCTTTTATATCAGATATCCAACTTGCATCGCTGTATCCTTCGATCACAGTAGGATATCTTGTATAGTGCAGTCCATATTCACGAGTATACCTCAAGTAACTCAGTACTCTTGTTATCCCTTTCCAGTGCTCAACATCGGGATTACTCGTGTATCTACTCAGTTTGCTTACTACGTAGGCCAAGTCTGGTCATGTACAACTCATCAAGTACATCAGGCTTCCAATCACTCGAGAGTATTCTATCTGTGAAATACTTTCACCTGATTTTTTGATAGATGTTGACTCGTATTTATCGGCGTTCGTGCTAATGCAGTATCACCCTTAGTGAATTTCTCAAGAATCTTGTCCACATAATGGGACTGACTAAGAACAAGTCCTTCTGCCGTTCTAAAAATTTTGATTCCTAGAGTCACATCAGCTATACTCATGTCTTTCATGTCAAATTTTGAGTTCAACATATCTTTAGTGGATTTGATTATCTTATCATTACTCCCAATAATAAGTATGTCATCTACATAGAGGCACAAGATGACATAGTTACTCTCTGTGACTCTCATGTAGACACATTTATCACATTCATTGATCTTGAATCCACATTCCTTCATGGTATTATCAAATTTCTCATGCCACTGCTTTGGTGCTTGTTTCAAGTCATATAATGACTTCACCAATCTACAGACCTTGTTTTTTTGTCCTGGCACAGAATACCCCTCAGGTTGGTTCATGTAGATTTCATTTTCTAAATCCTTGTTTAGAAAGGTTGTCTTTACATCCATTTGATGTATTTCGAGATTCCATAGAGCAACAATTGCCAGCAATACTCTAATGGAAGTTATTCTCGACACCGGAGAGTATGTATCGAACTAATCAAGGCCTTCTCGTTATCGGTATCCTTTGATTACCAATTTGGCCTTATATTTATCGATTGTGCCATCTGATTTCATTTTCTTCCTAAAAGATTCACTTGCAACCTAGTAGTTTACTTCCCGGAGGAAGATCCATAAGTTCCCATGTGTGATTTTGCAAGATAGATTCTATCTCAGATGCAGTTGCCTCTCTCCAGTGATGTCCATCAGACGTGCTTACTGCTTCTGAGAAACTACGGGGCTCACTTTCCAGCATGAAAGTAATAAAATCCAATCCGTAGGATTTTTCTACCCGAGCTCTTTTACTCCGTCTACGCTAAACCTCAACTGGTCCAACATCATCTTCTTCGCCTTGTGTTTCATATGCCCGTTTTGAGGAGCTAGCATCCTCTCGGGTCTTATACGGAAATACATGCTCGAAGAACGAGGTATTTCTCGATTTGATTATCGAGTTCTTGTGTATCTCCGACATGTGTGACTCATACACACAAAATCGATAAGCACTGCTGTTATGTGCATATCCAATAAATATGCAATCAATAGTCTTTGGTCCTATCTTAATCCTTTTCGGATCAGACACCAACACTTTGTCAAGACACCCCCACATTCGTAAATATTTGTAGGACGGTTGTCTTCCATTCCACAACTCATAAGGGCTCTTATCTATATTCTTCCGGGGCACCTTATTTAAAAGGTAATTAGCTGTTAACACAACCCCCCCCCCCACATGGACTTTGGTAATCCAAAGCTCAATAGAAGAGCATTCATCATCTCCTTTAGAGTTCGATTCTTTCGCTCAACAACTCCATTTTGCTGAGGAGTATAAGGAGTTGTTGTTTCATGTCTGATCCTATGTTCAGCACGCAACTCAGCAAACGGTGATACATATTCACCGCCTCGGTCACTTCGAACCATCTTAATTTTCCTATTAAGTTAGTTTTCAATTTCATTTTTATAGAGAGCAAATTTCTCTATAACTTCATCCTTACTTTTGAGAGGATACACATAACAATATTTTGTGTTATCATCTACAAAAGTGATGAAGTATTTATTACCACCACATGTTGACGTACCTTTTAGGTCGCACACATCAGTGTAGATTAGGTCAAGTGGTTCGTTACTTCTTTCAATATATTGAAAGGATGACCTTATTATTTTCGCATCAACACAAATCTTACACTTATGTTTTGGGTCAAGGTGGAATGTAGGTATGCTTTGCATGTTTATTAATCTACACAACACATCGTAGTTAACATGTCTTAGTCTACTATGCCACAAACACGAAGACTCAAGCATATAAGTAGAAGAGCTTTCATTTTTATTTATCTTGGGCCTAATGGCCATTACATTGAGGTTGAATAACTCATCAGATACATAGCCCCTTCCTACAAACATTCCATTCTAGGACAATACATTTCTGCCCGACTCAAAAATAATGCGAAAGCCATGCTTGCTTAATAGTGATCCGGATACTAGATTCTTTCGAATCTCCGAAACATACAGCACATTATTCAGAGTGAGATCTTTACCCGAGGTCATTTTCAGCACCACCTTTCCTTGGCCCATGATGTCCGAGGTTGCTGAGTTCCCCATGAACAGTTTGTCTCCAATGACTTCTTTGAAGTTGTGGAGTAGCTCCTTGTTGCAGCACACATATCTGGTGGCTCCAGTATCGATCCACCATTACCTCAGGGTTTAACCGATCAGGTTCAACTCAGAGACCACAGTGCAGAGGTCGTCCATTTCTGGTCCCTCGTTCAGGTTGGCTCTTGCTTCTTCTTCGACTTTCTGCACTCTGAAGATTTGTGACCCACTTTGTCACAGTTGAAGCACTTCCCAGAGAACTTCTTCTTGTTGATGCCTCCTCTGGGTCTCATCTTGGAAGATTTGGGCTTCTTCCGTTTTGAGCTTTGACCATGCTCGATGACATTGGCTTTCACAGTAGCCTGATAACCATAATTTTACTATATTATTTTGAGTCATATATGCATGGTTTGATATTGATTTCATAGGTTTAAATCATGATTACATCACATTTTATGCATTGTCTTTATTTTGAACTTAATTGCAAATTATCCTATTTTTGGTGTTATTAGATGCTAATATTTGATTCTTATTTTATAGGCATCAAAGGATCATGGATGTGGATCTATTTGAACCGAATTTGTGCTCGAATAGGAGTTTAAACGAGAAGATCAAGCTGCGGAGCATTATGGGTCGTTCATCAAAGATTGGACAGATCTGAACCATCCAGTGAAGATCTAGCCCATCCAACTTAATGAGGTGGAGAACTCAGCCATAGATGAAGATCCAGAGGTTTTGATTCAGATCTGAGTTCATACAGCCATTGATCAAGCCCGAATTAATCTGGACCATTCATCGAAGATTAGGCAGATCTGAACCATCCAATGAAGATCTGGTCGATCCGACCTAAGGGAGAGTAGATCCAGACCCTAGATCAAGATCAGTACCTTTAGATCAAATTTTAGGCGACTTTCCACCGTTGATCAAGCTCCAAATCAATTTCAGCCATCCGTTCAGATCTGGATCAGATTTAAACCCAGAAGCTACAGTGTTTTCCAGTGTCGACTCCTCCACATCGCTGAGCTTCGCGTCCCGCGGCGTTTCTTCTCCAGCGAGTTCCGACCCCTTTCCTTTCTCCAATCATCCTCTCAAGCTTCAACCTCGGTGGATAATCTCTACAGCAGCTCATCCCGATCATCTAGAATTGTCGTTGGGTGTTCTCTCCAGCGGAAATCTGCTCCCGGTGTTCCTGAGCTCCATCCGACCATAATCCGCAATCCGCATCTTCATCCCAGATCGAGAGACCATATTTTCATATTTCCAGCATTTTCGGGCCAGTGATTGGTTTTGAGGTGTTCACAGCGTGTCGGGGGTGGTCCGTCGACATTGTTGAGCATACCTTGACCTGAGACACAGCTGAGGTTCTTCATTGAGGTCCAGAGTTGGGTGTTCTCGACTTTGGCATTCTTGTGTGACGGCAAGAGTGTGAAGCTTGTATAGATTGGTTGTGAGTTGGTTCGGTTAGGGTTAATTTCATTTTATTCCTATTTTGTAGCTTGATACAGATTTATTTTTATGTTTGTTATGTTTTTATGCAAGTAATTTAGTATTTCATTACCTTTTTGAAGTTTAATTATGTTTAATTTGTGCTTGATTAATTCTTTAGTTGGGTAGTTTTAAGTTAGGGTTTTAATTGGTGTTGTAGATCAGATTTAATTGTATTTCATTATTTTATATTTAGTTTAAGTGTGTTGATGGTTTAATTATAATGTAGGGTGACAATGCATTATGGTTTGATCATTGGCACATAGTTAGATTTCATTTATGCATTAGATAATTTCGTATTCGCTATGCTTTCCATTTTTTCAGTTTAGATTCAAAGCATCAACCCCCCATTTTCATGTTAAAACCCCCAAAAATAGGAAATAAATACAATCCTAGATTACATCCTACCGTTGGTTTCTCGAGGTTCGATCCTGGGCTCGTTATTACAACATAATTGTGTAGTTAAGGGGTTCATGGAATATACATTGTTAATTTGATTTATGAGTGTGATAGACTCGTTATCAAATTTTGGCGCCATTGTCGGGGAAGTCATAGCGGTGTTTTTAGGATTGTTGTTTGATTGCTTTCATGCTTATATATCCATGTGTTGATTTTATTTGTTCCTGAGTATTCTGATTTTATTTGCTAGTTGTTGTGTAAGAACAAGAAATTCTTTTTACCATGGATCCATATTATCAATATTTTGGAGATTGGAGTCAGAGTTATTATTATCAGCCTTAGACTCAGTATTTTCAGCCTGGATATCAGTGCTACCTACCTATGGAGCAACGGAATAGGTATGAGGATGCACAAGAACAAATTAAAGAATCAATGTGGAAATTCAATGAAGTTATGCAACAAATGAGAGAGCATCAAGAACAACAATTTGCAAGGATACAGAATATTCAGAGTCAGTTAGATCAGATTGCATCATCCATTAATCATCTACAAACACAAAACGCCAGTGAAGAGATGGATTGTGGAGCTCTTGTCAGGCCTGACACTGCATCTACTTCTTCACTAGATTCTTTAAGTACTTTTTATTGTTGTGATGATGTAGTTGAACATAATTTTGATTCTACTAATAGCGTTGCTTTAGATGTTGTGAGTGATACAGGAATTAATGTTGAAGATAATTTGTTATATTGTCCGAGACGGACAAGTTTAAGTGTAGAGGAATGCTTAATGGAAGCAGTACCTCAAGAATCACCAAGAATTGAGGATGTAAGTGTAGGGACTTGTGCTATGGAGCCAAGCACCCAAGAATCACTACATGAAGTTGTACATTCACCAGAACTAGAGCCTGAACCATTCCTTGATGCTAAGGAGGGCACAGAAATCATTTTAGAACCCACAGGTATCTTTGAGCATGATAAGGTTAGTATTTTTTGTGATTCTTCAGAAAATTTAATTGAGGTACCTATTTTTGACTTTATAGCATGTGAAACTCAATTTTATCCATTTGGTTTAGACACTAATTGCATTTCATTTTCTCCTAATCATGTGAGTGCACGGGAGATGTTTTTCTTTGATCTTGTAGGTAGCCATAGAATTTTGAAATGGTTACTTACACTGAACCACCTTAGACCTCCAGAGAGAATTTTTAAAGGAAAAAGGATTAATAAGAAGAATCTGAGTGGAACCATGATTACTCCACTACCGGCATGGATACTCCTTTTGAACCTTCTTCAACCACCGGGAATTGAAAGGGGAGTTGGTTCTAATTTTTCTTCCTCTTGCATTTTAATTCATGCTTTGTTAATAAATTCGTTATACGTTTCTTTGGTTTCATACTTTGCATTTGCACTTTGTTTTTGCATTTTGCATTTTATTTTCGCATTTGCTTCCATAATTTGCATTTTGTTTGGTATACATAGCATTTCATTTGAATAAAAGTCTCCATGAATTGTTTAGTAATATTTTTAAGATGGTAAAAGTCCCTTAAATTTGATCATCAATTTTAAGTTATGTGACATGATTGGATGCTTTTCTTACATGATATTGATTAGTGTGTTGGTGGATTCCATTTTGATCAATTGAGCTAGATTGCATAAAAATACCTAGAGAGGACCACCCTAAGCCTACACGTTATTTTCTTGTTGTGTGACATGCACTCACAACAATTGAACTCTAGAACTTGCTTTGCTTCTTTTCAAAGTCACAAAAACAAATGTATACATTGAGATGAAGGATTGTTTTTCATTCTTGATCCCTCATAAATTGCAATTCCTTTCTTCATAATTTTCTTAAAACATTTTTCTCTTGCAATTTAACCTTTGAGTACCTTTGCTTGGTTCATTTCATTGAGGGTTTTGGTTGACTATCTTGTTGAGTTAGATTGTTTGATGATGGACAAAGTTTTAATTGTGGGGGAAAAATTAGTTTATGCTCAAGAATTTTGAAGAAGAGGGATGGTTCTATAAGTATTGAATTGTGATTTTTGGAGAGTGATGTGGGAGTCTCAAACATGGACCTTGATTATGGTTACTTGATACAATGTGCAGTAATTGGAGTTCTTATTTAAGTTTCCACTTTTGGCTTAGTTTAGAGGCTACTTTTGGTTTGTATGTGCTGCTCTTTAAAATCCAGGGAGCTGGCATTTGATATTGTTGAAAATCTGAGGTGTTGTTTGTTCAAGTTTAGTTACTAAACTTGATGATGCGTGCCAACTCTTCATGCTGTTTTTGAATAGCAGCGTTTAGAATTTGAGCTCTTATCAATTTGGTGCTAAATGATACCTTTGGGTAAGCCTATTCTACAAGATTTAAGCCAAAAGGGTCTAGGATTCTCATTACTGAAACTAAGGCAGTAAGAGCAGGAATTCAGTAGCTTTGTAAATTGCCAGCTGGCATTGTACATTCCTACTGTGCAGGAACAGAAAGCTTATGAAGATCACCAAATTTGGAAACACTACTGAAGTACTACTGCAGAAATGAGCAAGGAAAGAGGTGAAACTTTTTATTCTCTTATTGTCAAGTGTTACTCCTTCATTACCAAGACTTTATCAGGTCAAAACTAGAGATTTTTCTGTGAACCTGATTTCTGGAATTGTTTAAAGTAGACTGCTGCTAAGAATCCTAGTAGTTTTTCTATAATTCAGAGAAGTAAGAGCAGTGGCACAAGAAATATGTATCAAAATTAAAGCTATTGAATTTGGTTATTTCCCTGCTAAATGCTGTATTTCAAGAAGCTCTAAAGTGGAAATTAAGTTGCATTTCAGTAGATTATAACCTCTTTAATTGCAGCATTTAATGGAAGCTAAATTCTAAAAATGCTGAGCTGAATTTAATGCTTAACTGCACATCTAAAAATATACACTCTGAAAAACCCTAAACTGAACTTCAGAATTGTAACTGATCATGTGCAAGCTTGAATGAAAGAAATAATGGAAGAACTGAAACGAAGCTTAAGTTTAGAAGGAAGTTAGCAGCAACTTTGATGCAGGAATGCAATGGTGTAAAATTTTCTCTGATCAGGAGCAAGAACCTGAAACTGTAACATAAAGGAAAGGCTGTGGAAATATGCAGAATTGTAGTGCAGAGTTGAAAAGTTTGTATCAGTTTGTATCAAATTCAGAATGCAATATTCGAAGTGAAGGAAGCTTAGTTGGAATTCAAGAAGAAGCTGGAAACAAATGGTATGTACCTGTCATGGCATTTGCAAAATAATCTGGACAGTAGAATTCAGATACATTGTAGCTGTTGAAATCTGATCACAATGGAGTTTAATGGGGAATTCAATTGGTGGTAATTATTCCATTTATGAAGTACTTGAACATAGTATCATTTGCTGGGGAAAGTTGAAGAAAAGGGTAGTGATTGGTATTTTTAACAGTGAAGTAAAAATGTAGAAATAGAATTCAGAAACAAATGAAAACAAATGTGTGCAACTCTTTATTATCAGCCCTTGGAACCTTTGGGGAATAAATTGAACCTCTTGAATGATCAGCAACATTTGTTGTTTATCTTCTTTCTATTCTTTTCAAACCTGCTGGATATAATTCGGATGGTATCAAAAGTGCAGAATTCTGAAATTGTAGTAGCTTTCTAAGTGATGTTATTGGCTGAAACAAGATGGGAATCAAGCTATTGTTTGATTGAGTGATTGTAAAGTTTTATGGAGATAATTGTTGAAGTTTGAAGTTATAAAGCAGTAACATTAGATGAAGATATTAAGAGTCAAACCTGAAGTTCAGAATTCTATGAGAAGTTTTGAAAGAGTTAAAAGCTTTGTAAATCCAGAAACTTTGGAATGAATGGAGTATCAAGAATTCAGTAATGATCTCAAGTTGGGAAGTGAAACTCAATTCAAAGAAGAACAAGTGAAAATCAAAAGGAAAGGTTCCTGGAATGACAGAAATAAATATAGTGCAGAATTCAGGCAGTGCAGATTTTGCAGAAAAATGTGTAAACTTTGTGCCAATTTGGGAAGAGGATTGTGATGAGCAGGAGCTGCTTGTCACTAGAAACCTTCAGATATGCATTGTAAAGGGTCTCTAGAGACAAGATGAAAAAGTGTTGGAGTTTTTTGTGACTTAACAGTGATAGATTGATACAAAGTCCAGCATTGAAGGAAATCTGAAACCAGTAGTGCAGAATGGAGTCTAAGGGGCTACTGGACCATAGAAAATTCTGAAACCCAGTTACCACTTAGTATTGATAATTGGTTATCTTTCTTCTCCAAAGCTTATAAGAATTTAGGCAAGAAATTTGATACCAAACAGGGAAATAGAGCTGAAAACTAGAAACTGAAACAAAATTGCAGCTTTGGTTCTGGATGTTATTGTAGCAATTATTTCTTCAAAACCCTGTTTAGTGCCAAGTTAATGTGTTGATTTTGTACAATTGAAGTTAGAATTCAACTTCTTATTAATTCAGTGCTAATTGAGAAGCAATGATGAATTGAGATCTATATAACTCAAGATAGAATTACTTCATCTCTCAAGTGTTGAAACTGAATTTAGGGAGTTATTTTCAGAGAGTTATTCTGGTGCAAGGGAACCAGCTACACTTCAGAGCTGAAATCAGTGAGTTGGAATGCTTATTAAGGGATTTATATGGATGATGAGATGTAGGAATGTTGATTTCAGCAAATGTGAAAGCTGCAACTTAAAGAGTTTGATAGAATATAAATGAAGCTGCCTAATAGAAGCTGTAATGTTCGAATTTTTCAAGTTTCTGTAACTGCTGGAACAATATCAAATGCTGGAAAATGCATTAAAGATAACTACTTGAAGGAACTGTGGAGTGTTAAGTTGCTTGCAGTTTTTTTTTTAGTCCAAGAGAATCTAAATTATGAGACTAAATCTATAGGAGTTGATCTCTGAAATCTGCTGCAGAAATCAAAGTGGAGATTTGGCATGGAAGTTTTGTTATTTCTTAAGAAATAGAGATTGGGCCAAGTTTCTTTACAAATTTTCAATTTAAAGGGTGTATCAAGCAGATCTGAGTTTCTAATTATAAGAATTAAGCTTGTAGGAAGAAACTGTGGAAATTTCAAAATATGAGTTATATTTTATACCAGTGCAACATGAATGCATTTTTCAAGCTGTTTAGGAGAGCTGGAAATTCTGTTAAAAGCAGATGGATGTGGCATGATCTTGTTTCTGGGTAAGTTTTAGAGAAACCAGTAAGTTTAAAGGTGGTTCTTCAGACTCTGTTCAAAATTTAATCGAAATCTGCAGAAGCAAAAAAATTCAATAATCAGATTTGTTTCTAAAATTAGCAAGTGTGTGCTAAACTCTTCCTTGCAATTGTTGAATCAATGGAAGGCTCAAGCAAAGCTAGGTGTATGCAAATGAATGCATTTATATGCTGTTTGATACACAGACCACAAACAGAGAAGAGTAGAAAAAAAAAATTGGAGCTAATGGATTGTCCAGCTTCTAGATTTTCTGATCAGTGGCATTCTAGAATCTGATTCCTGAAATTTTGGGTAAATATCAAGTATATACGGTTAGAACCAGCAAGAAGACTGAAAATGATGAATCAATATGTTGTGTGCCAAGTTTTGGATGTAATTTTCTGATCATTGAAGCATCAAGAGTTGGAAAAAGTCGGAACTCAGACTCTGAAATTTTGGTGGTTGTTTCTGTCCAAGTTAAGTATTGGTTTTTCAATATCGTGTGATGTTCCATTTGTTTCTTGAAGCCACTTTTTATTGACTCAAAGACTTTGGAATACTCAGAAGTTGAAATTCAGAAGTTTGGAAATCTCTAAAACTGTGGAAGGCATGCAATTTCAGAGAATTGATTTCTGAATGAATACAATTTAAATGCAGTACAGAGATTGGGAAGTTGATAGATGCAGAATTGAGAAAAATTCTATTCCAGGCTACATTAATCGTTTTCCAAGTTTAGCTCTTTATAGTGTAAGAAAGGATTCTCTTAGATTCAAATTTCTGAAGCTAAGTTGCAACAGGAACAATTGTCTTAAGCCTAAGTACAAGTTCTCTGTAGCATTCTGATGTGGTGTGCCAATTTAGTATCGAGCTCACACTGCTGGTTCTTTTGTCTCCAGGCTTGTTGTTATTACTTTACCTTTGACTTTTGCATTATTTCCATTGTTTTTGTAAAGCTTGAGGTCGTTCATAAGAAGAAAGGGCAGTAACAACAACCATAGACAGATCTGATTTCTAAAAATTGTTACTGCTGTGACATCAAGCCTAGGAAGTGTTCAGAAAATTGAAATTCAGAGATTCTTTAGTTGCAGAATTTGAAGAGATTAGGATGTAGGCAGTACAACATTTGCATTCCAGTTTTGGAACTGAAATTGTAGTAACAAGGATTAGGAATCAATTTCAACTTGAGCAAATCTGAAATTTGCACACTGTAGCTTAATCAAATTTTGCTGATTTCCAGAATTCAGAATCCAAACTGAATGTTTTTGCAAATTCTGATTCGGCAAGGTTTAATATGATGTATCAGTATTTGAAGTTCCAATCACTCTAATGCTATATGAGACCACAGTTTGGCTGGAATTTTCTTACTTCATGTTGGAATTGATTCAATTCTGGAATCCTGAAACTTAAGTCCAAAGATCAGAATGCAAATATGCAGAATTTGGAATTTTCCAGCTGCACTTCAGTTTTGATTCAGAAATGGCATGGCAGAATTTTGTGAAGCTGATTTCTTTATTCAAACTTCTGAAATCTTATCATTATTATTGGAGATCTGATAGGAGCTAAAATGTTCAGTTATGGAGAGTTTTCTGCTGCATTGTACCTGCAATACACCTCAGAAACAGAAGTAGAAAAGAATCTGCAGAATGAAGAATGATAACAGTGGTTGAAGCGTGTTAAGTAATTGGAAAGCATGATAAGTTTCATTGACCGAGACAACCAATGTTCTAAGTGTGGGGGAGGGAATTCTTCATAAGTTGATTTGAGAGGATTTGGAATGGAAAAACAATGAAGAAAACAGAGAAAAAAATTGAAGTGGCAAGCAAGAGAGTATCAAGAGTGGAGATAGAGTATCAAGAATTTCGGTTTGCCATCAAATTGAAGGAGAGGTTAACTTGATCTTTTGAATTGGTGATGACAAATGGTATTTATCTCTTTTCAAATCAAAATGGTCAACTCATCAAGTATATTCCTCCAATACTCTCATCTTCTCAATTTTTTTTCATTGAATTCTTTTCTTTTGCCTATTTCATTCACTTTAATTGTTCTTCTTGATTTCATCTCAATTCTTGTTGATAATTCCTTTTGATTCATGTATGCTATGTTCTATGGCGGTGGAGAATTAGAAAATAAGCAAGCTTATGGTAGTGAAATGTTGTAAGTGACATTGAGTGAGCTCCACTTATACACATGTTTGAGTGTGAGAGCTAGAATAGGTAAATCTCTTGTGAGATTGCATCTTGCTTAATTTTTCAATTGGATTGAAACTACCATACCTACTGATTATTGTTTGGATTGTATTCATGATTGTTTGTGATCTTTAGATGGTCTTAGTTAAATTCCTTTTACTATCTTCTAGGTATTGCTAGAAAATTTTTGTGGAGATCATTTTTAGTTTTCTTTACTTTCACGGGACGTTCAAGACTAAGTGTGGGGGATTTGATAATATGCATGGTTTGATGTTGATTTCATAGGTTTAAATCATGGTTACATCATATTTTATGCATTGTCTTTATTTTGGACTTAATTATAAATTATCTTATTTTTGGTATTATTTGATGCTAATATTTGATTCTTATTTTATATGCATCAAAGGATCGTGGATGTGGATCTATTTGAACCGAATTTGTGCTCGAATCGGAGTTTAAATGAGAAGATCAAGCTGCGGAGCATTATGGGCCGTTCATCAAAGATTGGACAGATCTGAACCATCTAGTGAAGATATGGCTCATCCAACCTAATGAGGAGGAGATCTCAGCCATAGATGAAGATCCAAAGGTTTTGATTCAGATCTGAGTTCATACAACCATTGATCAAGCCCGAATTAATCTGGACCGTTCATCGAAGATTAGGCAGATCTGGACCATCTAGTGAAGATCTGGTCGATCTGAACTAAGGGAGAGTAGATCCAGACCCTAGATCAAGATCAGTACCTTTGGATCAGATTTTAGGCGACTTTCCACCGTTGATCAAGCTCCAAATCAATTTCAGCCATCCGTTCATATCTGGATCAGATTTAAACCCAGAAGCTACAGTGTCTTCCAGTGTCGACTCCTCCACAGCGTTGAGCTTCGCGTCCCGCGGCGTTTCTTCTCCAGCGAGTTCCGACCCCTTTCCTTTCTCCGATCATCCTCTCAAGCTTCAACCTCGGTGGATAATCTCTACAGCAGCTCATCCCGATCATCTGGAACCGTCGTTGGGTGTTCTCTCCGGCGGAAATCTGCTCCCGATGTTCCTGAGCTCCATCCGACCATAATTCGTAATCCGCATCTTCATCCCAGATCGAGAGACCAGATTTTCAAATTTCCAGCATTTTCGGCCCGGTGATTGGTTTTGAGGTGTTCACAGCGTGTCGGGGGTGGTCTGTCGGCATTGTTGAGCATACCTTGAACTGAGACATAGCTGAGGTTCTTCATTGAGGTCCAGAGTTGGGTATTCTCGACTTTGGCATTCTTGTGTGACGACAAGAGTGTGAAGCTTGTATAGATTAGTTGTGAGTTGGTTCGGTTAGGGTTAATTTCATTTTATTCCTGTTTTGTAGCTTGATATAGATTTATTTTTATGTTTGTTATGTTTTTATGCAAGTAATTTAGTATTTTATTACCTTATTGAAGTTTAATTGTGTTTAATTTGTGCTTGATTAATTGTTTAGTTGGGTAATTTTAAGTTAGGGTTTTAATTGGTGCTATAGATCAGATTTAATTGCATTTCATTATTTCATATTTAGTTTAAGTGTGTTGATGTTTTAATTATAATGTAGGGTGACAATACATTATGGTTTGATCATTGGCACAAATTTAGGTTGCATTTATGCATTAGATTAGTTTCTTATTTGCTGTGCTTTTCATTAGAATTAGCTTCAAAGTTTAAAGCCCCCATTTTCGTGTTAAAACCCCCAAAAATAGGAAATAAATACAATCCTAGATTACATCCTACCATTGGTTCCTCAAGGTTCGATCCTGGGCTCGTTATTACAACATAATTGTGTAGTTAAGGGGTTCATGGAATATACATTGTTAATTTGATTTACAAGTGTGACAGACTCGTTATCAGTCCCATCTTGGAAGATTTGGGGTTCTTCCATTTCGAGCTTTGACCATGCTCGATGACATTGGCTTTCACAGTAGCTTGAGAGAACAACTTTCTCTTTGAACTTTTGTTGTCTTCTTCGATGTGAAGTTGAACAATGAGTTCTTCCACATTCATCTCCTTCCGCTTGTGCTTCAGGTAGTTCTTGAAGTCCTTCCAGTCGGAAGACAGTTTTTCAATGATAGTGTTAGGATGTATACTAAAAGCCTAGCTTTTTGTATAAACATTTATATTTTGAAATGAGAATCACTCTGGTCAAATGTTGCATATTAATGTAGTTGTCCATTTAATTTATATTGTAGATAACATGGTGTGTGGTGCCATACAAAAGATCATGTTATCAGTTCCTTATAAATTATAAATAGTAGCTCACGACCGAGATGGATAGGGACAAACCATTGGAACGATTGTAGTGTAATTTGGAATTAGTTTGTCTTGACTATATAATTACACTAGTACACTATGTGTGTATTGAGCAGGATCATTTGAGGTTGCCCTTTTTATACTGACTATATAAAAGAACAAAACCTCTGTTATTATAGATGTGCGTACTCTTAATCCCGATATAATAACAAACACATATACATAGTATTTATTTCTTTAATTTATCAAAGGGTGAGATTTATTCAGTTAAATCAATAGGCCCGATAAGTTGGGAAATAATATTATTTATATGGTATATTGTTGATTTTAAAAGGAAATTGTGTCCTAGTAATCTAGGTTGATGATGTCCCCTTGGGGAGCTCATAGAGATTATCATGAAAACCCTGCAGGTGGACTTAATCCGACATGATAATAAGGTTGAGTGGTACTACTCTTGGAGCTAGATGTTAATTAAGTGAGTTGTCAGTAATTCATTTAATTAACTAACATACGATATCTTAAACACAGGGAGACTAACGCACTCATGATAAGTAGGAGCTCATATTATAATATGGGATTGATACGGTAGTTCAATAATAACTCTTTAGTGGTATGAGTTATTATTGATGAACTTGAGTTGGGTGTTCGGGTCGAATACAGGAAGCTCAAGTCCATCAAGAGCCCAAAACTAATTCTTTCTCTCGGTCCTTGTTGTAGCCTCTATAAAGCCTCACATTCACTCGTTTTGGTTTTGCTTCCTACCTAGAAAGGGGTCGGCCACATCCTTGCTTGGTGCCCAAGCAAGGGACCGACCAAGACTTTCTTCCTACCCAAGAAAGGGGTCGGCCAAGCCTTGCTTGGTGCCCAAGCAAGGGGCCAGCCAAACCAAAAGAAAAGAAAAGAAAAAAAAGGAGGAGATTTTTTCTCAACAGAATTAGAGATTTTTCTAAAAAGAATTACGTTGATTATTTCTTAGAAATTTTCTAAAAAGAATTCTATTAATTCTTTCCTAAGAAATTTTTCTAAAAAGAATTATGTTAATTCTTTCCTAAAGATTTTTCTAAAAAGAATTATGTTGATTCTTTCTTAGAAATTTTCTAAAATAAATTATACTAATTCTTTCTTAAGAATTTTTTTTAAAAGAATTATGTTAATTCTTTTTTAGAGATTTTTTCTAAACAAAAATCTATTACCTTTTCTCCTTTTTTATCTGGGGCGAAGGGTTATAAAAGGAGAGGAGGTTGTGCCACAAAAATCAATAAGTCAATTAAGAAGTGATAAGTTTTCTCCACAACTAAAAACCCTCTCCTTTCCCTTAAGTTCGGCGCCTAATTTCTCTTTTCTTTCCTCTAGGGTCGGCGCCCCACTTCTTTTCGTCTTCCCTTTTCTTCCCTCTAGGGCCAGTGTCCCATCTTCTCTTGGTGGCCATAGCTTGGAGGAAAAGAAAATGAAGAGACGAAGCACCTTGGTGGCTAGCGGTTTGGAGGAAAAGAAGAAGAAGGAGGAGTTCCTTTCTTTGCATCTTTTGGTGGTAGGCGGCTTGGAAACAAAAGGGGTTCGGGTGTTTTATCTTGGTAGATCATCATCCACACGATGTCCAAGAAGAGGAGAGGAATACGACAGAAGATCAAGAGGTTTTTGTCTACGAAGAAAGGTACAACTAGTTATTTTTTTTCGCAGCACAACTAGTTTTGTTTTCTTTGTATGGATCCTGAAATACCAACACAAGAGGCTAGTGATTTTGTGTTTTCATTTTTGTGCTTCGATTTTTTTGTTTCGATCTTGTGCTTTGATTGAGATCTCTATAGTTAAACCTAAGGTTACTGTGAGAAGTTTAAATATTCAATTTCTTTGAAAGACTTTGTCTAGCAAGTGGTGGATGATCCCATAACCAAGAAGGCCTAGTGCCTCGCCAACGACCTGGAAGTCAATCCTTGAAATAAATATTTAATCAACTTCTGTAATATGGTTTAACTTCTGAACACACAAGGGTTGAACTTGGAGTAAAAATATTAAGTTTCGTTTCCAATCCAAGTTTAACTTTGAAGAACGAACTTGGAGTAAAAATGTTAATTTCCATTTCCAATCCAAGTTTAACTTCTGAAGAGCACATGGGTTGCTAGGAAACGTTCTGTGCTTGTACAAATTTTTGTATAGGGGAAACAGAACGGTATTCTGAGTAGCACCCTTCAAGTGGTATCAGAGCTAGTTTTTTGCCTCTGTATGTTTGGTTTTTGGTTAAATTATGCACTGCTCATACATAAGTTTAGATCGGATAATAGTAGGATGTGCTAGATAGATTAACTCTGTGGTTACAGGCATCCTAGATCCAACTGTTATGGCTTTTTGTGTGCTTGTGTGTGATCTGGACCCTCGGGCATGTCAAGGGCATTTTATATGTGTGCATGATTGTAATTATTAAATACAGCAGGAGATGTATTAGTTTTAGGATTTTACATTCTGTTTGATCTAAATTACATGTACATTCGCTTGTGGAATATAGGATCGATAAATGTAAAATTTTATTTTTATCGCGGATTGTATCTTTGCAAGGCGTGGTGTTATTTGAGGACCAGAGGCGCAGCGAAAAAGGAAGCAAGATAGATGCGACGACATGACCCGTTAGCGGTGGCGGCTAGGGTCAGCGGAATATGGAGGGCAGCTATGGATGAGGCCATAATAGTTGGAAAATTATTTTTCCATATTTATTGCCTTTATGTGCTGTGATGTGTATGCTTTTGTGTGCATGTGTGTTATGTATGCATGTTAAAATTCCTCGTTTAAATAATTAAGTGGGAGAGGGTTTATTTAAATAAATTCCATGGTTTCCATTACTGGTTTGTAAGTGATGCATTCAAACTTGCGCGTTGGCTTTAAGTGCCTTCCTCCACATCGGATGAGTTTGTTTGCAGATCACACTGGATCAAACTTCCTCTATGGATGATTATAGAAAATTATTTAGTTTTGTGTGATCTTCTCCATCTGAAGAGGCATAATCCTAATAAATGGACTAAGTATCAAGTAATGGTATACACTTAGGTGCATTTAATAGTATCATCCCCATCGGAGTCACTGCTATTATTTTGTGTGACCGAAGATAAACCAACTATTAATTTTATTTGTCATAAAGTTAGATTGACAAGATAATAAAATTAATGGGTAAAACCTCCTCTTACAAATGTTTGAATTTGTAACACCCCTAGAAAGCCTAGATAAGAAAGTAAGGATAATGAGAGTTTGAAGGTAGTGAAAAGAAGGTGTAAATATTCTAAGTTGAATATTAAGATGGGAAGGATTTAGATGATTAAAACTTTATGAAAGAAATTAAAGTTGAGAATATAAATCATCTATATTTATAATACATGGAATTAATGTAAACAAAAGGAAGGAATATGAGATAATATATATGTGTATGAAATATTTATGCATAATGCATAATATGGTGATATATGAATTATTATGTACAAAAGAATATCAATAATATGTTAGAAGAGAAATAGGATTGAACCTTGGACCTTTTGTAAGGAACATGTATAGGATATCAAAGGGGATAGGAGAATTATTGATAAGGAGAGAAAGGACTAAGTAGTTAAGAATAAGAAAGGATTCTTTTTACTTAAAAGGAAAAGGAAGTAAAAAGAAGTAAAAATATACATAACCAAGTTTTGATCCTTGGTTCTCTTGTGGATGCATGCATATGTTAACCAAGTGTGATAGGAGAGGATATTGTAAGAGGAGAGATAGGAATTTTAATTAAAGGAAAGAAAAGAGAGAAATTAAAGGAAAGAAAAGAGAGAACTCAAGAAGCATTTCTCTAGAATATTCTTATCATTAAAGAGGAGAAATAAATAAGGAGGATGAATCAAGTCAAGTTTTCCTCCCCCATTTTAGTATAAATAGGCATGGAGGGGTGGCTTCATCCTCAACTCACTCTCCTCCTCTTCTCCTAGAGGTGCCGAGACACTCCCTCTTTTCTTTCTTTCTTTTTGTTGCCGAGCAACACAAGAGGAAGAAGCCTCCTCTTCTTCCTCCTCCTCTCCACCAAAAGACCTAGCCACTTCTTCCTCCATTGGTGCCGAGCAAAGCAAGCAAGGAAGAAAGGTCCACAAGCAAGTTCTCAACTCTAGGAAACTTAAGCAAAGAAGGTAAGCTTCCCCTCACCTGTGGTACAAGGCTTCTTATGTATTTTCAGATTTTTTTTATGAGGATTTTTAAAGCTAGAAACAAATTTAAGAAAATTTGGATTCAAAAGGGTTTTCAATCTAGGAATACTTGTATAAGTCCTCTCTTCATGATGATTTTTCTATGTCTTGTAAGAAAGTTTTCCCCTATGTTTTTATACACATATGATGCATGATCAGAGGAGTATTTAGCCCTAGAAATTCAACCAAAAATATTGTAAAGAGGTTAGGAAAATTATTGTCTAACCAAACTAGTGCAAGGTTCCCTCTATGAAATGCTAAGGACCTTTCTATGGTTTTCTTGCTTGGAAATTAATTGGAACCAAAAGAAAACTCACTTGTATGCTTCGGACCAGAAAGGTTAAGGGTTAGAAAGACCTTCAAAAAATTTAAATAAACATGCTCCTATGATAGGATATAAAGTTTCTTAAAGGGTGTTCACATTGCTAGAAACTCATGAACTCTTTTTAGGGTTTTTTTTTGGCCATGATAAAAGGGATAGCTTAGATTAGCCTAAACAAAAATATTAATATGCTCAAGACCTCTGTGATATTATGATATGAAAGTTGATTAATGCTCTCAGGTTTAATTGGAATGTAGAAAATTAGTTACATGATATAAGACATGTAAGATCACAAGAGTCCTAGCTTGGTTATGATCCAATTTTGTGTATGATGTTCTTAGTAACTTTTGCCATGATATTTACTTAGGCTTTCCATGCTTTAGGCCACTTAAGAAACCTAGCTTAAGGACTGGTAGGTTTCGGCCATGAAGGAAAATAAAAGAAAAAGGGAAAGAAACCTAGGAAATGCTATACATAATGAGAAGAAATGAAATTATGTTATGTAATATGCCATGATATGTTATAGCATAGGAAATGCTATACATAATGAGAAGAAATGAAATTATGTTACGTAACATGCCATGATATGTTATAGCATAGGAAATGCTATACATAATGAGAAGAAATGAAATTATATTATGTAATATGCCATGATATGTTATAGCATAGGAAATGCTATACATAATGAAAAGAAATGAAAAAGGAAATGCATGAAAGATTGTTAGGGACATGATATGATAGTTATGCATGATAAGTTATTTTTGTATGGTTTGTACCAAGGGTGGGCTCCGTAAACGCCCCGGGGTCGATGGAGTAAGACTCGGGCCTCGTCAGTAATGGGCCTCTGAGTGCCCTAGGTCGATGGAGTAAGACTCGGGCCTCGTCAGTAATGGGCCTCTGAATGCCCTAGGTCGATGGAGTAAGACTCGGGCCTAGTATGTATGCATGGTAGGGTTCAAGACTTGCTACCTTGGACCTACCTATGAAGCGCGCATTATGTATGTGGTACAAACCGGATCCTCTAATGATGATATTAATTTCAAGTACTTATAAGTATAAGTTTTCAAATTCATGATGCATTGCCTACATATGTGCTTGAATTATCTGATGATTAGATATAATGTCATGTGATATTATATGAATATGAATATGATACCCTTGTATATCGTATGCTTATGATACCTCGCATGATATTGATATGCAATGATATGAATTCGGTTTTAGTGAGTAGGAAAGGAACTTACTGAGCCATGAGTGCTCATAGCTTACTTTCCTTGTACCGCAGATATGGGGGACGGATATTCGGAACGACGGAGCAGCAGGAGGAGCAGATAGTGATGTGTGTGGTGGTGGCTCGGCAGGAACGATTCGGACAAATTAATATTTTTAGTTATATGATCAATATATGCACATTCGAACTAATCAGAATATGTGATATCATGCTTATTTAAATAAAAGGAATGATTTAAAATTTTCCGCTGTTATAGTATAACTAAAGCATGTACGTAAGTAGTATAAGATCGTAGCGCCGCCCTTTGGTAAGAAGGGTGGGCGTTACAGAATTAATATACGTCCATACTATCATGGCATACTAAATTCACGGTGTTTTGAGGTGTTGGTGAATTTAAATTATATTGTTTAAGGCATCAATATTATTTTAAATTCTAAAGTTTTGACCAAATATCTTATTTTGTGATTCTCAGGATTTCAAAATGGCTTTCAATCCTCTCGCTGTTATTTTAAAAGAAACAAACTTACTAGTCCCAATTATATTGATTGGAAACAAAACTTGGAATGTCCTCGTAAAAATGAGAACAATGAAGGTGTATCTTATTTATTAGTTGTCGAAACATGTTTAATGGTGTTATCTACCGGTACCTGGTGTGTAGATACGGGAGCCACTGATCATGTCTGCAATTCATTGCAGGGGTTCTAGGAAACCCAATGACTACATGAAGGAGAAATCACCGTCTACATGAGCAATGCTACGAGAGTGACGGTTGTTGTAGTGGGAGATGTTTTATTATCTTTCGATAGGAATAAAACTTTGATTTTGAGAAATTGTCTTTACGTACCATCTTTTAGAAAGAACTTGATTTCAGTTTCTAAATTATTTATGGATGGATATTCTGTTTCTTTTGATGGCAAAGTAGTTATCAAGAAAAATAGGGTGGTTATCAATTTTGGTACGTTGGTTGACAATTTGTACACTCTAAATCCAATAACTCCCACGACGCAACAAATGGAAATTAATAACACATCTTCTAATTCTAATAAGAGAAAGTAACCTTCGGAAATAAACCAAACATATCTTTGGCATCTAAGGTTTGGTCATATTAACTTGAGTAGGATTCAAAGGTTAATAGCCGATGGACCTTTGGGTTCATTGGTGGTGGAAAACTTTCCAACATGCGAATCTTGCTTTGAAGGATAAATGACCAAGAGATCTTTTAAGGCCAAGGGGTATAAAGCCAAAGATGTGTTGGAATTGATTCATTCTGATTTGTGTGAACCTATGACTATCTAGGCGAGAGGTGGTTTCGAATATTTTATCTCTTTTATAGATGACTATTCGAGATATGGGTATATTTACTTGATGCACCACAAGTCTGAGTGCTTTGATAAGTTCAAAGAGTACAAGGATGATGTGGAGAAATGTCATGGTAAAAGTATCAAGATACTACGGTTTGATCGTGGTGGCGAGTACCTCTTAGGAGAGTTTAGGAATTACTTATCAGAGGTCGGGATTCATTTCCAACTGTCTGCACCTGGTACACCCCAATAGAATGGTGTGGCAGAACGAAGGAATATGACTCTTATGGAAATAGTTAGATCAATGATGAGTTATTCAGAATTACCAAATTCATTTTGGGGATAAGCTCTGGAAACGACGGCGTACATTCTGAACTTGGTACCTTTTAAGTCAGTACCCTCTACATCCACAGAATTGTGGAATCGGCGTAAGCCTAGTTTGAAACACATTCGGATTTGGGGTAGTCCAACACATGTGCTAAAGGGAGATGCTGATAAGTTGGAATCACGTACAGAAGTTCGCTTGTTTGTGGGTTATCCTAAAGGAATGAAAGGTGATTTATTTTATAGTCCTAAAGATCAGAAGGTCATTGTTAGCACCAATGCCCAATTTTTAGAAGAGAACTACGTGATGAACCACAAGCCCATGAATAAAATTGTTCTTGAGGAAATAAGAGAGGACACGTCTAATTTAGTACCAACGGTACAAGATGAGATACCACAAGAAACTGCAACGCATGTCACAAATAATGCACAATTACAAGTAGTACCTCGTCGTAGTGGGAGGGTTATTCGACAACCTGATAGATTCATATTTTTGGGAGAGTCTTCAGACTTGATCCCTGGTGAACATGAAGTTGATCCCTAGACATATGATGAAGCACTCCAAGATAAAGATGCAGCATCTTGGCAAAGTGTAATGAACTCCGAAATAGAATCTATGTATTCTAATCAGCTCTGGAAGCTTGTAGAACCACCAAATGATATAAAAGTCATTGGATGTAAATGGGTCTACAAAAGAAAAAGAGGGATAGATGGGAAGGTGGAAACCTTCAAAGCAAGACTTGTGGTAAAAGGGTATACTCAAAAAGAGGGAATCGATTATAAGGAAACCTTTTTGCCGGTAACCATGCTCAAGTCTATCCGGATTCTTTTATCTATTGCTGCCCATATGGATTATGAGGTTTGGCAAATGGATGTCAAGACAGCTTTCCTTAATAGAAGTCTTGAAGAAATCATCCATATGAAGCAACCAGAGGGATTCATTGCGAAGGGCAAAGAGCATTTTGTATGCAAGCTCAATCGGTCCATTTATGGACTGAAGCAAGCTTTGAGATCTTGGAACATCTGGTTTGATGAAGTGATCCAATCTTATGGATTCATTCAGTGTCTGGATGAGTCTTGTGTATATAAAAAAAGTGACAGAAACGTGGTGGTATTTCTTGTACTATACGTAGATGACATTTTGCTCATTGGCAACAATGTCAAAGTGTTGTCAAACATAAGGGTATGGTTGTCCAATCAATTCGATATAAAGGACTTGAGAGAATGTGGGCGTATTCTTGGGATCAAAGTAATAAGGGATCGCAAGAAAAGAATATTGTGCTTATCCTAAGCTTCATATATCGATACTATCCTAGCTCATTTCAGCATGCAAAACTCCAAGAAAGGTTTTCTACTTTTTCGGCATGGAGTACCTTTATCTAAAGAGATGTGTCCTAAAACATCAAAGGAGATAGAGGAGATGAAGGCAGTTCCTTATGCTTCCGTTGTAGGAAGCCTAATGTATGCAATGCTATGTACGAGACCGGATATCTGTTTTGTCGTGGGTATGGTTAGCAGATATCAAAGTAATCCAGGACAGGGACATTAGACTGCCGTAAAGCATATATTAAAGTACTTGAGAAGGACTAGAGATTATATGCTGATTTTCCAGGCAGATGATTTGCTCCCTGTAGGTTACACGAATTCGGATTTCCAATCAGATAGGGACAGTAGTAAGTCAACCTCGGGATATGTGTTTACTTTGGGAGATGGAGCCATAACATGGAAGAGTGTTAAGCAGAAATACATTTCGGACTCCACCATGAAAGCTGAATATGTGGCATCCTCTGAAGCAGCCAAAGAAGCAGTATGACTCAGAAACTTCTTGATGGACTTAGATGTGATTCCTGGTTTGCCCAAAATTATCACAATTTATTGTGATAATAGTGGTGCAGTAGCAAAACCGAAGGAACCACGAGCCCATAAGGCAAGTAAAAACATTGAGCACAAGTACCACCTGATACGAGATATTGTAAAGTGAGGAGAAGTTGTTGTCGCCAAGATTGCATCGGCAGATAAGCTGGCAGATCCTTTCACTAAGGCCCTTCTAACGAGAGCTTTTGATGGGCATGTTAAGGGGATGGGAATCCGATGTATGACAGCATATATGGTAGCATAGTCTTTTAGTATAAGTGGGAGATTGTTAGGATGTATACTAAAAGCCTAGCTTTTTGTATGAACATTTATATTTTGAAATGAGAATAACTCTGGTCAAATGTTGCATGTTAATGCAGTTGTCCATTTAATTTATATTGTAGATAACATGGTGTGTGGTGTCACACAAAAGATCATGTTATCAGTTCCTTATAAATTATAAATAGTAGCTCACAACCGAGAAGGATAGGGACAAACTATTAGAATGGTTGTAGTGTAATTTGGAATTAGTTTGTCTTGACTATATAATTACACTAGTACACTATATGTGTATTGAGCAGGACCATTTGAGGTTGTTCTTTTTATACTGACTGCATAAAAGAACAAAACCTCTATTATTATGGACGTGCATACTCTTAATCCCGATATAATAACAAACACATATACATAGCATTTATTTCTTTAATTTATCAAAGGGTGAGATTTATTCAATTAAATCAATAGGCCCGATAAGTTGGAAAATAATATTATTTATATGGCGTGTTGTTGATGATGTCCCCTTGAGGAGCTCATAAGGATTATCATGTAAACCCTGTTGGTGGACTTAGTCCGGCATGATAATAAGGTTGAGTGGTACTACTCTTGGAGCTAAATGTTAATTAAGTGAGTTGTCAGTAACTCATTTAATTAATGGACATACGATATCTTAAACACAGGGAGACTAACACACTCATGATAAGTAGGAGCCCATGTTATAATATGGGATTGGTATGATAGTTCAATAATAACTCTTTAGTTGTATGAATTATTATTGATGAACTTGAGTTGGGTGTTCAGGTCAAACACAGGAAGCTCAAGTCCATCAGGAGCCCAAAACCAATTCTTTCTCTTGGTCCCTGTTGTAGCCTCTATAAAGCTTCGCATTCACCCGTTTTGGTTTCGCATCCTACCTAGAAAGGGGTCGGCCACATCCTTGCTTGGTGCCCAAGCAAGGGACTGGCCAAGCCTTGCTTCCTACCCAAGAAAGGGGCCTGCCAAGCCTTGCTTGGTGCCCAAGCAAGGGGTCGGCCAAACCAAAAGAAAAGAAAAAAAAAAGGGGGAGATTTTTTCTCAACAGAATTAGAGATTTTTCTAAAAATAATTACGTTGATTATTTCTTAGAAATTTTCTAAAAAGAATTATATTAATTCTTTCCTAAGAAATTTTTCTAAAAAAAATTATGTTAATTCTTTCCTAGAGATTTTTATAAAAAGAATTATATTGATTCTTTCTTAGAAATTTTCTAAAAAGAATTATACTAATTCTTTCTTAAGAAATTTTTCTAAAAAGAATTATGTTAATTCTTTTCTAGAGATTATTTATAAACAAAAATCTATTACTTTTTCTCCTTTTTTATCTGGGGTAAAGGGTTATAAAAGGAGAGGAGGTTGTGCCACAAAAATCAACAATTCAATTAAGAAGTGATAAGTTTTTCTCCACAACTAAAAACCCTCTCCTTTCCCTTAAGGTCGGCGCCCAATTTTTCTTTTCTTTCCTCTAGGGCTGGCGCCCCACTTCTTTTCTTCTTCCCTTTTCTTCCCTCTAGGGCAAGCATCCCATCTTCTCTTGGTGGTCGGAGCTTGGAGGAAAAGAAAACGAAGAGACGAAGCACCTTGATGGCCGACGGTTTGGAGGAGAAGAAGAAGGAGGAGGCATTCCTTTCTTTGTATCTTTTGGTGGTAGGCGGCTTGGAAACAAAAGGGGTTCGGGTGTTTTTGTCTTGGTAGATCGTCACCCACACGACGTCCAAGAAGAGGAGAGGAATACGGCAGAAGATCAAGAGGTCTTTGTTTACGAAGAAAGGTACAACTAGTTATTTTTTCCGCAGCACAACTAGTTTTGTTTTCTTTATATGGATCCTGAAATACCAACACAAGAGGCTAGCAATTTCGTGTTTTCATTTTTTTGCTTTAATTTTGTGTTTCAATCTTGTGCTTTGATTGAGATCTCTATAGTTAAACCTAAGGTTACTATGAGAAGTTTAAATATTCAATTTCTTTGAAAGGCTTTGTCTAGGAAATGGTGGATGATCCCATAACCAAGAAGACCTAGTGCTTCGCCAACGACCTGGAAGCCAATCCTTGAAATAAATATTTAATCAACTTCTGTAATATGGTTTAACTTCTGAAGAACACAAGGGTTGAACTTGGAGTAAAAATGTTAAGTTTCGTTTCCAATCCAAGTTTAACTATGAAGAACGAACTTGGAGTAAAAATGTTAAGTTCCGTTTCCAATCTAAGTTTAACTTCTGAAGAGCACATGGGTTTCTAGGAAACGTTCTGTGCTTGTATAAATTTTTGTACAAGGGAAACAAAATGGTATTTCAAGAAGCACCCAACAGATAGCAGCCACCTGGAAGGTTTCACTCAGAACCATCCCTTCTGAGTGGATCTCGTGCAAGATCACCTGATGCTCCTGGAATTGACTGATCACAGTCTTGGAGTCAACCATCTTGTAGTCTAGGAATCAACCCATGATGAACTTCTTTGTCCCTGCATCCTCCGTCTTGTATTTCTTATCCAGGGACTCTCACAACTCCTTAGCCATTCTCTTCATGTTATACACAGTGTACAGCGAGTCGGCAAGGCAGTTGAGGATATAGTTTCAGCAAAGAAACTTAGAATGAGTCCATGCCTCCACTGTACTGATGGTTTATGCATCAGCATCCTCAACACATTTGGGATGGTCCTCGATCAAGAACCGAGCCGGATTGAGAGTGGTCAGGTAGAAGAGCATCTTCTGCTGCCACCTCTTAAAGTTCAGTCCACTGAACTTCTCTGGCTTTTCCCCATGACTGATTGGCATAGTTCTAATTGGGGCAGAGGGGGTCTACACGTTTTGAGTCTGTTGTACCTCAACATTTCATTCCATGGTCATCTCAACAGAAGTGACTCTGTTTCAAGATTGTTAGAATACAAACAATCTGTTGCTAGAGATTTTTAGGGGACTTAGTTGAATTTAAAATATTACACAGAATTTAAATTCAACTTACAGTTGAGCTGACCTGAGCAGATGATCTCAGGCTGCTAGCAGGGGCTAGTTTTTATCCAAGTGTCAACCTCAGAGTGACTGAGTGAGTAGAGTGTTCGAGCAAAGAGGCTGGTCGGACGAGGCAGACTGGCCTAACAGGAGAGGCCAGTCGGACGAGGCAGACAGACCGAGCAAGAGAGGTCGATCGGGTCGAGAAGACAGACCAGGCGGACAAAGAGGTCGACCGGGTCGAGCAGACAGAGAGGTCGGCCGAGTCGAAGCAGACAGGTCGGACTGTCAGAGAGGTCAGCCGGGTTGAGCAGACAGGCCGAGTGAAGCAGACAGGTTAGGCTATCAAAGAGATTGGCCGACCGGGCTAGCTAACAGGCAGGGCGAAGATCCTGAGCGGGCAGAGAAGTCTATCAGTCTGACAAAGAGACAGACCAGGTGAGCTGACCGAGGCCTGTGAGTCATAGTTTCCTTGATACAACGGTCCACCGTGAATCCGACCAAGCACTGGTCGTCACGACGAACTGAGTGGTACCCGAATGCTACCACGGGCACTCCGCTAAGCAGGAGATGCACGACAAAGGAGGAGGAAGAAAAATGGAGAGCCTTTTCTTTCCTTGCTGTGTATATAGGAGCTCGGATCAATGGCCAGAGTTAATGATCTTAATGGTCATTATTAGTAGTGAAACGACCACCGTTTCACTCATTATTACTCGACCGATTTTATTCTGCATTAATCTTGAATTCAATGCATCTGTTTCACAGCAGCATTAATCTCGATTTTAATGCATCCGTTTCACAGCAGCAAAATGTTGGTTGTTCCACTTGGGCAAATTTTACCCGACCGGTCCGACATTCGTGTGTGCAGGTCGCGCTCGCACAAGAGTCAACTTGGTTCAGTGTAATCCGAGCCGTGGATTTTCACCCCCCCCCTGCTCACCCACGCGTGAGAGAGAGAGCCTCTTCCCATACATTTGTTCACATCCTCAATGTATGTGAATCAATATAAATCAACAAAAATACCTCGAAACTTCCAATGTGGGACTAAAGTCTCATTCACAATGGAGCCTCTTTCCTCTTCCATTTCTTCTCTATTCACTTATTCAACACACTCACCATTGAACATCCCTCATCATCTATTCAAAGGTTACTAAAGAAAAAGTATCTATATTATAACATTTATAAATTATAGCTGCTATAATACAATATTGGTAGTCAACAAAAAAAAAAAATCAACCTTACGGATGGAATATTCTGTCGTAATTCCATTGGTGAAGAGGTTTAAGGATGGAATTACAACGGGAAATAGTTTGTCAGGAGTTGATTCGTTGGAAACAATTTACCCACGGAATATAGGATCTGTCGATCGGTGATTATCGACAAATATAGTGTTCCATCGGTAAAAATTACTACAGAAAAAAATTCTGTAGTAAAGTTTACCGACGGAAACTCTATTTCCATCGGTAATACCATTTGAGATTACTAACAGAAAACATATTTGTCGTTGATAAATATCGATTTTACAGATGGAAAATATATTTTCCGTTGGTAAAGAAAAAAAATCCATAAACCATTTATATGCAGTATCTGCCCAGTTTACAATTTTCACATATATAGAGAAATCATCACAAACGATGACATTCCATACATTTATATCCATACAATCAAATTTCACACAATCCACATATAAAAACACATTTCATACATCTTTACAATCTATACATACATTTCTTACAATTAATAGTACCATAAATATAAATAAACTAACATTTACACAAACAAACATACTAAATTATGAAAACACTATAGAAAGTATCTAAATATCTAACAATTACAAGCATCTAAAACAAAAAAAATCTAAACAAATCATAATAACAGAAAAATACTAAACTATCCAAATATCCATGAATACATTCCTGCATAAAGTCAAATATGAAGATTTATATCAAATTTAGACTCCTGAAACATATATAATACAATAGTTAGAAATGAGCAGATTAAAGTATCAAAACAAAATAAATACATTTTAATGGGATAAATAAAAAACTAAGTTTTAGTTGAATAAACCTTAGAAATAGCTAATCACCATGGTCTAATGGGTCTTGAGTCTCCCATGACTCAAAACCATGTGGTGTCTAAGTCTGGGTGAAATTAGCCATGACCACTCACATATGGGCTATGAGAGTCTCATGATTAGCTCTCCTCTGATCATCCTTGACTCTCCTCTGCTCATCAGCAGCCCTCCTCTTCTCATCAATGACCATCCATTGATTCATCCTCTCATCCATTGAGGTAATTTGAGTACGCAGTTCTTGATTTTTTTCATCTTAAAGATTGTACCTCAACAGAAAAAGAGGAAGAGGAACTATCACGTCCCCTAGGAGTCCTCAAACGATCAAATGCAACTTTGACCTGAGAGTCAATGCCATAAATGGTAAAATTTTTTGTCCATCCACCGACAACATCATAATAAATTTCATTAAGCGCTTCGGTGGATAGAGACTGTGACTCCCCTCTTGCTGGTGGCTGAGATGCCTGAGCTGTTGAGGATCTTGTATGGACGACTAGAAGGGGGTTGGATAGATGGCGCCCTAAATCAATCGCTTCCTAGGTATTTGTTAGTTATGCGGCGGAATAATATAAAAATAAATACGAATACAAAAGCTAAAGACAATAAGGAAAGAATAAGCAAACCAATGTACGTCGATTTACGTGGTTTGGAGATAAAGCTCCTACTCCACGGCTATCTGTAAGGTGGGCGATCTATATCCGTCGGTGGATTACTCCCCGGAAGACCTCTAGCTAGCTCACGTAGGTCCTTGTGGGTGGAGAAACCTCACCACAACTCTCACAAGAACTCTTGAGAAGCTAGGGCACTGGTAAACTATTAATAGGGGTTATTAATTATTTTCATATTTTCTAAATTTTCTAAATTAATTAGATTTGTTTTATCAGATAATACCCTAGGGGTATTTTTGCATGTATTGTCAAATACATTATTTTCATGTATATTTTCAGAAATATCCAAATTAACATGCATATTTTTTAAACTACTACTAGCAGGGGTATTTTGATAAATATTACTAACCTTGAACGCAACCCCTAATTCAGTGGGCTTCTCCATTAGATCTGACTCGAGTCCGGATTCGATTTTGACTTGATCATCTAACTCCAATGGCTCCTTGTGAAGGTTGGTCAGGTAGGTCCAAAACTCATGGGTATCCTTAACCTTTCCTATCCTGCAAGTAACTTTGTTAGGTAATAAATCTGAAACTAACTTTATTACCTTTTGGTTTACTTCCGAGTTTGGTGTTGATCTTCTCAATGACATACCACCATCAAACTCATTCATGAGGATAAAAGTTTCCATCTGCATCCTCCACAGATTGAATTCATGTCTCTTGTACATCTCATATGGAGGTGGTTCATGAATGTTTCGTCCTTCGACTTGAGCCATTAAAGCACTGATGATAGAAAACTAAAAAGAGGTGCCAATACTTGGTGTTGGATTAGCAGTGCTGGAGAAAAAAATATAGTATTTCACTAATTTCGAAAAAAATAATATAATATTAATAAAAATGTAATTTCAAATTTTGGTAAATGCGATATTTTGCTAATACTAATCAACAGTGAAAAGATGACAATGACTTTTTGAAAAATAATTTTGGAGGGAAAAAATGAAAGGCGTAAGGATATTTTTTAAATATAAACGATATCTATTTTAATTTTTTTAAAAAGAACCCCCTTGCTCAATTGGTGTTTGCACCAATTCAGAGCGGTACTCGCTCTGATACCACTTATTGGATCGTGGAAGTCGCTAGAGGGGGGGGGGTGAACAACTATCTAAAATTTGAAGTCGAATTAGAGTAAGCAGCAGAAAAAAGCACAAAACACAACGCTAACTCAAACCAGTTTTACTTGGTTCGGAGCCTTCGTCAACTCATACTCCAAGGCCCACACTTGTCGAGTGCTTTCGTTGGGCAATTCACTAGCAGTTCGAAAAGTGTTTACAAATGAAAGTATAAGAACTTGTTTTTTTTTAAAATAAATAGAATACCGACAACAATTGAAAATGACTTGAACCGCAAGTTGTCGGAGAAGCGTCGTAGCATCACAGGAGCAGAGTACAATAGAGCAGTCGTAGGAAGCAGTTGGTGTTTCTTGCTCCAGGGTGAGACCTCCTTATATAGGATGCTCCGGGCGCCCGGATCCCTTCCAGGTGCCCGGACCATGACGTAGGTCTGGCCAATCAGCGCGCTCCTCATTGCGACAGGATAGAGTTTTGCCTTCCGGGCGCCCAGACTGATTCCAGGTGCCCGGACCACCATCTTCTAGAAAGTCCTTCTCCTGTAAAAAAATGTTAGTCCGAGGTAAAATTAAAGTTATACTACCCTGCAAAATAAAAGTTAGTACAAATATAATAAAAGAGTAGTAATTAGATTCCATCTCACCGAGACCAGAATCTAGTCACGATATCAACTTAGATTCCTGAAATGGTTCTAAGTTGGATCAAAGCCTACTGTTCCCTCGAACGGGGAACACACCCTCACCAAGTCACTCCCCTCCAATGACTTACCTTAACTTATCTGTCAGACGTTCGATCAGCCCGTCGACCCATCTGGACTTCGTGCTAGCTATCAGGTCAACCTGTCGACCTAGCTGAACTTCGTGCCAGATATCAGGTAGTCTGTCGACCAGTCTGGACTTTGTGCCAGCTATCAGGTTAGCCCGTCGACCTAGCTGGACTTCATGTCAGACATCATGTCTGCCCATCGACCAGCCTAGACTTTGTGCCAGCTATCCGGTCTGCTCATCGACCTAACTGGGCTTCTCCTGCACACTTCGTCAAAGTGTTAGATCACAATGAAACTAACTTAACCTACTTTTTTATTCATCAAAACCTGAGCTAGACCGTCAATGCTAACCACACCAACAATATGTATATACCTTACATGTTATCCTTGTAGTTAGAGCAGTACTATTACAGATCCTCACTACACCTGACTTTCTATTACTTAGTTTATGGGTTCAGATATGAATATTTATTATGATATCAATGTAGTTCATGTTGTTTTTCCTTATGAGACTATATACCTTTCAATCTCTAGATATAATATGTTCATGCACTATCTGTCCATTACCTGCTGAGTCACCCACACTCACCACCCCTTGAACTAGTTTTTCTTTCGCTAGAGAGTAGGTTGAGGATTTATGGAGTCGCTTGGAGATCCTATCTGTCAGTCCCATGTCACATTAAGCGACTTCTTTCGTTATTGCTTCCACTCGCATGATTAGTTTTGGACTTGTAGGTGTAATATATATCTTCGGTATGAAGTTTAGTCTTGTGGATTCTTATATTTATTTTGATGTTGTTGTGTTAAGCCGAGCCAGCTTGCAGTCAGTTATTTTAGGTTTATATGTTTACTTTATGCTTTCCACTGTGCTTTTGGTCTAGCCATATGGGTTGTATATTATCTTGCATGGTTGTGTGTTGATTCCAACTGTATGAGCTATAGATATTATTATTGTATAACCAAGTGAATTATGTATCCAGGTCTCAATTGTCACTATTATAGGGGAAGTACTGTCCGATTTTCGTAGGACAACCTTACCCTCGGCCTTGACAAACCATGTTTACCAATTCTTCATTTGTTGAGTTTGAGTCTGACTCACTTTCATGTTCACTCTTTATTCTAGATTTTGTCTTCTTACTTAGTTCTGCATACAAGGTAATTCCTTTCTCGACTTCACTCAAATTAGACTGATCATGTAATTCTAATTCACAAAAAAGTTTGTTTAACTTAATAATTGAAAGGTCCCTAGAAACTTTATAAGCATCTATTATCGATGCTCACAATGTATTTTGAGGGAAGGCGTTCAAAGTATACCTTATCTTGTCATAGTTTCCAGGCGATGTCCAATTAGGTAGAGCCCATTGAGAATGTCTTTGAGTTGTGCATGCAATTGGGTGGTAGTTTCTCAGGGAATTATTTTGATATTGAATAGATTGTTTAGCAAGAGATCGCTTTTCGTTACCTTAGAGTCATTGGTTCTCTCGTGTAATTTTACCAGAAGATCCCAAAGCTCTTTCGCATTCTCATAGGGTCTGACTAGGTTTAGTTTCTCCATGGTTATGCTGCACTGATGGTGTTTATGGCCTTGTAGTTCATTTGTGCTTTCTTGATCATTGGGGAAGTCCAATCTTTCAGCTCTATAGGATTTCCATCTTCCATTGACGGTGTGTATCCCTTTAGTATAGTAAACCAAAGCTCAATGTCGAACTTGAGATAGCACTCCATTCTATTCTTTCAGTAGCTAAAGTTTTCTCCCTTGAATAGTGGGGGGTGAACCGTGCTATAGCCCTCTTGGTAGGAGTTTGATATTCTTGTATAAAGGAATTAACAAAAGAATGTTTCTAGGACTCTCGTCTTGAGATTTGCAGTGTGAGATAAAAAGAGAAAAGTATAACTAAAGGGAAAAACTCTTTTTAAAGAAAGAAAGAGTTTTTAAAGGTGCTCGAAAAACTGTTAAGTAAATTCAGAGTAATCTTGCTCTAATTCCAATTGAAGGATCGAGTAGAGATGAGAGAAGGGAGGTGAATATCGTTTGTTTAAAAACCTTTTCTTTTCGTGTTGATTAGTAAAATAAATATCAAAGTAGCAGCAGAAGTTAAACTAGAAAAGATATACAAGTTAGATTACTTGGTTTAGAACTTGTGACGACTCCTACTCTAAGACCCGCGATCCTTGATCGCACCGTTGAGCAATTCACTAATAGTCTTCTTTCTGAAAACTTCAAAGAAGAAGTAACTCATACAAATGATGTATACGATAGTAATAAGCTACTATCTTAACAAAGTAATGCAAGCTTTAAAGTATACCGACAAAGATGAAAAGTTGAAGCGCAGATTGTCAGAGAAGAGTTGTAGCAGCTTGCATACATAAATGAAGCATAGTAGTAGTAGCAACATAAATAGAGAGAATGAGAATGTTGCTCAGAAAATCAAAGTTAATCGTGGCTCAGATCTTGAGATGTTCTTTTATAAGCAGTGTTCGGTCGACTGAACATTTCGGTTGACCGATTTCCCTATCGGTTGACTAAACATGCATCCTTCCTTCTTCATCGAGATCCGATCTTCGCTCCATTAATTGCATTTAATATTCGGTCGGCTGATCATCTTGATCGGTCGATCGATCAATCTGATTTCCTTCTTCGCTAAGATTTGAATATGCCACTATGTATACCAAATTAGGTTCAATTGACTGATCCGTGAGTTTGGTCGACCCATCCATGGGTTCAATTGATCGATCCCTAGGTTTGGTCGACCGATCCACCTGACTTCCATCTTTGCTTTACGTGATCTGAACTCTGCCATATTGGTTGGTCCTAGGAAGATCGTACCGGTTCCACTATACAAAATTTTGTACAAGTGTCGAATCTTTCCTAACAACCTATTGTGTTCTTTAGAAATTAAATTCGGAATCGCAAACGGAACTTAATATTATTGATTCCAAATTTAACTTATCTGTTCTTAATGGTTTAGACTTGGATCGCAAGTGGAACTTAACACTATTGATCCAAATCTACCTATGTTACAAATTCAATTAAATATTTATTTCAAAAATTGGCTCCCAGGTCAAACATGGCGAGGCACATGACCTTCTTGGGTATGGGAACATCCACCAATGCCTCGATAAAGCCTCTTAACGAAATTCAATATTTAATTTCCTAAAATAACATTAGGTTTAACCAAAAAGAACAATCGAATCACAAGATCAAAAAAAAAAAAATACAACTTCGAATATCTAATCTGAAAATCTAGAATCATATGCCTCTTGTGTTTGGAATTCATACAAAGAAAAACTAGTATGATGTGGAAAATAATTACTAGTTATATCTTTCTTTGTACGCAATGACCTCTTGATCTTCTACCGTATTTCTCTTCTTATCTCAGACGTTGTGTGGGCAACGATCTACCGAGATGAGAACCACCCAAGCCCTTCTTCTTCCTCACCAAGTTTCGGCCACCAAAAACTCCTCCAAGGATGTAGAGGTTCGGCCACCACCACCAAACTTCAAAGGATGCAAGAAACAAAGCCTCCTTTCTCTCCTTCTTCTCCAAGCAATATCCGACCACATTCCAAGCTCCAAAGGATGAAGAGTTTCGGCCAAGGAGAAGAAAGAAAAAGGAGAAGGGAGAACTAGAAGGGTCGACCACACCACCAAGGAAGAGAGGGAGGAAAATAGAATAGAGTTAGCACCCATGAAGGCACCCCTACACCCTCTTTTATAATCCTTGGTCTTGGCAAATAAGAAAAATTTAAATAAAACCTTCCTTATTTTCTTTACCATGAAAAGGAAAATTTAATTGATTAAAACCAATTTCCTTTTCTTAATTATAATGGTCGGCCACCTCATAGCTCCAAACAAGGAAAGTTTTAATAACACAAGAATTAAAACTTCCTAATTTGTTTCCGGAAATTTTAAATAAAAATTTCTCTATTAATTTTTCCCTTCATGGTTGGCTATAAAAGGAAATTTTATAAATTAAAATCTTTCTTTTAAACATGTGGATGATTTTCAAAAAGGAAAGTTATCTTTAAAATTAAAATCTCCTTTCAATCTACAAATAAAGAAAGATATCAAATCTTTTTTTAATCCTTTGTAGAAACTTATAAAAGAAAAAATTTATAATTTTAAAACTCTCTTTTAAATCATGAACATGATTACAAAAAAGGAAAGTTTTCTCAAAATTAAAATCTTACTTTCAATCTACAATTAAGGAAAGATATCATATCTTTTCTTAATCTTTTGTAGAAAGCTATAAAAAGGAAAGATTTAAATTTTAAACTCTCTTTTAAAACCATGGAATCCACATAAGAAAAGTTTTAAAAATTAAAACCCTTTTAATTTGATTATGGCCGGCCACCACTTGGTTCATCCAAGGATTAACTTGGTCGACCCCTTGCTTGGGCTCCAAGCAAGGCTTGGCCGACCACCTTAGGATGGGTATAAAGGTGGGTATAGGTGGGTATAATACTTTATAAATAAGAGGCTACGATAGGGACCGAGAGGAGGAATTAGTTTTGGTCTCCCGATGAAATTAAGCTTCCCGTGTTCACCCCGAATACCCAACTTAATTTCATCAATAATAATTCATACCACTAAAGAATTATTATTGAACTACCGCACCAATCCCAAATTACATTTTGGGCTCCTTCTTATTATGAGTGTGTTATTCTCCCTGTGTTTAAGATGTCGAATGTCCACTAATTAAATGAGTTACTGACAACTATATTTAATTAATATCTTAGTCCAAGAGTAGTACCACTCAACCTTATCGTCATGTCGGACTAAGTCCACCTACAGGTTTAACATGACAATCTTTATGAGCTCCTCTTGGGGACATTATCAACCTAGATTACTAGGACATAGTTTCCTTCTATAATCAACAACACACACTATAAGTAATATCATTTCCCAAATTATCGGGCCTATTGATTTATCGAGCTAAATCTCACCCTTTGATAAGTCAAAAAAATAAATACTAAATATATGTGCTTGTTATTATATTAGGATTAAGAGCACACACTTCCATAATAACTAAGGTCTTGTTCTTTTATTAAATCAATATAAAAAAAACTTACCTTAAATGGTCCTACTCAATACACTTAGAGTGTACTAGTGTAATTTTTTAGTCAAGATAAACTAACACCTAATTACACTACAACTAATCCAATGGTTTGTTCATTTCCATCTTAGTCGTGAGCAACTGTTTTTAATTTATAAAGAACTGATAATACGATCTTCTATGTATGACACCACACACCATATTATCTACAATATAAATTAATTGAACAACTACACTTAACATATAAATGTAGATATTGACCAATATGATTATTATTTCTAAGTAAATGTTTATACAAAATGCTAGACTTTTAGTATACATTCCAATAATCTCCCACTTATACTAAAAGACTATGCTGCCATATATCCTATCATACATCTGATTCCCATCCCTTCAACATGCCCATCAAAAGCTCTTGCCTTAAGGGTCTTAGTGAAAGGATCTCCCAGGTTATCACCTGATGCAATCTAGGCAACAACTTCTCCTCGTTATACGATGTCTCATATTGGGTGGTACTTGCGCTCTATTGTGTTTACTTGCCTTATGGACTAGTGGTTTCTTCGAGTTTGCTACTGAACCAAATAATTTTGGGCAAACCATGAATCACATCTAACTCCGTCATGAGGTTACTGAGCCATTCAGCTTCTATGGCTGCTTCTAAGGTTGTCACATACTCAGCTTCTATCGTGGAGTCCAAAAAACACCTATGCTTAACACTCCTCCATAGTTATGACTTCACCTCCTAAAGTAAACACAAAACCCTGAGGTCAATTTACTATTGTCCCTATCTGATTGGAAGTCAAAATTTGTGTAACCCACAGGGATCAAATTATCTGCCTTGTAAACTAGCATATAATCTCTAGTCTCTCTAAGGTACTTTAATATATGTTTTACGGCAGTCTAGTGTCCCGGTCCTGAGTTACTTCGATATCTACTAACTATGCCCTGGGCAAAACAGATATCTAGTCTCGTACACAACATTACATACATTAGGCTTCCGATAGTTGAAGCATAAAGAACTGCCTTCATGTCCTCTATCTATTTTGATGTCTTCAGAGATATCTCTTTAGATAAAGATTCTCCATGCACAAAAGGTAGAAAAACCTTTCATAGAGTCTTGCATGCTTAAACGAGCTAAGATAGTATAAATCTCGGGATAAGCACAACATTCTTTTCTTGTGATCCCTTTGATCTCGAGAATATGTGTGCACTCTCCCAAGTCCTTCATATCAAATTGTTTGGACAACCATACCCGTACTTCCGATAACAGTTTGATATTGTTTCCAACTACCAAAAATGTCATCTATGTATAGTACAAGAAATACCACCACATTTCCATCACACTTCTTGTATACACAAAACTCATCCGGACACTGAATAAATCCATAGGTCTGGATTACTTCATTAAACCGGATGTTCCAAGACCTTGAAGCTTTGTTTCAGTGCATAAATAGACCGATTGAGCTTACATACTAGATGCTCTTTGCCCTTTGCAATGAGCCCCTCTGATTGCTTTATATGGATGCTTTCTTCAAGACTTCCATTAAGGAAAGCTGTCTTGACATCCACTTGCCAAATCTCATAATCAATATGAGCAACAATAGATACAAGAATCTGGATAGACTTAAGCATGGCTACTGGTAAAAGGTTTCCCTTTTTCAACAAGCCTTGCTTTGAAAGTTTCCACCTTCCCGTCTGTCCCTATTTTTCTATTGTAGACTTATTTTCACCCAATGACTTTTACACCATTTGGTGGTTCTATATGCTCAATATTCATTGCTCTTTGCCAAGATGCTGCATCTTTATCTTGGAGTGCTTCATCATATGTCTGGGAATCAGGTTCATGTTCACCAGGGATCAAGTCCAAAAACTCTCCCAAAACATGAATCTTTTAAGTTGCCTAACAACCCTCCCACTACGATGAGGCACTTTGTCCAATTGTGTATCATTTGTGATACGTGTTGTAGTTTCTTGTGATATCTCATCTTGTACAGTTGGTACTAGATTAGACGTGTCCTTTATTATTTCCTTAAGAACAAATTTACTTATGGACCTGTGATTCATTACATAGTCCTTTTCTAAAAATTGGTCATTAGTACTAACAATGACCTTCTGATTTTTAGGACTATAAACCTCCTTTTGTTTCTCTAGGATAACCCATAAACAAGTGAACTCTTGTTCTTAATTCCAATTTATCAGTGTCTCCCTTCAGCACATGTGCTGGACTACCCCAAATCCGAATATGCTTTAGACTAAGCTTACGCTCATTCTACAATTCTATGGGAAAGAGGGTTCTAATTTAGAAGGTACTATGTTTACTTTCGTTTCCAGAGTATATCCTTAAAATGAATTTGGTAATAACTCATCATTGATATAATTATTTCTATAAGAGTCATATACCTTCTTTCTGCCACACCATTCTGTTGGGGTGTACCAGGTGCAGTCAGTTGGGATTTAATCCCGACTTCTGATAAGTGTCTCCTAAACTCTCCTAAGAGGTACTTACCACTACAATCTCACCGCAGTGTCTTGATACTTTTACCTTGATATTTTTCCGCATCAACCCTATACTTTTAGAACTTATCAAAGTATTTAGACTTGCGGCGCATCAAGTAAATATACCCGTATCTCGAATAGTCGTCTATAAAAGAGATGAAATATTCGAAACCACCTCTTGTAGGTGCAGTGGAGGCCGGCAAGAGGAGGGGTGAATTGCTTCAAAAAACAATAAAGTATACCCTCCTCGGAGTTTTCAACTCAAAATAAAAGCAATAGTAAATAATAACAAATAAATTAATAGAAACAAAAAGAGACTCAGCTATTTACTTGGTTACAACCAAGAAGGTTGTTAATCCAAGGCAGTAAGAAAAAGGGCACTGAAGAATCTCCTTCTCTGAAGGCGGAGAAGTCTTTTACACTTTGGAAGCTTAGAACTATTGCTAGGAAAGACTACACAGTTGATTGCTTGAGTTGTTGAATATTTCCTAGCTCCAGGGGCCTTTATATAGCTCCTGGAAAGTCTATCCCGAGGGTCCAAGGCACCTCCAACAAGGTTCAAGGCGCCTCCAGCTTAGTCAGTGGATAAAACTTTATCCACAGCGCAAACGATCATTTTGACCAGTCGGAGGTGCCTCAAACCAGATTGAAGGCGCCTCCAATGCTGTTTGAGGTGCCTCCAAGGTGGAGGCACCTCCAGCACTGGTTTAAGACGCCTTGAGCTTTATTTTCAGCCCACTTTCTCCTTTGCTTTGACTTCCGACGCTCCGATCTTTTGAGTGATTACGGCCAACCGGAATAAGGCTCACCTGAACCCAATTCCTGGCCTTCTCCTCGAGCAGTCTTCTTTTCCGGGTTAACGTTCGTCGAACGCTGCGCACGTTCTTCTCGCCCACCGGTGTACTCTTCCGCAGCTCTCTCATCCTTCGGACGCACCGAGCCCGTCGGCTCCCTTCCCGTGTCATCCTTCTCGCTAGCTGTGTCTTCCGCTCGACTTCTTGTGCTCCTAAGCTCCTGCACACTCAAACACAGGGATCAAATACAAAATAGGACCTAACCAACTAGGTTGATCACATCAAAACTACCACGGGGTTCAACAATCTCCCCCTTTTTGATGTGCATCTACCCAAGTTCAAGTTAGGGTAAAAATAGACAAACAGTAATTTAAAAAAAAAATATTAAACTAACATATTTTAGCATAAATTTACAATAAATAAAATTACAACTACTTAATAAAGAGTTAAGCAGAATTTTTTAAAAATATTTTTTTTTGAAAAGTTCTCTCCCCCTAAACTTGTACTTTTTTCTCCCCCTTTGATCACAGTAAAAAACGGGGTAAGAATAAGATAATATGTTTTTAAAAAAAATATTTAGCAAATTTTAAGTTAGAAAAATTTCTAAGTAAATTGAATTTTTAGAGTTTTTCAAAATAATTTCTAAATCAAAATTAATTTTTAGAATTTTCCAAAAGAAAATTCTAAGTAAATTGAATTTTTAGAAAAATTAATTAACTTTTAGAATTTTTCAAAAATTTCTAAGTGAACTGATTTTTTTTTTTGAATTTTTCAAAATAATTACTAAGTCAAAATTAATTTTTAGAATTTTCCAAAAAAAATTCTAAGTAAAACTTTCAAGAGACATTTTTCTAGATAATTAAAAACTTTTTAAAAGAATTTCTAAGGAAATGTTTAAAAACTTTTCAAAGAATTATTTAATTCTAATTTTAATATTTTTTCAGAAAGTTAATTAAACATTTTTATTTCGATATTTTGGCTTCCAGGTCGTGGCGAGGCACTAGGCCTTCTTGGCTATTTGTAATGACCCGGCCCTTTGGCCTCTTGGGCGGCCCTTATGTTGTCGGCCCATTTGGCGACCTCTAATGTCGTCGACCGACGACCTTTTGGTTGTGCCGTTACTCACGAGGACTTTCCACCCCTGGCCAGTGGATTTTTGCCTCCCCTAGGATTCGAACTCTAGACCTCCAGGCTTAAGTATTAGAGTTACTGAATCATCTCACTTGGTTACCAGGATTCATAAACACTAATACTTAAGCCTGGAGGTTTAGAGTTCGAATCTTGGGGGAGGTAAAAATCCACTGGCCAGGGGTAGAAAGACCTAGTGAGTAATGACACGGCCAAGGGTCGTCGGTCGACGACATTAGAGGTCGCCAAATGGGCCGACGACATAAGGGCCGCCAGTTGGGCCGCCCAAGAGGCCAAAGGGTCGGGTCGTTACAATAAAAATTGTAACACCCACAAAATAATAAGTCATATCTAGGAGTATTTTTCTAAAGAATAAAAAGGAAAAGAGAAATGGAAAATAGAAACCAAAATGAAATAAAAGAGGTGAGGTCAAGTATTGAACCTTGAACCTCCCACAAGTGATAGAGTTAAATTGGTGTATGTTAACCACTAGAGTAATGAATAATATGTGAATAGAAAAGAATGGAAATGTTAGTAAAGGTGAGAAGATAGTTAAGTAAAGGAACAAGAGAAAACCAAGTTGCTTACTTCCTTTTCCTCTTGGTTAAGAGGAGAAGCAAGCAAAAGACAAGTTGCTTGCTTCCCTCCTTCTCTTTATTTTCGTGGAATTAAAGGAATGAAGAAGATAGAGGGGTTAAGGGGGATGAATGAAGGCATGTTCATTACATAGGAAATAAATAGGATGGAGAGAATAAAAGACAAGTGATTAATCCTTCCTTCTTCTTCCTCCTCTTCCTTTTCTCCTTCTTCTTTTCCCCACAGAAACCAAATTGTTCCTCTTCTCATTTCCAAAAGCTAAGCTAAGGTTTTCTCCCTAAGAAAACTAATTTACAAGGAGGAGCCTTCAAGATCTATCACTTCCAAGCAAGAGAAACAAAAGGGAGTGCAAGAAAAAGAAGCTCTCTTCTTCCTCTTCACATAAATATCTTTCCTTAAGAAAAGCCACAAGCGAAAGGAAGTAAGTATTCCCTCACCTGTGGTACAAGTTGCTTTTGTGTTACATAAAATTAGAAGGCTTAAAACCTAGGGTCACAAGTTGTAAACTTTCGGCCAAGTATAGGAAAAGAACCTAGGAAAAAACTTAAGACCTAAACTAACCATGTTCAATACATCCATAGGATATGTATGCTATGATAAGAGATTTGGTTTGTTTTTCTTATGCTTACATGTTGTTTAAAGTTTAGTTTTCCTCCATGTATGTTTTGGCCAAGAACAAGGTTAGGGTTTAAAGAAGCTAAAAAGTTAACTTAGCATACTCATGCACCTCTTAATGATATGATATGAATTTGGATAGATGTTTATGCTTACATGTTGTTTAAAGTTTAGTTTTCCTCCATGTATGTTTCGGCCAAGAACAAGGTTAGGGTTTAAAGAAGATAAAAAGTTAACTTAGCATACTCATGCACCTCTTGATGATATGATATGAATTTGGATAGATGTTTATGCTTACATGTTGTTTAAAGCTTAGTTTTCCTCCATGTATGCTTCGGCCAAGAATAAGGTTAGGGTTTAGAGAAGATAAAAGTTAACTTAGCATGCTCATACACCTCTTGATGATAGGATATGAATTTAGATAGGTGTTTATGCTTACATGTTGTTTAAAGCTTAGTTTTCCTTTATGCATGTTTCGGCCAAAAGCCAAATTAAGTTTTAAAGAAGCTAAAAAGTCAACCTAGCATGCTCATGCACCTCTTGATGATATGATATGAATTTAGCTAGGAGTTTATGCTTGCATGTTGCTTGAAGTTTAGTTTCCCTTCATATGTGTTTCGGCCAAGTGCCAAGTTAGGGTTTAGAGAAGCTAAAAAGTTAACCTAGTATGCTCATATACCTCTTGATAATATGATATGAATGAAGCTAGGTGTTTATGTTTACATGTTGTTTAAAGCTTAACTTCCCTTCATGTATGTTTTGGCCAAGAACCAAATTAGGGTTTAGAGAAGCTAAAAAGTTAACCTAGCATGCTCATGTACCTCTTGATGATATGATATGAATTTAAGCTAGGTGTTTATGTTTACATGTTGTTTAAAGCTTAACTTCTCTTCATGTATGTTTCGGCCAAGAACCAAATTAGGGTTTAGAGAAGCTAAAAAGTTAACCTAGCATGCTCATGTACCTCTTGATGATATGATATGAATTTAGCTAGGTGTTTATGTTTACATGTTGTTTAAAGCTAAATTTCCCTTCATGATTGGTTTGGCCAAGAACCAAATTAGGGTTTAGAGAAGCTAAAAAGTTAACCAAGCATGCTCATGTACCTCTTGATAATATGATATGGATTTAGCTAGGTGATTATGCTTGCATGTTGCCTATAGCTTAGTTTTCTCTTTGTGAGTGGTTCGGCCATTATGAGTTTAGAAGCTTAGATATGCCTCACATGACACGTTATGAATTAGGAGATGTTATTTAATGATGCCATGCATGATTGTGTCTTTTATGATGTGCTATGTGCCCAAAGATGCATGCTTTATGATATGACAAATAACATGCTCGTTATGTATGCTTATGATCCATGCATGTGTTGTATGCCCAAATATGCATGCTTTATTATATGGTAAATGACATGCTCATTATGTATGCTTATGATCCATGCATATGCTGTGTGCCCAAATATACATGCTTTATGATATGGTAAATGACATGCTCATTATGTATGCTTATGATCCATGCATATGCTGTGTGCCCAAATATGCATGTTTTATGATATGGCAAATGACATGCTCATTATGTATGCTTATGATCCATGCATGTGCTGTGTGCTCAAATATGCATGCTTTACCCCTCATGATATGATAAGATAAGATATGTTATGTTATGATATGAACCATGATATGATATTTTACTTTGTATGGCTTGTACCAAGGGTGGGCTCCATAAGTGCCCCTAGGCCGACGGACTATGAACGGATCTAGTAAAGGGACGGGCTCCTTAGTACGCCCCTAGGTCGACGAACTATGAACGGACCTAGATCCCTAGTAGGTTCGGGGCTAGTTACCCTGTCTTAGGGATTGCGCGCATTTATGTATGTATGTGGTACAAGCCGGGCCCTCATGATGATATTATGTTCACGTACTATATAATATATTTTTAAAAGACATCTTGCATTATGAAACATGATGATTTATGATATGACATAGCATGATGTTCTTTATGATTTATGATATGACATGCTATGCTCTTATGAGTTATATGACATGATGATTATGATATGACATAGCATGATGTTCTTTATGATTTATGATATGACATGCTATGCTCTTATGAGTTATATGACATGATGATTATGATATGACATAGCATGATGTTCTTTATGATTTATGATATGACATGCTATGCTCTTATGATTTATACGACATGATGATTATGATATGACATAGCATGATGTTCTTTATGATTTATGATATGACATGCTATACTCTTATGATTTACATGACATGGTGATTTATGATGTGATATAGTATGATGTTCTTTATGAGATAATATGTTATGATGCTATGCATTCACCATGTGATTTTAGATGATTATATTTCCATGATTATATGCTATGTGTTTATGCTTGAAATATGGATTTTGTGAGTAGGAAAGGATCTTACTAAGCCCGTGTGCTTACAGCTTACTTTCCTTGTACCATAGATAAAGACAAAGAATGGATGACCTAAGGGAGCTGCAGGAGAGGCAAGGAGATGTGTGTGGTGGTGGTTCGGCTAAAAGAAATGGAAGACCTGCTTATGTTATTTCGTTATGATGAAATGGACTAAGTGTGTTATGTTATTGTCCGTATGACTTCAGGATATTTTTAAGTGTTTTATTTTCGAAAGAAATTTTAATATGCATATATGTTTCCGCAAATAGTAATGGTTTAGTATGTAACCCCGCACCCTACTAGCAGGAGGGGCGGGCGTTACAGGTTGGTATCAGAGCCAGGTTAGCCTTTCCGCTACACACACATCAAGCCTTCATCCTGCCGCTCCAAGTAAGACTTTCTGTACTTACTCTATGTTATTTATGTATGATAGGAAATGTTTTAGTATCCATGAACCTAGGTACGACTGATATGGATTTCCTTCATGTATGATAAGCAATGTTTAATGTTTACGAATATAAGTAGGGATGACTCTAGACTTATGCTAGCCTCATTGTATTTATGAAAATAGATATGGCTAGAAGACGCGGTAACCGAGTTGATGAGACAGTGACCCCACCAGATCTGACCCAGGTAGTCACCGATCTCCAACGTCAGATCACGGAACAACAACAAGTAATCACTGCTCTGATGAATCAGCAAGGAAACCCTGTCACCCCACCAGTAAATCAGAATGCAGCGCCCGTCATACCACTAGCTGCACCAGTACCACCGGTAGCCCCTGCCCCAGTGGTCCGACAGGAGACTTACTTGATACAGTGGCTAAGGCTGAAGCCGGAGAACTTCTCGGGTACTTGTGAGCCATGGGACGCTCAAGCCTGGTTCAAGATAGTGGAAAGTATTGTGGAATTGCTGGACTGGCCTGTATCCGAAAAGATCAAATGTGTGTCATTCTGTTTTTCTGGAGACGCAAGAATGTGGTGGGAAAGAGTTAAGGCTAAGAGACAAATTAATCTGATGAACTGGATGGACTTCGAGACAGAGTTCTTCGAAGAATTCTTCCATATGCAAGTGACGAACCGGTATTACGATGAGTTCACCGAGTTCCGGCAAGGTGACTTATCAGTAAACGAAGCAGTAAAGTGCTTCAATCATCTTGCACGCCTCTGCCCAGAGTTAGTCAGCACGGAAAGAGAAAGGGTTAGACTAATGCTGAAGATGCTCCGACCCGAGATAGCACTGAATGTGGCCGGCAGAATTAATAGACCGCAGACTACAGAAGAACTGGTCAACAGTGCCCTGATCACCGAGCATTATCAGAAGGCGATGAATGAGAATAAGAATCAGGCACAGACGGAAGGACAGAAATCTCAGGGTACCAAAACGAGCTGGAAAGGAAACTCTAATGGAAAAAGGAAACAATGGAACAACACTAAAGGAGGACCAACAAATAAGCAACCTAAGTACCCTCAGTGTATCATCTGTGGGAAGCAGCATTCCGGAGTATGCCACAAGAGTACGAGGAAGTGTTACAGCTACGGACGGGAAGGACATATGGCCAGAGACTGCCCTACCTAGTCCCAGACACCATCTCAGCAGAATAACCAGAACAGGAGTACCCCCTCACAGCTACACCTGATGCAGGCTGCCATTGAAGGAACTCCGATTAGCCAGGGGAGATTGGAAGCCCCGCCAGCTACGACGAACGCCAGGGTTTTCTCTCTTACCAAAGATGATGTGGCGAGTGTCTCTACAGTTGTCATAGGTCAGCTGCCTATTTCCAGTAAATATGCTAATGTGTTATTTGATACTGGGGCGACGCACTCGTTTGTCTCTACACCCTTTATGAAGAAGTTAGAGATACCACCACAAGCTTTAAATGGCAAATTCTTAACAACCCTACCCTCGGGAGAAGTAATGCCATCTACTCATATGTTGCGAGCCGCACCTATCAGAATCGCAGACATGGAACTCTACTGTGACCTGATAGTGCTGGACATGCAAGATTATGATAGTATATTGGGCATGGATTTCCTGAGCAAGTACGGTGCTTCAATCGAGTGCCGTCAAAGAAAAGTGATTTTTCGACCTGAAGATGAACCGATGTTCAAATTTGTTGGAGAACCAAGGAAAGAAACCGGGAGATTTTTATCAGCCATAAAAGCACAAAAGATGTTAAATAAGGGATGTACTGGGTTTCTAGCACAAGTGATCAATACAAGTCAGGCTGAGGACCAGAAACTAGAAAATGTCAGAGTGGTGTGCAACTATCCAGAAGTGTTCCCCGATGAACTACCAGGGTTAGCCCCTGATAGAGACATAGAATTTGAGATTGAACTGATTCCTGGTACTAAATCTATCTCTAAAGCACCTTATCGTATGGCGTCGGCTGAGTTGAAGGAACTTCAGGGAGAGCTACTAGAGTTACTTGAAAAGGGACTTATTCGCCCGAGTCACTCTCTATGGGGAGCTCTAGTACTGTTTGTGAAAAAGAAGGATGGGTCTATGCGAATGTGTATAGACTACCGAGCGCTGAATAATGTGCCAATCAAGAACTGGTACCCTCTTCCGCGGATTGACGACCTGTTCGACCAATTAAGGGGAGCAACTGTTTTCTCTAAGATTGACCTGAGGTCCGGCTATCATCAAGTGAAAGTGAAACAGGATGATATATCGAAGACGACATTTCGAACAAGATACGGACACTATGAGTTTATAGTTATGCCCTTCGGAGTGACCAATGCTCCTGCTGTATTTATGGATCTGATGAACCGGGTGTTTACGACATATCTCAACAAATTCATGATCGTCTTTATTGACGATATTCTCATCTATTCAAGAACTCCGGAAGAGCATGCTGAACACCTGAACACCGTACTACAGATTCTTCAAGAAAAACAACTATACGCAAAGTTCTCCAAATGCGAGTTTTGGCTCGATCGAATAACATTCTTGGGTCATGTCATCTCTAAGGATGGAGTAATGGTAGATCCAAACAAGATCGAAGCTGTAAGTAACTGGAACAGGCCAAAGAATGTCAGTGAAATCAGAAGTTTTCTCAGGCTAGCAGGCTACTACCGGAAGTTTGTAGAAGACTTCTCAAAAATTGCAGCCCCTATGACAGTTCTCACTAAAAATAACAAAAAGTATGAATGGACGGATGAATGCGAGAAGAGCTTCACGGAATTAAAAAGGAGACTGACCACTGCTCCAATCCTTACTCTTCCGGAAAGTAACAAACACTTCAACATGTACAGCGACGCTTCCAAATTAGGACTCGGAGCTGTACTCATGCAAGACGGCAAGGTCATTGCATATGCCTCTAGACAACTCAAAGAGCACGAGAAGAACTACCCTACTCACGACCTAGAGCTAGCAGCCGTGGTCTTTGCTCTTAAAACATGGAGACATTATTTATATGGAGTCCGGTGTAAGATTTATACCAACCACCAAAGTCTGAAATATTTCTTCACCCATAAGGATCTGAATATGAGACAACGCAGATGGCTTGAGTTAGTTAAAGACTATGACTGCGAGATCTTTTATCATCCTGGAAAAGCGAACAAGGTGGCCGATGCACTCAGCAGGAAGACCTGTGCCACATGATGTCGCTATTTTAAGTTCGAGGACGAACTTTCTATGAGGTATGGGGTACTGTAACACCCACGAAATAATAAGCCATTTCTAGGAGTATTTTTCTTTAGAATAAAAAGGAAAAGAGAAATGGAAAATAGAAACCAAAATGAAATAAAAGAGGTGAGGTAAAGTATTGAACCTTGAACCTCCCACAAGTGATAGAGTTAAATTGGTGTATGTTAACCACTAGAGTAATGAATGATATGTGAATAGAAAAAAATGGAAATGTTAGTAAAGGTGAGAAGATGGTTAAGTAAAGGAACAAGAGAAAACCAAGTTGCTTACTTCCTTTTCCTCTTGGTTAAGAGGAGAAGCAAGCAAAAGACAAGTTGCTTGCTTCCCTCCTTCTCTCTATTTTCGTGGAATTAAAGGAATGAAGAAGATAGAGGGGTTAAGGGGGATGAATGAAGGTGTTAGCTAAAGCCCTAGAGCCAATCATTTGATGATTGTATTTTGGACTTGTTGTATCATATTCTATATATAAATAAAGGCATTTGGTTTTTGGTTATTATACTTACTTGTATTGGTTCCAAATAAACTAAGTATAATAACGTCCTTGAGTAGACGGTTCTCACCTATATCAATCGGTTAGTTGAACCGATAGTGAGATGATATAGGGAACACTACCCTTAATCATTCCTAGTCGAGTATTAACATTCAGGGACAATGTTAATTCAATAAGACTAGCATGTAGATCAACTGGATGACTTGATCTCACAAGTCATGGATATAGAGATATCAAGTTGACACATGGGTATGCATTGGAGAATGTATACTGAATAACCCGCCATGAGAAAGTATCATGGATCGTTATATGAGTGTCATATACTTTCTCATGTGGCTATTAGTATGACTACTAGTCCTTAAACATGAAGTCACCATGGTTCCCTACATAAGGAGTAATGTACTTTGGTTTCGTCAAACGTCACCCGTAACTGGGTGGACTATAAAGGCGATTACTGGGTATGTAATAAATTATGCGGAGGGATGTGAGTGATGTAGATGGGATCTATCCCTCTTATATGACGGGAGAGACATCGATATTCTTGATAGAGTGAGACCACGAAGTGCATGGCCATGCCCAAATGAGTCAATATGAGATATTGAGCTCATTTGATTTAGTGAGTCTACTTGGAGTTCAAGATTTAGATTGATTAGAGGATGACACGGTCTATGCCTCATATTGATCAATCTAGATGTCTAGGATAGAAGGACATTTGTCATATATTGTGAGGAGTCACAATTAGTAGTCACAAGGTGATGTTGGATCTCAACATTCTTGTAACTTGGGTAGTAATGATGTGTTGCTAGATACCGCTCATTACTTATGCTCCTAAATGGGTTTAGGGCCATTGCCAACATTACAAGAACCTATAGGGTCACACACTAAGGACAATTAGATGGAGATTAGGTTCATATGATGAACCAAGAGAATTAGATTCATTTGATGAATCAAATTGGATGAAGAGTAATCCTAATTGGGCTAACTTGAGTTTGACTCAAATTGATTCATGTATTCAATGAGTCTAATTTAGATTATGATTCATTAGATCAACTTAATTTAATGAATTAGATTCATTATATTAAGTTGGCTTGAATCAAATGGTTAGATTAGATCAACCATGGAAGAGATTTGGTCAATTTTAACTTGACTTGAGAGGAAGATAAAAGTCAAGTTTGACTTGACTTTATGCCACCTCATTGGTGAGTTGACATTGATGTGGACTAATGATGTTACTCCACATCATCATGGGGTGCCACCTCATGGAAGTTACAAAGTCATTCTCTTTAATGGCTTCACATTAATTGCACTTAATGCAAAATTTGGGGGTTACACTTGGGAAGTGGCCGGCCACTTTTGAATGGGAAGAGAATTCATTTTTCTCATTCAAGTGCATTCACATCTTCTTCCTCTTGGAGCTCTTTCTTCTCCCTCTCCTCCTCTCTTGGCCGAACAAGACAAGGTGCTAGCACACCTTTGTTTGGTCTTCTCCATCAAGGATTGTTCGTGTGGATACTTATAGAGGACCGTACGCTTGACGGTCTAGAGATCCGGCACCTTGGACGAGCGGGATTCGCGAAGGGCGCGCTTCAAAGGTATAACCTTTTTCTTCATGTAGATCTAGAAGTAGATCTAAGTAGAAACTCGTACATGTAAATTTTGAAATCTATCCTTCGCACGAGATCCAGTGGCATGGGTGATTCGGGGTTTCCGCGACGTGAAAATACGGTTTTCGCGGCCCGAAAAACCCAACAGAAGGCATGTTAATTACATAGGAAATAAATAGGATGGAGAGAAGAAAAGACAAGTGATTAATCCTTCCTTCTTCCTCCTCTTCCTTTTCTCCTTCTTCTTTTCCCCACCGAAACCAAAGTGTTCCTCTTCTCATTTCTAAAAGCTAAGCTAAGGTTTTCTCCCTAAGAAAACTAATTTACAAGGAGGAGCCTTCAAGATCTATCCCTTCCAAGCAAGAGAAACAAAAGGGAGTGCAAGAAAAAGAAGCTCTCTTCTTCCTCTTCACATAGGGTATTTTTCCTTAAGAAAAGCCACAAGTGAAAGGAAGTAAGTATTCCCTCACCTGTGGTACAAGTTGATTTTGTGTTACATAAAATTAGAAGGCTTAAAACCTAGGGTCACAAGTTGTAAACTTTCGGCCAAGTATAGGAAAAGAACCTAGGAAAAAACTTAAGACCTAAACTAACCATGTTCCTACATCCTTAGGATATGTATGCTATGATAAGAGATTTGGTTGGTTTTTCTTATGCTTACATGTTGTTTAAAGTTTAGTTTTCCTCCATGTATGTTTCGGCCAAGAACAAGGTTAGGGTTTAAAGAAGCTAAAAAGTTAACTTAGCATACTCATGCACCTCTTGATGATATGATATGAATTTGGATAGATGTTTATGCTTACATGTTGTTTAAAGTTTAGTTTTCCTCCATGTATGTTTCGGCCAAGAACAAGGTTAGGGTTTAAAGAAGCTAAAATGTTAACTTAGCATACTCATGCACCTCTTGATGATATGATATGAATTTGGATAGATGTTTATGCTTACATGTTGTTTAAAGCTTAGTTTTCCTCCATGTATGCTTCGACCAAGAACAATGTTAGGGTTTAGAGAAGCTAAAAGTTAACTTAGCATGCTCATACACCTCTTGATGATAGGATATGAATTTAGATAGGTGTTTATGCTTACATGTTGTTTAAAGCTTAGTTTTCCTTCATGCATGTTTCGGCCAAAAGCCAAATTAAGGTTTAAAGAAGCTAAAAAGTTAACCTAGCATGCTCATGCACCTCTTGATGATATGATATGAATTTAGCTAGGAGTTTATGCTTGCATGTTGCTTGAAGTTTAGTTTCCCTTCATATGTGTTTCGGCCAAGAGCCAAGTTAGGGTTTAGATAAGCTAAAAAGTTAACCTAGTATGCTCATGTACCTCTTGATAATATGATATGAATTAAGCTAGGTGTTTATGTTTACATGTTGTTTAAAGCTTAACTTCCCTTCATGTATGTTTCGGCCAAGAACCAAATTAGGGTTTAGAGAAGCTAAAAAGTTAACTTAGCATGCTCATGTACCTCTTGATGATATGATATGAATTTAAGCTAGGTGTTTATGTTTACCTGTTGTTTAAAGCTTAACTTCTCTTCATGTATGTTTCGGCCAAGAACCAAATTAGGGTTTAGAGAAGCTAAAAAGTTAACCTAGCATGCTCATGTACCTCTTGATGATATGATATGAATTTAGCTAGGTGTTTATGCTTACATGTTGTTTAAAGCTAAATTTCCCTTCATGATTGGTTCGGCCAAGAACCAAATTAGGGTTTAGAGAAGCTAAAAAGTTAACCAAGCATGCTCATGTACCTCTTGATAATATGATATGGATTTAGCTAGGTGATTATGCTTGCATGTTGCCTATAGCTTGGTTTTCTCTTTGTGAGTGGTCCGGCCATTATGAGTTTAGAAGTTTAGATATGTCTCACTGACACGTTATGAATTAGGAGATGTTATTTAATGATGTCATGCATGATTGTGTCTTTTATGATGTGCTATGTGCCCAAAGATGCATGCTTTATGATATGACAAATAATATGCTCATTATGTATGCTTATGATCCATGCATGTGTTGTGTGCCCAAATATGCATGCTTTATGATATGGTAAATGACATGCTCATTATGTATGCTTATGATCCATGCATGTGCTGTGTGCCCAAATATTATGTATGCTTATGATCCATGCATATGCTGTGTGCCCAAATATGCATGCTTTATGATATGGCAAATGACATGCTCATTATGTATTCTTATGATCCATGCATCTGCTGTGTGCCCAAATATGCATGCTTTACCCCACATGATATGATATTTTACTTTGTATGGCTTGTACCAAGGGTGGGCTCCATAAGTGCCCCTAGGCCGACGGACTATGAACGGGTCTAGTAAAGGGACGGGCTCCTTAGTACGCCCCTAGGTCGACGAACTATGAACGGACCTAGATCCCGAGTAGGTTCGGGGCTAGCTACCCTGTCCTAGGGATTGCGCGCATTTATGTATGTATGTGGTACAAGCCGGGCCCTCATGATGATATTATGTTCACGTACTATATGATATATTTTTAAAAGACATCTTGCATTATGAAACATGATGATTTATGATATGACATAGCATGATGTTCTTTATGATTTATGATATGACATGCTATGCTCTTATGAGTTATATGACATGATGATTATGATATGACATAGCATGATGTTCTTTATGATTTATGATATGACATGCTATGCTCTTATGAGTTATATGACATGATGATTATGATATGACATAGCATGATGTTCTTTATGATTTATGATATGACATGTTATGCTCTTATGATTTATACGACATGATGATTATGATATGACATAGCATGATGTTCTTTATGATTTATGATATGATATGCTATACTCTTATGATTTACATGACATGGTGATTTATGATGTGATATAGTATGATGTTCTTTATGAGATAATATGTTATGATGCTATGCATTCACCATGTGATTTTAGATGATTATATTTCCATGATTATATGCTATGTGTTTATGCTTGAAATATGGATTTTGTGAGTAGGAAAGGATCTTACTAAGCCCGTGTGCTTACAGCTTACTTTCCTTGTACCACAGATAAAGGCAAAGAATGGATGACCTAAGGGAGCTGTAGGAGAGGCAAGGAGATGTGTGTGGTGGTGGTTCGGCTAAAAGAAATGGAAGACCTGCTTATGTTATTTCGTTATGATGAAATGGACTAAGTGTGTTATGTTATTGTCCGTATGACTTCAGGATATTTTTAAGTGTTTTATTTTCGAAAGAAATTTTAATATGCATATATGTTTCCGCAAATAGTAATGGTTTAGTATGTAACCCCGCAACCTACTAGCAGGAGGGGCGGGAGTTACATTATTGGAGCAACAACCACTTCCTAAGACAAAGCTTCCATAAAGAAACTCAATGTTTAATTTTCTCACTGTAAGCTTTTAACTAAAAGAGAATTTTAAACTAGTAAAGATTTTGGAACCCAATAAAGGTTCCTTCCTACAGGGTTGGTCAAAAACTTATGGGGTACATATTCTTTAGGTATTCTTCTAAGTTGGCCCTGATGTTTTCTTATATACCAGTTCAATTTTTCATAAATTCTTAATTTTGATTTTGGAAATTTATTTAAGCATGTATCATTATCTTTTAATTTCTCAATTTCAACTTTTAATTTTTCATTTTCTAATTTTAGATTATCATGCATTTCTAGTGGACATGCTTTTGCTAGGTTCAATTTCAATTCAACATTTTCTTTTTCTAATTTGAATAAGTCTTTAGAAAGAGACTTAATAAAGCGAAAAGACTGAGTCAGGGTTAGATTACATACCTTACTTGCCTGATTTGGTGAAGCTCCCCTTCACTGTAACTTTCCTCTTCTAATGTTCCTCCCCCTTCGTCTATGCTCATCTCTGAGCTTGACTCTTCTTCCATCTGATGGTTAGCCATTAGCGCTAACCCCGAGAAGGCTTCGATGTCTGATTCGGAAGGCGACGAATCTGACCAAGTGGCCTTCAGGTTCTTGTACTTGGAGGATTCTAGCTTCTTGTACTTGACCTTTTCCTTTTCTTTATACTTGCTCTTTAATTTTGAGCAGTCATCCTTGATGTGCCCTTCTCCGTTGTAGTTATAGCAATGAACTGTTCTTCTTTTTCGCTCATGCTTCTGCGATCTAAATTTGTTAGATTTAAAAAACTTATTAAATCGTCTTACCATTAATGCAGCTTCGAATTCGTCGATCGAGGCTTCAAAGTCAGAATCGTTTGTTCTTGCCTTCAAGACAATGTTCTGACTTGCTTTCTCCACTTTAATGGGCTCTGCAATCCGAGATTCGTGAAGTTCAAATGTAGAAAACAAATTTTCTAAAGTACTTACCTCGAAGTCCTTAGAGATGTAGTACGCATCTACTAAGGAGGACCACTCTGGAGTTCAGGGAAAGGCGTTGAGCACGTATCAGATTGAGTCTCGGTTCATTACTTCTTCTCCAAGATTGGTTAGTTGCGTGATCAGCTCTTTGATCCTTGCTTGGAGTTGCGCCACCTTCTCGCCTTGGTTCATCCGGAGGTTCGTTAATTGGGTCTGGAGGATGTCGCGCCTCGCTAGCTTAGCTTCCGAGGTTCCTTCGTGAAGCTCTAGGAATTTTTCCCAGAGGTCTTTCGCGGAGTCATAGCTTCCGATTCGACTTACCTCTTGTGGTGGTACCACGCTAAGCAGGTAGAATTCTGCCTTTCCGTTGGCGACAAAATCGGCTTGCTCCTTCTTACTCCACGTGTTTTCTTCTTTATCTTTTGGAATTGCATAGCCATATTTCATAATTAATCAAATGTCAAATTCTGTCTTGAAAAATACCTCCATCCGGCGTTTCCATGTCGCGAAGTCTCCATCGAACTTCGGGGGATGAATATTCGCTCCGGCCATCATCTTGATTGTTGTGCTTCAGTCGACGGTTAGTCCTTCTGAGGCAGTCTAGCTCTGATACCAATTGTAGGTGCAGCAGAGGCCGGTAAGAGGGGGGGTGAATTACTTCAAAAAAAATAAAGTATACCCTCCTCGAAGTTTTCAACTCAAAATAAAAGCAATAGTAAATAATAATAAATAAATTAATAGAAACAAAAAGAGACTCAGCTATTTACTTGGTTACAACCAAGAAGGTTGTTAATCTAAGGCAGTAAGAAAAAGGGCACTGAAGAATCTCCTTCTCTGAAGGCGGAGAAGCCTTTTACACTTTGAAAGCTTAGAACTATTGCTAGGAAAGACTACACAGTTGATTGCTTGAGTTGTTGAATATTTTCTAGCTCCAGGGGCCTTTATATAGCTCCTGGAAAGTCTATCCCGAGGGTCCAAGGCACCTCGAACAAGGTTCAAGGCGCCTCCAGCTTGGTCAACGGATAAAACTTTATCAGCAGCGCAAACGGTCATTTTGACCAGTCGGAGGCACCTCAAACCAGATTGAAGGCGCCTCCACACTGGAGGCGCCTCCAATGCTGTTTGAGGCGCCTCCAATGTGGAGGCGCCTCCAGCACTGGTTTAAGACGCCTTGAGCTTTATTTTCAGCCCACTTTCTCCTTTGCTTTGACTTCCGACGCTCTGATCTTTTGGGTGATTACGGCCAACTGGAATAGGACACACCCGAACCCAATTCCCGGTCTTCTTCTCGAGCAGTCTTCCTTCCCGGGTTAATGTCCCTCGAACACCGTGCACGTTCTTCTCGCCCACCGATGCACTCTTCCGCAGCTCTCTCGTCCTTCGGACGCACCGAGCCCGTCAGCTCCCTTCCCGTGCCGTCTTTCTCTCTAGCTGCGTCTTCCGCTCGATTTCCTGTGCTCCTAAGCTCCTGCACACTCAAACACAGGGATCAAACACAAAACAGGACCTAACCAACTTGGTTGATCACATCAAAACTACCATGGGGTTCAACACCTCTTGCCTGGATAGCCATAGGTCCTCACAAATCAGAATGAATCAATTCCAACACGTCTTTGTCTCTATACCCCTTAGACTTAAAAAGCTTCTTAGTTATTTTTCCTTCCAAGTAAGACTCACAGGTTGGAAAGATTTCCACTACCAATGAACCCAAAATCTCATCGGCTATTATCCTTTGAATCCTACTCAAGTTAATATAACCTAGCCTTAGATGTCAAAGGTATGATTAGTTCATTTTCGAAGGTTACTTTCTCTTATTAGAGTTAGAAGATATGTTATTAATTTCCATTTGTTGCATCGTGGGAGTTATTGGATTTATAAATTGTCAACCAACGTACCAGAATAGATAACTTCCCTCTTTTCTTGATAACAACTTTATTTTTAAAAGAGGCAGAATATCAAGTTCTTTGAATAGTTTGGAAACTAAAAACTAGTTCTTTCTAAACTTGGTACGTAAAGACAATTTCTTAAAATCCATATTTTATTCCTATCAGAAGATAAACATCTCTCACTGCAACAGCTACTACTTTTGCAGTAGTGCCCATGTAAACAGTGTTTTCCCTTTCATATAGTTGTCGGGTTTCCTGGAACCCTGCAATGAATTACAGGCATGATTAGTGGCTCTCGTATCTACACACCAGGTACCGGTAGATAACACCACTAAACATGCTTCAACAACTAATGAATAAAATACACCTATATTGTTCTTAGTTATGAAAGGACAACCCATCTTAATGTCCAAGTCTTATTTCTAATCTTAATTGGGACTACTAAGTCTATTCTATAGTATAGCAACTAGTGGATTGACAAACATTTGAAATCCTAAGAATCACAAAAATATTTGGTCAAGACCAACACCTTAAAATCCCCGTGAATTTTGTATGCCATGATAGTGTGGACGTATACAAAATCAAGCATTTGTAAGAGGAGGGTTTTACCCATTAATAACCTTGCCAATCTATCTTTATGACAAATAAAATTACCTCAAACACTGTGAATTTTGCATGCCACGATAGTGTGGACGTATACAAATCCAAACATTTGTAAGAGGGGTGATCCAGTCTGAGAAGCTTGATAAAATGGAAAGCTAGGAAGAGAACTTACTGTTGATGAAGAAGAACACCTAAGAACTCCCGATCCGAAAAAACCAAAGCGAATCCGGAAGAATAAAGTCATAGAACACCTCCTGGTGTAGAGATCCAAGGACAAAGGGAAGGATCCTGTGAAAAATACCGAGAATTGGAGCTCCGATGACTTCCTGCACACAAGAGAACAGCCAACACTATTGTCAGTGACCTAAGATCGGGGGTGAGAATCCCTGGCTAGGCCCTCCGACACTCAAGTCAATGATCTCTCTTAGTGTGGAAGGAAGAAGATGAACAGTAGCTAAAACTAGGGCTTGCAATAGATGACTATGTGTGTTGTGAGCAAGAGCATACCTGGCCAACGGAGAGGATTCCCTTTTTTATACCACTTCATATAACCTCCGTAGTCATGAAGTGGAACCCGGTTTGTTAGAGTTTGTTATGAGATGACGTAAGTCATATACTTGCAGAAAATAACTTTTAAGGAATCTTTTTTGTACCCCATATGTACCTTCTTTGTCACCTAGTGCCTGTAGAAGAGTCTAGAAACATTCTTCCTGCTAAATTAGTAAACCTGTTATACAATCACATACTACAGATATCTTCATTAAGCTATTTATGAATATTCTTAAAATATTTGTTCTCGCCCTGTCTTATAAGCTATATAGAGATATATTTATTGTCCATACCTACTTACCCTATTTTTATTATGTTACAAATAGTTCAATCTTATACTATGATTTGTATCGGACGGAATTGAACCTAAGTTATGTCCGAGCTAGTTACTACTATTGTTCAACATACATCCTAATCGTCTGATAATATATTATAGATCTTATAAGGCCTTGTATCTTTTCACATCTAGATGTACTAATTTAGACAATCTTAAATTATCTATCTTGAACGCTTAAACCCTGTCGATATTGGCCTACTTTTCTTAAGGTATTATCCTGACCGATATTGGTCTATCCTTCTCAAGGCATATCTCGGACGATATTAACCTACTTTCTTAATGTATATAACAGCTGATATTGGCCTATCCTTCTCAAGGTATTATCCGGCCGACATTAGCCTACTTTCTTAAGGTATATACCGGCCGATATTGGTCTATCCTTCTCAAGGTATATCCCCGACGATATTAGCCTACTTTCTTAAGGTATATACCGACCGATATTGGCCTATCCTTCTCAAGGTATTATCCGGCCGATATTGGTCTATCCTTCTCAAGGCATATCCTGGACGATATTAACCTACTTTCTTAAGGTATATACCGGCCGATATTGGCCTATCCTTCTCAAGGTATTATCCGGCCGACATTAGCCTACTTTCTTAAGGTATATACCGGCCGATATTGATCTATCCTTCTCAAGGCATATCCCGGACGATATTAGCCTACTTTCTTAAGGTATATACCGGCCGATATTGGCCTATCCTTTTCAAGGTATTATCCGGCCAACATTAGCCTACTTTCTTAAGGTATATACCAGATGATATTGGTCTATCCTTCTCAAGGTATATCCCGGCCGATATTAGCGCTTGCTTAATTCTACGATTTCCTTTCTCCTTCTCACCGGGGACCTACTAAACCTAACCCATATTACTAGCCTTCCCTCCAAGTCTAGTCGAAGGAGATGTAGCCGACTGACTAGACCCAAATCTATTTTTGTTTCTTTGCTTATCTTTAATCGTGACTCTGCCATGGTCACTGCAGTAGACTCATGACCTTCTCTATAGTAGTCCTCGTGACTTCTGGTACAGCAATCCCGTGAACCCAAGTATAGTGATCCTATGAGTCTTTTGCCCCTTTAAATAAGGTTGTGATCCTCCCTTCCTTCTTCACTTGCCTCAGTTCCTTTCCACCTTGTTCGCCTCCCCTTACCGAGAGTATGCCTTTAGACCCCCCCCCCTTTCAGGGGGCAATTCTTGTTGGACAAGGTGAAATCTATAGATGAAGCTGTCCAAGCTTTGGATCTAGTTAACTTTCTGGCACGAGAGCTGGAGGTATTTCTGTCGGTCACCCAGTTTCAAATACGATCGGGAACGGCCTTGAGGAACAAAGTTCATCGAGATCTAGAACTTCAAGCCAAAGAAATGACTGCTTTGCATACTCAACAGGTTTCAGAGGTGTTCACGTTAACTAGGGAGGTTCACATAACTAGCCTAAATGGGGAGGGGGGAGGGCAATTCCGTTGGATGACAGATTTTTCATCCTACCCTTATACCAGGCAAAATATTCCCACTTCTCCAACTTGGTCGGGTTTACCTTTAGCTGGGTTGAAGTTTTCTAAGAAGTTTGAGAGCTCATGTTTCAGCGGGCTTCCCTTCAAGTCTAGTCCAAGGAGGTGTCAGCTGACTGACTAGACATGAGTTTATGTTTAGTTGAGTTACATAGCTTGGGCAATATTACGTGCTCGATCAGGCTTTTTCCTATTAAACATATGCAAAACTTATTTGTTTTTAATTTAACTGATGATATACTTCGAGCTATATAAGGCTAGATGCCTCAAATGCAATCGATATGTTATACTTAATCAAACCCTTTTGATCTAGGCTGATACTAACCTATCTTTTATAAACATATTAACTCAGCCGGTATTGACCTATCTTTTATAGGTATGTTATCCCAACCGATATTAGCCTGTCTATTATAGACATGTTATCCCGACCGATATTAGCCTGCCTATTATAGACATGTTATCCCAGCCGATGTTAGCCTGCCTATTATAAACATGTTATCCTGACCAATGTTGGTCTATCCTTTATAGTTATATTAATTCAGATAGTGCTTCACGCATGACTGATTCTTATTATTATTTTTTATTTTCTGTCTTCGACCAGCGATCTGTCAAACTCAATCCATCCTTCTTTATTGTGCATAGTAGACTACGCTCTTTTTCTAGAATTTCCTTGATTATGATTGGCTTTTCAATGGTAAGAGAATGTTGGAGGCGCGCGACGAGGCGCCACCAACCCCCACATGATTTGATTTGTCGCGTTCATCATAAATTCCTATTTATGGTCATATGACGCGTGTCTTTTCTCATCTTCTTTGTAACACCAGCGTCTGCACGCTTCTATAATCAACGGTGTCTATTGCAAAAAGGTATTCTAATCTGACAATTATTATATGTTCTTTCAACCCTAAACCCTTCATCTTTTTGTCGACTTTGTCTCTTTATCCTTACCTTAGCATTTCTTCTTTGCTACAATCTTTGATCAATCCTCGCACTCACCGTCTCCCAGTGATCTTCTCTCTTAACTCTCAGTAAGTAACTTGTTGTTCTGTTAACCTTTACTTCTATCTATGGCTGATGAAGCGATTGCCCCCTGGTATGCTCAAATTTCATCCTCTTTCAACAAGGATGCTAGGCTTGCTATCCGTAGGCAATATGAAATTTCTAGGGAATATGACATCATAATTCCTAAACCAGATGAGCATCCTCACCCTCCTCCTTCTAATTGCTTAACTTTCTTTAGGGATCAGTTGATAGGGGGTTTAAGGTTTCCCATTCCTCCTTTTATGATCGATGTAAGCCAATACTTTGACATTCCTCTTCAATAATTTGTGCCTAATACCTTTCATTATTTGTGTGGCATATACACATTGTTTCGTACATTTGATATTCCTCCTACTCCTCAAAATATTTTCATATTTTCCTATCTAAAGGTAGCAGAGCCAAGTGTTTTTCTTTTCCAATCTCGGACTAAGATGGTCCTTTTTGATGATATGCCTTCTTCTCTTAAAGCCTGGAAATCTCGCTTCTTCTTTATAAAGTTTCCAGGACCTATTCCTTGGTCCCATGCTTGGAGATCTTCTTTACCTCCTCTACCTGATATCAAGGAGTTTCATCTTCACCCGTCTTTTCCCCTTTATTGTGAAAAGTTGCTATGTCGTTGCCTTTCTATCACCAAATGGCTGCGGAGCGATATTCTGTATCTATTTGGTTTGAGCCCGGTCAAATATAAGATACACGGCTCCTTAGGTAAAGTTCTGTTTCTTCTTCTATCAATTTTTACTAACTAAAACATTTTCTTCCCTTTTGTGTAGTGGTTGGTTTTTATGTTGCTCTGATTGATGAAGAACTACGTCTGGAAGAGGTCGAACTTTATGCTAAAGAGCAAGAGATTCTTGCTGCAATTAATCCGTCATCTTCAATTGGAGCTTCAGTTCCTCTGGTTGAAGCTTCTAGCTCTCAAGTGGCTCTTGAAGTCTTGAGGTTCTTCCGGCAAGAACTCCTGTTGTCCCTTTGCCAACTATTTCTTCATCAGTGGCTGTTGCTCCCTCACTAGCCACCTCCCTTCCCGTTGTCGAGCTTACATCCCCTGTAAGCTCAAAAAAATCCCTTGTTGAAATTGCCCCTAGCAAACGCCTGGGACGCAAACTCACTAGAGCTCCCCCCTCTAAAAGGAGACTCATTCTTCCTGCTGAGGAATTACTCTCGGAAGATTTTGCTTCTGCTACCCTTTCTTCTGCCGAGCCTACTTTGGTTGATCTCTATCCTTCCTTTTTTTTTTCTTCCTCTTCCTCTTCTAGCAATACTGCCCCTGGCAGTACTTCTTTTACCTTTCCTCTATCTGTTCCAGAATCTGGGTCTTTACCTCCTTCCTCTTCTTCTTATTTAGTTTTCGCTCCCCCTTCTATTCCAACTTCCTCTTTTTCTACCACTTCATCTTCTATCCCTGTTCTTCCTATACTACTGGGAGGCTCTTTCACCACCGCTCGGGAGGAAATTTGCCCTCTCTTTGGAGAACTTACCCCTCCCGAGACAATCGATCAATTCTCTCATGAGGAAACCAAGGTATGTCTGCTATTACTTATTTATTATTTATCCGTGATTGTTTTATGGCCCATTCTTATGTTCGTAGCGATGGATGACCAATATGGGTCTGGCTCGACTAATAAACAACTTATATTCGGAGAACGAGAAGCTTAAACAACAAGTTGCTGAGATGTCCTCTACCACCTTTCAGAAGAATCTAGGAAACAATATGAAGCCCAGCTTGAAAGCCTTTAGTCTCAATTTAAATCGGCTACGGACCTCAACACTGAATTATCTTCCAAATTAGAGAAGTAGACTGTTGAGACAGACAAACTGAAATCTGATTACGAGTCTACCTTAGCTGACAAACTCAAAGCTCTACAGTTGAAGGATGATGAAATAGCTTCTTTAAACACTTCCTTGTATACAGCTAAAACAGAGGCCTCCACAAAAGATGTTGAACTAAGGTCTTCCCAGACAGCTCTGGTTGATTACAAAGCTGGTGAAGATGATCGCTTTAAGGATCGGGCCACGACCCTAATCAGATCTACTGAATTCAATAGTCCTATTGTAAAATCTATTTTGGCAGCTTATACTACAGGAGTTGAGGGAGCTGTTAAGCAGTTACAAGAGCAGGGCTTCCTATCTCGTGATTCTCCTCCTAACTTCTTGGATCGACGCAAGCTGATTGATAACAAGCCTGGTGATCTATTTCCCCAATTATCTATAAAGTAACCTTTTTACCTTAATCCTGATTATTGTAAGGTTAACTGTTACTGGTCATGACAACTCTTATCAGAAACAAGTTTGTTTTTGTGAAGTTAAACTTCTTCGTATTTATTGTTGAAAATTATTTGTGTTAATGAATTTGTCTGACCCTTTGGTTTACATGCTTATTTCATGCTTTTATCTTTCGTATTTATATGCTTTAAAATTATTCTTCCTCTGCTATCAAACTTGGTCTTTTTCATTTATGGTGGCTTACTTCCTCCTTCCTGAATTTATCCCCTTCTGGTAACTGGCTTTTTCCTGTTCACTTTGTCCTAACATATTGAATATCGTCCGGTCTATTACCATTAGCTAACTATATTTAAATAAGATCCTATTTTTTTAATCAGTACACTATAATACCATCAATTTCGACCGGCCTATTATAACCGGTTGACTTACGCTTATGTCTACAAATATCATCTGGTGCTTTATACTTAACCGGACTCTGTCCAATCTAGTATAATCATCCAATATGATATAGTCAATTTCGACCGATCTATTATATCTGCAAATATCGTCCGGCGCTTTATACTTAACTAAATCTCGTCCGATCTAGTATGACCATTCAATATGATATAGTCAATTTCGACCGATCTATTATATCTGCAAATATCGTCCGGCGCTTTATAGTTAACTAAATCTCGTCCGATCTAGTATGACCGTCCGGGTTTGTTGTTTAATCATATAGATAGTCTTAAGTTGCCCGATCGACCTTATACACGACCGATTTTCCTCATACCTCTTTGATTCTTTAAGAATCAAGTGCAGAGAGAGAAAAAAATTTGTCGCATTTCCCGAGGATGATTGCTGAGCTTACCTTCCTTTCCTTGGGATTCGGCCTTCTTTTTGAATTTAATCCCCTTCTTCGAGGACATCCTCTTTTTATGGCAATTATGATTCTGTGTACTCTTATTTATTGAGTTTATAACAATTATGTCATCCCCTTCTTTTTTTTGTACCTAAGTTTTTTACAAACTATTATTGATCTTCGGGTTTCTTCTCTTTCCAGTTTTCCCCTATCTTTCTAAGGGCTTTTGGTATAGGCCCCAGAAGAAGGGCAAAGGTTTAAGACGCTTTCTTCTACTCCCCAACTATTCCTATTTCTTCCTTTGTTCACCTTCTTTCTGCTATTCAGCCATGACCACTCCTTCCCCAGCGTGGTTTCTTTCGTGTACTTCTAGCCTTATCGATTCAGAAGAAGTGGAATTGCAAGCGAACTATGGTTTTCCTTCCTATATGGTTCGCCCTACTCCTCAGAATGGTCTGCATCTTCCTCCTTTAGGAAGTATATCAATCTTCTGGGCTCAAGCTTTACAAGGTTTCTGTTTCCCTCTTCATCCCTTTTTCATTGATGTTAGTATCTACTTTGAGATTCCTCTTAATCAGCTTACTCCTCAATCTTTTTCTATCCTTGTGGGTTTTGTTGGAGTATCTAAACTACTAGATTTTCCTTTGTCCCCTCGCCTTTTTCACTACTTCTTCATTCCCCGCCAAGTAGACATTGGTATCTTTAAATTTCAGTCTCGCCCTAAGGCTATTTTGTTTAGTGGGATTCCTCCTCAAGAGGAATGGCGTCATAAATTTTTCTTTATGCGTCTTCCTTCTCCCCTTCCTTTTCCTACCAACTGGATATATGACCTTCCTCTAGTTCCTAGCACTGACGACCTCCTTACTGATCCCTCAGTTTCTTCTGCCTTACCCAAGTTAAAGGGGGATAAATTTTGCTTACTGGCCTTGATTGTGGAAGGTCTAATATTTCCTTTTGGAATAAGCTCCATAGAAACCCCCTTGGAGGTCTCTTTTGGTATGTTCAAACATTCTCAACTATGTTTATTAGCCATTTGTTAATGATTTTCTATAATAACGCCTAATTTTTATATTTCAGTTGATGCTCTTCTACCTGCTTTCATGTACAAGAATACAACTATGACCAAGTCTTTTTAGAATAAACTTGGAGAAAAATTGCTACAGGCTCGTCGAGCTAATCCTACTACCTCTACTCTGGGTTTATTATCTAAGGAAGAACAAGCAGCGGAAGCTATTGCTTCCTTGGAAGAGGAAGAAGAACAACCTTTTGTTGTCATACACAAGAAACCCAGGCTTACTGAGGAAGTTCCCTTTTGTGACACTTTTGGTACTTTTGTGCAGATCCCCATTGTTTCTTTACCTATTTCTTTTGAGAGAGGTAAAGAAGTAATGCCCCCTACTCACATTGTCTCCAACCTTTCTCTTAATATGATGAGACCGGGTCTACTTATTCCTTCCTCTTCTATTATTGTTTCAGCTACTTCTGCTTCTCAGATGGCTACTACTACTTCTGTATCCTCTCAACCTCTTTCCTTGGCCTTACCTCCTCTGACTTCTGGACCACGAGCTAAAAGAACACCTTGTAGGAGATCTTCTCCGAGTCCAAGACCATCAGCTATCCGTGCCTCAACAACTAAATCAACTTTCATTGCTTTGCCATCTTCCATCCCCTCTAGCTCTTCCTCTGTTGTTCTCATTTCTACCACTTCCTCTACTTCTCTTCCTTCTTCTTCCACCCGGCCTTCTTCACCTTCTGTCCCCCCACCTCTATTTAGACAAGCTATGAGTCTGCCCTCTCAAATGGGACAAGTTTCGGATCCTCCCAGTTACGATTTTCTACAACTACAAGGCTCGTTGGTTGAGTCTTGGCTACATAGCCAAGAACTGTTAAGGGGCACCAGTATTTCAAACCACGTTGACAGTCATAGTCGTCAAGCTGTTGTCGTAAGTGTTTTTCATTATACATTGTTAACGTCTTATTATTTCCCGCTAACTGCATTATTATTTTAGTTCATTGCCTCAAGTCTTCATCTAGACTAGCTACTCATTGCTCTGGAAAGGGGCAATAACAAGTTAAAAGCCTAGGTAGAGGCACTGAAAGCCAATCTTCTCCTTCCCACATTGAGCTTACTCAATTACAAGAGAAGATAGCTTTACAGACTCAACAAATAGAGGCTATGAAAAAAGAATTGCAGCATCAACAACAGTTATTGAAAAACAAAGAGCTTGAAAGGAAAACCCTGGAGCTACAAGTGGATCGGTTAAATTCCAGCCTCCAGGTGGAAATTGCTTTGAAAGACAAAGCTATTTCAGATGTTTCTCATAAGAACATTATTTTAGAGAAAGTGGAGAGGCTTCACAATATCTTTCTTTTTGATTAGGCTCAAGATTCAGCATCAAAAGAGTTTGCTCTTCTACAAGAGCAAGAACAAAGAAAGGCCCAGGATGCAGAGATATCTTCACTCCAAAAGGAACTGGAGCAGCTCAAATTAGAAAGAGACACTTTCAAAAATCAAGCTGCTAAACTACAAACCGAATTTCAGCATTATAAAGAGCATGAGGAAGACCGATGGGAGAACAAGTGCCTAACTTATCTAAGGTCTCCGGAGTTTATTGGCGAATATGTTCGTCGAATCATAGGGACTCTAAATCATTCTGTGACCCGGGTTATCCAACAACTAAGGGAAGGTGGTTATCTATCTCACGAACCCCCCTCTCAATTCATAAACCGTCGCAGACTTAACCAGGAATTACCCGAAAATTTGACGAGCCACTTTAAGTGAACATGATTTTGTATTTGTAAAAAACTTGTAATCAAGTACTTGCAATTTTTGTAAATATTTGTACTTACCTATTTTTCCGACCTTTATTATCTGGCTGCTACTTCCTAAGAATAAGTACTACCTTGCTCAAAGCTTTTCTTGTTATGGTATCTTTATCATATGGCTCTGAACAATAAGGCTTTCCATGAACTCCTTGATCTTTATTCAGGCATGACTGTATATAAAGAATTCCAAAGACCTCAGTGCTTCCGAGGGGTGTGTAATCCCGAGCAACTTTATATGAAAAACTCCATAGGATTTATGTGTTCTTGGTCGGTCGTACAATCCCGAGCGATTTTAAATAGAAAACTTCATATGATTGTGACTTCTGATGGGGAATGTAATTTTGAACGATTATATATATAAAGAATTCCCTCTAAACTTTGAATCCCGGTCGGGAGTGTAATACCGAGTGATCTTTATGAAGAAATCCAGATGACTTTGAATCTAGGCCAGGCATATAATCCCGAACGATTTACTATGAAGAATTTCATCAACCTTTGAGTTTTCAGTAGGGCGTATAATCCCGATCGATTTAATATGAAGAATTTCATAAACCTTTGAGTTTTCGGTCGGGCGTGTAATCCCGATCGATTTGAGTCAATAGAGCCCTGTGTTCTATCATATTTTGATCAGGTACTCAATCCTGCATGACTTTGCAAATGATAGTTTAAAGTCTCCGGTTCCTCCCAGGAAGGCCTGTCCGGGTTACTTCAAGAGATTTCTCGATCGACTATGTTTATGCTGGTTTAAAGTCTCCGGTTCCTCTCAAGAAGACCCGTTCGGGTTACTTCAAGAGATTTCCCGATCGATTGTGTTTATGCTAGTTTAAAGTCTCTGATTCCTCTAAAGAAGACCCGTCCGAGTTTATTCAAGAGATTTCCCGATCGACTATGTCTATGCTAGTTTAAAGTCTCCGGTTCCTCTCAAGAAGACCCGTCCAGGTTTATTCAAGAGATTCCCCGATCGACTATGTTTATTCTAGTTTAAAGTCTCTGGTTCCTCTCAAGAAGACCCGTCCGAGTTACTTCAAGAGATTCCCCAATCGACAATGTTTATGCTAGTTTAAAGTCTCTGGTTCCTCTCAAGAAGACCTGTCTGGGTTACTTTAGAAGATTCCCCGATCGATTATGTTTATGCTAGTTTAAAGTCTCTGGTTCCTCTCAAGAAGACCCGTCCGGGTTACTTCAGGAGATTCCCCGATCGACTATGTTTATGCTAGTTTAAAGTCTTCGGTTCCTCTCAAGAAGACCCGTCTGGGTTTATTCAAGAGATTTCCCGATCGACTATGTTTATGCTAGTTTAAAGTCTCCGGTTCCTCTCAAGAAGACGTGTTCGGGTTTATTCAAGAGATTTCCTGATCGACCATGATTTGAGTGGAACTAAAAATGCCTTCACTAACCTTGTGATGGTTTATCATCTTCGAGATTCCTTAAGGAAACCTGATCGGTTACTCCTTAAAGCTCTCAATTGACGACCACTTGAGCAGAATAAAAATGTTTGCCCGATAATCACCATGTTGTTTAAACCATGTATATTTTTCGGATGATACTTGGCCTGCATTGTATTTATCAAATTAAATGAAGTACATAAATTGTAAGCATACTTGTCATCTTTTTGCAGAATCGAATGGAGGGAAACTGCTTAAAGTAAACTTGATTTGTTCTTTTGGACGTGCTAAGTTTCACGTGATTGGGTGATTGGAGTATACTGAGGAGACATTAGTTCGCTCGTTCAAGGATATCTATATTTCTCGAGCGATATAAATTTGTTAAGTTCGGTAGGGTTGTAAATGATTTGCACTCCATAGGCGCCCGAGAATTCTTCCTTCTGTGTCTTGGAGATAATATGTGCCTGATGCTAGTTTTTCTACCACCTTGTAGGGTCCTTCCCATTGTGGTGCTAATTTGTTAACATCCCCAGCGGGCTTGGTACGCTTCCATACTAGATCCCCTAGTTGAAAGAATCTCGGGATGACTCTCCTGTTATAATTTTGTCTCATTCGTTGTCGGTATGATATAAGATGAGCTGTAGCTTTGTCTCTAATTTTTTCTATCAGATCTATCTCCATAAGTCGTCTACCTGCATTGTCATCATCATATAGTTGTCTTCTGTCGGATTCTACTCCCACCTCGATAGGAATTACAGCTTAGGGAGTAATCCCTGTAGCTTCTCAGGGTGTAGTACGATATGCCCAAAGAACACTAGGCAATTCATCTACCCAGTTGCCTCCGACATGATCTAGTTTGGTTTTTAGACCTCTTATAATCTCTCTGTTGGTTACTTCTGCTTGACCGTTACTCTGTGGATACGCCACAGAGGTGAATGCTTGAGTAATTCCGTAGCTTTTACACCAATCTAAGATTCTGTCTCCTGGAAACTGTCTTCCATTATCAGAGACTAATTTATGGGGAATACCGAATCTGCAAACAATATTTTTCCACAAGAATTTAATAACTGCATCTTCAGTAATTCGAGCAAGTGGTTCTGCTTCTACCCATTTAGAGAAATAGTCTACTGCTACTAATAAAAATCTTCTCTGTGCAGTTGCCATAGGAAATGGACCAACTATATCCATGCCCCATTGATCAAAGGGGCAGGAAACTATAGAGGCTCTTAATAATTATGTAGGATGATGTGGAATATTCTGATGTTTCTGACAATAAATGCAAGTTCTTACAAATTTGGCAGCATCTTCATGTAAAGTAGGCCAGAAATATCCTGCTAGTAAAATCCTGTGAGCTAAGGATCCTCCTCCTATATGACTGCCACATGAGCCCTGATGAACCTCTTGCAAGCTAAATTGTATATCTTCTATTCCAATATATTTAAGCAAAGGTCTAGAGAAAGCCCTTTTATATAAATGTTCCCCTATCATAGTGTATTGGGAAACTCTCTGCTTAAAGTAAACTTGATTTGTTCTTTTGGACGTGCTAAGTTTCACGTGATTGGGTGATTGGAGTATACTGAGGAGACATTAGTTCGCTCGTTCAAGGATATCTATATTTCTCGAGCGATATAAATTTGTTAAGTTCGGTAGGGTTGTAAATGATTTGCACTCCGGCGCCCGAGAATTCTTCCTTCTGTGTTTTGGAGATAATATGTGCCTGATGCTAGTTTTTCTACCACCTTGTTGGATCCTTCCCATTGTGGTGCTAATTTGTTAACATCCCCAGCAGGCTTGGTACGCTTCCATACTAGATCCCCTAGTTGAAAGAATCTCGGGATGACTCTCCTGTTATAATTTTGTCTCATTCGTTGTCGGTATGATATAAGATGAGCTGTAGCTTTGTCTCTAATTTTTTCTATCAGATCTATCTCCATAAGTCGTCTACCTGCATTGTCATCGTCATATAGTTGTCTTCTGTCGGATTCTACTCCCACCTCGATAGGAATTACAGCTTAGGGAGTAATCCCTGTAGCTTCTCAGGTTGTAGTACGATATGCCCAAAGAACACTAGGCAATTCATCTACCCAGTTGCCTCCGACATGATCTAGTTTGGTTTTTAGACCTCTTATAATCTCTCTGTTGGTTACTTCTGCTTGACCGTTACTCTGTGGATACGCTATAGAGGTGAATGCTTGAGTAATTTCGTAGCTTTTACACCAATCTAAGATTCTATCTCCTTGAAACTGTCTTCCATTATCAGAGACTAATTTATGGGGAATACCGAATCTGCAAACAATATTTTTCCACAAGAATTTAATAACTGCATCTTCAGTAATTCGAGCAAGTGGTTCTGCTTCTACCCATTTAGAGAAATAGTCTACTGCTACTAATAAAAATCTTCTCTGTGTAGTTTCCATTGGAAATGGACCAACTATATCCATGCCCCATTGATCAAAGGGGCAGGAAACTATAGAGGTTCTTAATAATTGTGTAGGATGATGTGGAATATTTTGATGTTTCTGACAATAAATGCAAGTTCTTACAAATTTGGCAGCATCTTCATGTAAAGTAGGCCAGAAATATCCTGCTAGTAAAATCCTGTGAGCTAAGGATCCTCCTCCTATATGACTGCCACATGAGCCCTGATGAACCTCTTGCAAGCTAAATTGTATATCTTCTATTCCAATATATTTAAGCAAAGGTCTAGAGAAAGCCCTTTTATATAACTGTTCCCCTATCATAGTGTATTGGGAAACTCTCTTCTTAAATACTCTTGCTTGTTCTGCATCAATCGGAAGAATACCCTGCTGCAAATACAATATGATTTGTGCTCTCCAATCACCTTGTATCTCTATTTTAGCCTGTCTTTCAATACAATATACTAATAATGTCTGCTCAACTGGCCGATCCAAGCTCCATGGTGTTATAGCAGAGGCAAATTTAGCTAATTCATCCGCTACTTGATTCTTAGATCGAGGAATCTTTTGTATATTTACTTCTTTAAACTGAGCCTTCAATTTATCAAATGCCTCAGCATATAACCTGAGTCTATCATTGTTGATTTCGAAGTTACCTGATAATTGTTAGGCTATTAACTGAGAGTCAGAATAAATGTAAACCCGGGCTGCTCCCACATGTCGAGCAGCTTGTAATCCTGCTATCAATGCTTCATATTCTGCTTCATTATTAGTGGCCCTATATTTCAGCCTGACAGAAAGTTGAAGCTTATCTTCCCTTGGAGATACAAGGAGAATACCAATTCCACTACCCTGTCTGGTTGAAGATCCATCTACATATACTTTCCAAGTACTTTCTTCTTCAGGACCCTGAACTTCTATAATGAAATCTGCCAGAGATTGTGCTTTGATGGTTGAGCGGGGTTGGTACTATATATTATACTCACTAAGTTCGGTCATCCATTTGATCAATCGACCAGATGCCTCTGGGTTAAGCAAAACCCGCCCAAGAGTACTGTTGGTCAATACAATAATTGCATGTGCTAAAAAATATGGGCGCAACCTCCGGGAAGTTAACACTAATGCATAGGCCAACTTTTCGAGTGTAGTATATCTACACTCAGCTCCTTTTAATAAATGGCTAGAAAAATACACAGGTTGTTGCTCTTTTCCTTCCTGTTTGACTAACACAAAGCCTACATCATTTTCATTGGCCGACAAATATACCCATAGGGTTTCTCCTACTACAGACTTAGACAACACGGGAAGGGAGGACAAGTAATCTTTCAATTCTTGGAAGGCTTTGTTACATTCTTCATCCCATTGAAATTTGTTAGCCTTCTGGAGTATTTTGAAGAAATGGAAGCTATGATCGGTCGATCTTAAAATGAATCTGGACAAGGTTGTGATCCGGCCAGTGAGTCTTTGAGCTTCCCTCATATTGCGCGGTGGCTCCATATTTTGAAGTGCTTTGACTTTGCTTGGGTTGGCTTCTATTCCCCGCTCGAACACCATATAACCTAGGAACTTTCCACCTTTTGCTCCAAACAAACATTTGCCCGGGTTCAACTTGAGCCCATACTGTCTCACTGTTTCGCAAGTTTCTTCTACATCCCTGCAGAGATCAGTAGCCTGAAGAGACTTAATTAAAATATCATCAAGATATACCTCCATATTTCTTCCAATCTGCTTCCGAAAGACCTTATTCATAAGTGTTGCTCCTGCATTTTTTAGTCCGAACGGCATAACAATATAACAATAAGTACCTTTAGAGGTTACAAAACTGACCTTCTCTTGATCCTCCTTAACAAGAGGGACCTGATGATAGCCTTGATAGGCGTCCAACATAGAAATGTACTCACACCCGGCTGTAGAATCCTCTAATTGATCGATCTGGGGCAGTGGATAATAATCCTTTGGACAGACCTTATTAAGATCACGGAAATCAATACATACCCGCCATTTATTTCCTGGTTTAGAGACCAGGACGATATTAGCTAACCAGCTAGGGAATTGCACCTCCCTAATGTAACCGGCCTCCATCAGTTTAGCCACTTCTTCTTTAATGATTTGATTCTGCTCTGCACTGAAATTCCTCTTTCTTTGCATGACAGGCCGAGCATTTGGGAAGACATGTAAAGAATGCTCCATTACTGAAGGAGAAATGCACGTGACTTCTTTGGTCGTCCAAGCGAAGACATCCTTATTTTTCTTCAAGCATTGAATCAGCTCTGTTTTCAGGGTAGGATCAAGATCTGCTGCGACATAGGTGGTGGCTTCAGGTCGACCGGTCTGTATCTGGACCTCTTCCTTTTCCTCATAAACCAGGACAGGTGGCTTCTCTTGAACGGCATTAACCTCCATTTTTTACATTTTTCGGGCGGCATTGGCTTCAGTTCTGATGATCTCCACATAACACTTACGAGCCGTCTTCTGATCAACACATACTTCCCCAACCTGGTCCTCAACAGGAAATTTAATTTTCTGGCAAAAAGTATAAACGACCGCCCTGAACTCATTTAAGGTCAATCGACCCAGTATCACATTATAGGTAGATGGGGCATCCACCACCATGAAGTAAGATCTTTTTGTTCTCATGAGGGGCTCCTCCCCTAAAGATATGGCCAACTTTATCTAGCCAAGCGGTTGTACCTCATTACAAGTGAATCCGTATAGAGGCGTCACCATCTGTTGAAGTTCACTTGGATTAATCTGCAGTTGATCAAAAGCTTTTTTGAAAATAATATTGACGAAACTACCACTGTCTATAAAGGTACGAGAAATAGTGTAATTGGCTATCACAGCTTTAATTATTAACGCATCATCATGGGGTATTTCTACCCCATCAAGGTCTCTGGGCCCAAAACTAATTTCCGGCCCTACTGCTCTTTCCATGCTGCATCCCACAGCATGGATCTCAAGTCTTCTTGCGTGTGCCTTCCTGGCCCTGTTGGAATCTCCATCAGTGGGCCCGCCCGCGATCATATTAATGCTACCCCGATCGGCATTGCTTCTATTCTCTTCTTGTCAGGCTGTCATGGTCTCTGGCTGAATTTTCTCAGGCGCCTGAGTTGTATCGGCCGGGTTTGGTAATACCCCATGTCGAGGTTCGACCGGGCGGTATTCTATCTTGAGTGGACTTTGCTGCCTGGGATATTGTTGTTGATAGTAGTTTCACCTTTGATAACGATCCCTATTTGCTTTCTTATTTTTCAAAACAAAACAATCTTCTGTATGATGACTGCTGATCTTGTGATAAGTGCACCATCTTCTTGGTGCTTCTTGCTGCATCTCCACATGCTGTACTACTTGTGGACGATATTCTGGATGATGATGGGGTGGATGAATTAATCGAGGTCCTCTTGGTGGAGGAACAGGAGCAGGAGCTTTCTCCTTAATAGGGGCAGGAGAAGAAGTGGTATCTTCTTTTCGGCGTGCAGCATGAGCTTCTTCGACATTAATAAACTCAGTAACACGTTCAATTAATAAGTCAAAATTGACTGGAGGATTCCTCACCAAATCTTTAAAGAAATCATTATCATTCAAGACTTGAGAAAAAACACTTACTAATATTTCAATGGTAGCATTGGGTACATCAATGGCTACCTGATTGAATCTTTTGATGTAGGCTCTAATGACCTCTTTGGATCCTTATTTAATTGAGAATAAACTCCAGGGAGTTTTATGATACCTCTTGTTGCTGGAGAAATTGTGTAAGAAAACCTTCTTGAAATCTTTAAATCTTCGGATAGAATTTTCCGACAATCTTTTGAACCAACGTTGAGCAGCTCCTCCAAGTGTTGTAAGGAACATCCGACACTTCACTCCATCAAAAAATTGTTGTAATAATGCTACATTCTCAATTTTTAATAAATGATCCTCTGGATCTATGGTTCCTATGTATTTTCCGATCTGAAGATTTTGATATCGCTTAGGAAGTGGATCATCTAGTACACCTTGAGAAAATGGAGAAATAATTCTTTCTGGTGAGCTATCACTAGCTACCATCATCTTAGCTTTGCACTTCTCTTTGTCTGGTGCCTCGCCAGAGGATTCCTGAAATATAGGCCTTCGCCCTCCCTGCTAAAAAGGGGTACGAAGGAAGGCGTGAGGGCATCTAGTTGGAGAAGCATTGGCTGGATTAATATACACACGATCTTCTTCTTCCAAATCCCTTCCCTTCCGATGATCAGTAGTCGAGATCACCGGATTATGAGCTACTGGCAGAGTAGCTCCAGTATAAGCTTGTTGTTGTTGTTGTTGTTGTAGAGCCGTCTGGACATGAGTATTAATAAGGAAATCCAGATCTTCACGACTAATAGTGAGTAGGTTTGATTTTCCAGCGTCTTCCATCTCGTAATCTCATATTCAGGTGAAGTTTCCACAGATGGCGCCAAATTTGATCCTGTCTGAGAAGCTTGACAAAATGGAAAGCTAGGAAGAGAACTTACTGTTGATGAAGAAGAACACCTGAGAACTCCCGATCCGAGAAAACCAAAGAGGATCCGGAAGAATAAAGTCATAGAACACCTCCTGGTGCAAAGATCCAAGGACAAAGGGAAGGATCCTGTTAAAAATATCAAGAACTGGAGCTCCGATGACTTCCTGCGCACAAGAGAATAGCCAACACTATCGTCAGTGACCTAAGACCGGGGTGGGAATCCCTGGCTAGGCCCTCCGACGCTCAAGTCAGTGATCTCTCTTAGTGTGGAAGAAAGAAGATGAACAGTAGCTAAAACTAGGGCTTGCAATAGATGACTATGTGTGTTATGAGTGAGAGCATACCTGGCCAACAGAGAGGATTCTCCTTTTTATACCACTTCATATAACCTTCGTAGTCATGAAATGGATCCCGGTTTGTTAGAGTTTGTTATGAGATGACGTAAGCCATGTACTTGCAGAAAATAACTTTTAAGGAATATTTTTTGTACCCCAGATGTACCTTCTTTGTCGTCTAGTGTCTATAGAAGAGTTTAGAAACATTCTTCCTGCCAAATTAGTAAACCTGTTATACAATCACATACTAGAGATATCTTCATTAAGCTATTTATGAAAATTCTTGAAATATTTGTTCTCGTCCTATCTTATAAGCTATATGGAGTTATATTTATTGTCCATACATGCTTACCCTATTTTTATTATGTTACAAACAGTTCGACTTATACTACAATTTGTATCGGATGGAATTGAACCTAAGTTATGTCCGAGCGAGTTACTACTATTGTTCAACATATGTCCTAATCATTTGATAATATATTATAGATCTTGTAAGGCCTTGTATCGTTTCACATCCAGATGTACTAATTTAGACAATCTTAAATTATCTATCTTGAACGCTTAAACCCTGTCGATATTGGCCTACTTTTCTTAAGGTATTATCCCGACCGATATTGGTCTATCCTTCTCAAGGCATATCCCGGACGATATTAACCTACTTTCTTAAGGTATATACCGGCCGATATTGGCCTATCCTTCTCAAGGTATTATCCGGCCAACATTAGCCTACTTTCTTAAAGTATATACCGGTCGATATTGGTCTATCCTTCTCAAGGCATATCCCGGACGATATTAGCCTACTTTCTTAAGGTATATACCAGCCGATATTGGTCTATCCTTCTCAAGGTATTATCCGGCCGATATTGGTCTATCCTTCTCAAGGCATATCCCGGACGATATTAACCTACTTTCTTAAGGTGTATATAGGCCGATATTGGCCTATCATTCTCAAGGTATTATCCGGCCGACATTAACCTACTTTCTTAATGTATATACCGGTCGATATTAGTCTATCCTTCTCAAGGCATATCCTGAACGATATTAACCTACTTTCTTAAGGTATATACCGGCTAATATTGGCCTATCCTTCTCAAGGTATTATCTGGCCGACATTAACCTACTTTCTTAAGGTATATACCGGACGATATTGGTCTATCCTTCTCAAGGTATATCTTGGTCGATATTAGTCTATCCTTCTCAAGGCATATCCCGAACGATATTAGCTTACTTTCTTAAGGTATATACCGGCCGATATTGGCCTATCCTTCTCAAGGTATTATCCGGCAGACATTAGCCTACTTTCTTAAGGTATATACCGGACGATATTGGTCTATCCTTCTCAAGGTATATCCCGTCCAATATTAGCGCTTGCTTAATTCTCCTATTTCCTTTCTCCTTCTCACCGGGGACCTACTAAACCTAACCCATATCAAGGGGGTTTACCCATTAATTTTATTATCTTGACAAATAAAATTACTTCAAACACCGTGAATTTTGTATGCCACGATAGTGTGGACGTATACAAAATCTCAATATTTGAAAGAGGGGGTTTTAATTTTATTATCTTGTCAACCTATCTTTATGACAAATTAATAGTTGATTTTCCTTCGGTCACACAAATAATAGCAGTGACTCTGATGGGGAGGATACTATTAGATGTGCCTAAGTGTATACCATTACTTGACACTTAGTCCATTAATTAAGATTGTGCCCCTTCCGATGGGGAAGATCACACGCTCCTAATTAATTTTCTATAGTCATCCAAAATGGAAGTTTGATCTAGTGATCCACAAACAAACTCATCTGATATGGAGGAAGGCACTCAGAGCCAACGCGCAAGTTTGTTTGCATCACTTACAAACCAGTAATGGAGACCATGGAATTTATTTAAAAATCCCTCTCCCACTTAGTTATTTAAGATGAGGAATTTTAATCTAGCAAGCACACATCACAGTAAATAAAAGCAATAAATATGGAAATTAATTTTCCAACTATTATGACCTTTTCCATCACTATCCTTCGCGCGCTGCCAGCCCTAGGGTTCATGTCGTCGGGTCCATCAAGCTTCCTTTTCCGTTGTGCCTCTAGTCCTCCAATAGCACCACGCCTCGCAAGGATACGATCCGTGATATAAAAAAAAAAAAAATTACATACATCGATCCTATATTCCACAAGAGAATGTACATCAAGTTTAGATCAAACATAAATGTAAAATCCTAGGGCTAATATAGCTCCTGCTATATTAGTTAAATACAATCATGCACACATAATAAAATTCCCTTCACATGTCCAAGGGTCCAATCACACACAATATCTATAAGTCATAATAGTTGTAGTCTGCAATCACAGAGTTAGCACATCCTACTATTATCTTGCCTAAATTATGTATGACATGTGCATAATTAAATTGAAAACCAAACACACAGAGGCAAACCCTAGCTCTAATACCAATTATTGGTTGGTCCTAGGAAGATCATGCTGGTTCCACTGTACAAAAATTTTATACAAGTGTCGAACCTTTCCTAACAACCTATTGTGTTCTTTAGAAATTAAATTCAGAATCGCAAACGGAACTTAACATTATTGATTCCAAATTTAACTTATATTTTCTTAATGGTTTAGACTTGGATCGCAAGCGGAATTTAACACTATTGATCCAAATCTACCTATGTTACAAATTTAATTAAATATTTATTTCAAAAATTGGCTCCCAGGTCAAACATGGCGAGGCACATGGCCTTCTTGGGTATAGGAGCATCCACCACTGACTCGACAAAGCCTCTTAATGAAATTCAATATTTAATTTCCTAAAATAACATTAGGTTTAACCAAAAAGAACAATCGAATTACAAGATCGAAAAAAATAAAAAAAAAAACACAACTTCAAATATCTAATCCGAAAATCTAGAATCATATGCCTCTTGTGTTTGGAATTCATACAAAGAAAAACTAGTATGATGCGGAAAATAATTACTAGTTATAGCTTTCTTTGTACGCAATGACCTCTTGATCTTATACCGTATTCCTCTTCTTATCTCGGACGTTGTGTGGACAATGATCTACCGAGATGAGAACCACCCAAGCCCTTCTTCTTCCACACCAAGTTTCGGCCACCAAAAGCTCCTCCAAGGATGTAGAGGTTCGGCCACCACCACCAAGCTCCAAGGGATGCAAAAAAAACAAAGCCTCCTTTCTCTCCTTCTTCTCCAAGCAATATCTGGCCACCTTCCAAGCTCCAAAGGATGAAGAGTTTTGGCCAAGGAGAAGAAAGAAAAAGGAGAAGGGAGAACTAGAAGGGTCGGCCCACCACCAAGGAAGAGAGGGAGGAAAATAGAATAGAGTTAGCACCCATGAAGGCACTCCTACCTCCTCTTTTATAATCCTTGGTCTTAGCAAATAAGGAAAATTTAAATAAAACCTTCCTTATTTTCTTTTCCATGAAAAAGAAAATTTAATTGATTAAAACCAATTTCCTTTTCTTAATTATAATGGTCGGCCACCTCATAGCTCCAAACAAAGAAAGTTTTAATAACACAAGAATTAAAACTTCCTAATTTGTTTCCGGAAATTTTAAATAAATATTTCTCTATTAATTTTTCCCTTCATGGTTGGTTATAAAAGGAAATTTTATAAATTAAAATCTTTCTTTTAAACATGTGGATGATTTCCAAAAAGGAAAGTTATCTTTAAAATTAAAATCTTCTTTCAATCTACAAATAAGGAAAGATGTCAAATCTTTTCTTAATCCTTTGTAGAAACTTATAAAATGAAAAAATTATAATTTTAAAACTCTCTTTTAAATCATGAACATGATTACAAAAAAGAAAAATTTTCTTAAAATTAAAATCTTCCTTTCAATCTACAAATAAGGAAAGATATCATATCTTTTCTTAATCTTTTATAGAAAGCTATAAAAAGGAAAGATTTAAATTTTAAACTCTTTTTTAAAACCATGGAATTCATATAAGAAAAAAAATTTAAATTAAAACCCTTTTAATTTGATTGTGGCCAATCACCTAAGCTTGGACTCAAGCTAGGGTCGGCCACCACTTGGTTCATCCAAGGATTAACTTGGCCAGCCCCTTTCTTGGGCTCCAAGCAAGGCTTGGCAGACCACCTTAGGATGGGTATAAAGGTGGGTATAGTTGGGTATAATACTTTATAAATAAGAGGCTACGATAGGGACCGAGAGGAGGAATTAGTTTTGGTCTCCAGATGAAATTAAGCTTCCCGTGTTCACCCTGAACACCCAACTTAATTTTATCAATAATAATTCATACCACTAAAGAATTATTATTGAACTACTGCACCAATCCCAAATTACATTTTGAGTTCCTTCTTATTATGAGTGTGTTATTCTCCCTGTGTTTAAAATATCGAATGTCCACTAATTAAATGAGTTATTGACATCTCTCTTTAATTAATATCTTAGTCTAAGAGTTGTATCACTCAACCTTATCGTCATGTCGGACTAAGTCCACCTGCAGGATTTAACATGACAGTCTTTATAAGCTCCTCTTGGGGGCATTATCAACCTAGATTACTAGGATACAGTTTCCTTCTATAATCAACAACACACACTATAAGTAATATCATTTCCCAACTTATCGAGCCTATTGATTTATCGAGCTAAATCTCACCCTTTGATAAGTCAAAGAAATAAATACTAAATATATGTGCTTGTTATTATTAGGATTAATAGCACACACTTCCATAATAACTAAGGTCTTATTCTTTTATTAAGTCAGTATAAAAAGAACTTACCTTAAATGGTCCTACTCAATACACTTAGAGTGAACTAGTGTAATTCTTTAGTCAAGATAAACTAACACCTAATTACACTACGACTAATCCAACGGTTTGTTCCTTTCCATCTTAGTCGTGAGCAACTATTTTTAATTTATAAAGAACTGATAACACGATCTTCTATGTGTGACACCACACACCATGTTATCTACAATATAAATTAATTGAACAACTACACTTAACATATAAATGTAGATATTGACCAATATAATTCTTGTTTCTAAGTAAATGTTTATACAAAAAGCTAGGCTTTTAGTATACATTCCAACATACCACATCAGCTAGGTTCGGTCAATTGAATCTCCTGTTCGGTGGACTGATCCCATTTATTTCTGTAAAATAGAGTTAGTTCCATAGTATAAAAAATATCACTGCAACACAAAGTTAGCACAGTAGTATAATAATGCATGAGTAAGAAAAGATAGTAAGACCTACCTTGATCTCAACTTGAAAATCTCTCAATTTCGATAGTTGGATCAACGACCTTAGGTTTGTCCTTTCCTAAGACACGACCTCCCCATCGCTCCACTTCAGTTGTTTACCTCAACTTACCTACCAAACATCGGGTCCTCCAGACCTATTTGGACTTCAACTTAATATCAAATTGGCTCACCAAAACTTCCCCTTGATATCAGGTCCTCCAGACCTATTGAGTCTAATTGCCAGGTGTCAGGTACTTGACATACCTAGACTTCCCATGTTTGGCTTCCATGATCTGCTAATACTTCCTTGCCTAGCCACGACTAGAGTTTTCTTGGTTGGTAAATAGTCTACACACTTAGTCAATTCATCATATCACAATAAAACTTAACTTGAACCTTTGACAATATTAAAACTCAGGTTCGATTTTGGTGTACCCTGCACCAACACTTAATATACATGAACTATAAAATTGATGATTCCCTAACAACTGTGCCACTTCTTAATATCATTGATTGTATTGCAATATCATTAGTTGATGATTCGCCAACAATAGTTGTGCTAGATGACAAACTACCAAAAGGCCCAATTGGTTTATACAAATAAGGGTCTCTGTGATAGTACCAATTGTAGTAATTTGACATAAAATTATATCGATATATATGTACTTTCACGGTATCTTCATCACGGAATGCTTTATTTCTACATTTGGAATGATTACACGGACATCGTAACTCGTCACAGTACATATATTCTAAACGATTCTTATCAAAGTCCACAAATAGATCAACTTCAACAACAAAATCATTTTTAATAAATCAATTTTCTAATCGATTGTACATCCAAGATTTGTTTATAGATATTGTCACCTAATAAGAATACAATTTCATGCAATTTATGTAAGGAACTAGATGCGCTAAACATGCAAACACGCAGCGGAAAATACTAGTTCCTCCAGAAGATCCATGCGAAGGGAAACAAAAACTTATACTAAGTTAGATCTAAAACATGATGGAGTATACCTTTGTTGCGTACTCACGGACTCCCGATAGCTCGGATCTCAGCACGAACACACGATCGTGCCTCTATGGTATCCACACGAACAAAGGTTCGTTTGTCTCACAAACTCACTAAGTGGAGATGCCTACCACCTAAGGTTGTGCTAGCAACCTTAGAAAGAGGATTCGTCCAAGAGGAGAAGAGAGGGGGGAGATGATGAAGAAGTTATGAAAAATGAGAAGAAAAAATGACTTAAGTATTTTCATCCAATGAAAATACTTAATGATCATTAATTCCATTAATGAGCCTTAATGCTCATTCACTCTCCATTAAGGACCACATTTGAAAACTCCTCATTTTCAAATCAATTTCGAAAATTGAATTGAATGAAATGATTCATTGAATTCAAAATTCAATGAATGCCTCCATTAAGTCTTACTTGAGTCTAACTCAAGTCTAATCCACTTGAGTCTAACTCAAGTCTAATTCAATTGAGTCTTACTCAATTAATTCTCATACAATTCAAATTCAATGAATCACTATTTCATTAATTTGAATTGACTTTCTCTAGTCTAGTTTGAATTGGACTTAATCCAATAATTAGATTCAATTGAGTCTAACTCAATAAGTCCAATTCGGATTAGACTTAATCCAATTATTCATCATATGAATATATCTCCAAATCTACTTGTTCTTTGTGTGTGACCCAATAGGTTCTCGTAACATTGGCAATGTATCCAAATCAACATTTAGATACATAAGCAATGAGTGGCATCTAGCAAGGCATCATTGCTACCCAAGTGACGAGAAGATCAAGATCCGGCCTAACCTGTCCGTGGCTATTTCTTGTATGACTTGATCTCTCTATCCTTGATATCTAGGTTGATCAATGAGGCATAGACCGTGTCATCCTATTATCAACCTTTGTGTTTCTTGATCTCTAACTAGACACATTCAATCAAATAAGCTCAATATCTCATATTGACTCATTTGCACATGGTCATGTTTTTTTGTGTCCTACTAATCAAGGGGTCCACAGATATCGCTTCCGTCATATGGAAGGGATAGATCCCATCTACATCACTCACATCCCTCCACATAATTCATTGCATACCCAGTGATCGACTTTATTGTCCACCTTGTTACAGGTGACGTTTGCCGATACCAAAGTACACAACTCTTTATGTAGGGAACCGTAGTGACTTCAGATCCAAGGACTACTTATACCAATAGTCACATGAGAATGTTTATGACACTCATATAACTGTAGGATCGAAAAGAATTTAGATATCTCCACATTTGCATGATATTGTCCACTTTGGGCCTAGGCCCTCATGACTTTGCTCTTGGGCTCTCCCCAAAAGGCCTCATGCCAATGGAGATATCTTTTCTCTTATAAACCTATGATCTTTTCCATGTGTTTTTAATGTGGGACTATGTTTGCAACCTTGCAACCCAACAATCTGTTATGCAACCGTTAGTGTACGGTTTCATCGTCAGTAATAAAAATATTGAATCCACAGGGACTGTTGATTAAGCACTAGAGATGTCGCAAGGTAAGTTATCTAGACGGTCGAAAGCTGGCTTTGGTGTTTGCAAACTAACAAGGGTGATTGAAAAGGGAAAGAGAAGGATGAGAGAAAGAGAAAGAACTAATCTTGGGTGGAATGAGCTTCGGGAGATGGATTCTAGGATTTCGGTTTCATTGTAATACTAGGAGATACTACATAAATTGCTTAGTCTCTACCCTCTATGTCCATGCTCTTGTAGGAAGTTAGATTGTTTAATATCCCTAAGTATCGAATAAAGACGATCCCTGTGAAATCCTGTAATGGTTAACCCCCTTGTCACGAGGGCGCCTCGGTAGATCACTGGGATACACATCTAGTAAATAACAATAAGGACAAGGGTTACCTACCTCCTTATGGAGGAATTGCCTCTCCCTTCAAGAGAATGTCCTAGACATCCGTGAATGGGTTACTCTTGTCACTAGGGTCCCTCGGGTATACGATCTAGAGCACTCTCTTTACGAGAGCAGCAGCTCCTAAGGGATTGTTTCTCCTTTTAAGGGAACGTCTTAGACGTCCGGAAAGGGTTACCCCTGTCACTAGGGTACCTTGGTCAATACGCTCTAAGGTATTCACTTTTCGGGATCAACAATCCTCCACATCAAGCAATCAAAGTATAGAAACGTAAACATGTCACACACGCAACTCATCAAGCACAAACAAGGCATCAACAGGTCATTGAATAGAAACAAGGCGAATCTACATAGTTCTACATCTCCATCATATTACAAATACTTCCTAATCGTAGAACAAGATGTCTACTCCATTGTGGGGGAAGAATAACCCCAGAACATAAAGAAAAGTATACTTACAACCCTAGAAGAAAAGGAAGAAGAGATGCTTGATGATTTCGATGTCTTGGTGATGCTTCCTTGCTCCGGAGATGGACGGATCATCAAGGGACGATGGTAGATGAAGCTCTAGGGTTTCCCCCGAAGGAGAAAACCCTTTCCCAAGGAGAGGGACGAAGTCCCCGAACCAAAGATGATCCAAAAATAGGTTTCTTGACCCTTTTATAAGCTAGGGTATGGGCACCGCACTGCCCGTGGTCTTCGTCACATGACCGTGTGGAATCCACATGGCCTCACACGGCTTCCTCTCGGATTGAGTCACACAGTCGTGCAAAGTTGCACGACCGTGGCCTTCTACTTCTCTGCCAAGGTCACACGGCTGTGTGGAGTCACACGGACGTGACTTTCCTCCCCTCTGGAATGTTGGCACGGTCGTGTGCTGCTTGGCCATGGGTTGATTGGCACGACCATACCATTTGACACTGCCAAAACCCTCTTCGTCTCTGGATTGCAAGCACGACCGTGCCATTTGGCACGGCCGGAACATGCTCATGGCCACACGGTCATGTGGCCTTGGACGACCCAAGCTCCTGTGTGCACTTTTGCTCCATTTTCGCTCCAAATAACGTCTTGTCAACAAGAAAATAAGCAAAGAGCAGATCTCTGAACAAATATAATGAAAGTATGACATTATAAAGAAATAGGATGCAATAAACATAGAATATGCTATGAAATACAAGTAGATGTGCGTCCAAACATGCATAAATGATCATAAGATCTACACACATCACACCCCCACACTTAAACCTTTGCTTGTCCTCAAGCAAAACCCGCAATCTAGATTCATGTGGTTAGATAATGCATCATAATCTCTAGCAAGTCAATCTAATTCTATCAAATGATTTCATTGGTGAGCAAAATACAAAAGTAGTTTAAGTATGACCTAAGTAGTAGTCCTCCGTGCTCAGTGCGAAAGTGGCCTAAATTTATCAAGTTTCAATCCCTAAGTCTAGTCAAGTCAAGTCATCATAAAATTGTGTTCCTTATGCTTCCGGCAATAGGCACTTACCTGCCACACGCAAGGTTCGTTCCCCTCAAAAGTGCTATACATCGTCTATACAAGTCTCAAAGGAATACTCAGTATCAAGAGAAACATAGCATTCATTTCCCCAGTAACCTAACTCAGTCTCAAAGGGGTGAATTGCTAGTTTCCACTCACGACAACAAATTTTTTATCCCTTATTTTTTTTTTGAATGTTTGCAAAGTACCAAACTTGAACAAACTTTCAATTTTTTTTTTATTTTTTTTTTTTATTTTTTTGGGATTGATTTTTCCAAATGAGCTTACATGATCTGAGTTTATCCAGTAACCAAAATGTAGTTGAGGGGTCACTATAAAAGCACAAGTACTAGTCCAATTCTATGAAGCATGACTATTTTAGAGTTATCAACCATAACAAATAGGCATAGTGTATAGAGATCCTAAAACAAGGCCAATACTTAAACTCTTATAGTAAAAACATTGCTCACTTCATGCTATCAAAGATAGAAAAAGATATATCACTAAACATACTAGCACCATAAGTAACACATAAAATCTAGAATAAACATGCTAGTATTTTGCAATAAGGAACAAACAATCATGATGTGATGTAAGATGCAACTAGCAAAAATTTTATTATGCAAAAAGAAGAAAACAAAAATAAAAACCAAATGTATCTAATGCATCCCCCCCAGACTTAAACTGTAGGTGCAGCGGAGGCCGGCAAGAGGGGGGTGAATTGCTATAAACAAAAAATAAAATATACCCTCCTCGTACTTTCAACTCAATTAGTGCAATAGTGATAAAATAGTAAAGCAATAAAAACTAAATACAGAAAGACAGAGAAGAATGAGATTTAACTTGGTTACAACCAAGACGGTTGTTAATCCAGGGCAGTAGAAAAAGCTCAGTAGAAAAATCTCCTTCTCTGAAGGCGGAGAAACCTTTTACACTTTGGAAGCTTAGAACTATTGCTAGGAATGACTACACAATGATTGCTTGAGTTGTTGTTGAATTCCTAGCTCCAGGGGCCTTTTTATAGCTTCTGAAAATTCTATCCCGAGGGTCCAAGGCGCCTCCAACAAGGTCCAAGACGCCTCCAACTCGGTGAGTGGATAGAATTCTATTCGGTGCTCGAACGGTCATTCTGACCTGGCTCAAGGCGCCTTCAACAAGCAATGAAGGCGCCTTCAATGTTCAAGGCGCCTTCAATGCTTGTTTAAGGTGCCTTCAAGCTACAGTAACTTCCTGCTACAGTAATTTCCAGCCTCTTTTGACTCCTTTTCTTCTTCGCTTTGGCTTCCGAAGCTCCGTTCTTTTGGGTGATTGCGGCCAACCGGAATAGGGCTCACCCGAACCCAATTCCCGGCCTTCTCCTCGAGCAGCCTTCCGTCCCGGCTTAACGTCCCTCGAATGTCGCGCACGCTCTTCACGCCCACCAGAGTACTCTTCCGCAGCTCTCTCGTCCTTCGGACACACCGAGCCCGTCGGCTCCCTTCCCGTGTCGTCCTTCTCGCTAGCTGCGTCTTCCGCTCGACTTCCTGTGCTCCTAAGCTCCTGCACACTCAGACACAGGGATCAAACATAGCAGGACCTAACCAACTTGGTTGATCACATCAAAACTACCACGGGGTCCAACAATCTCCCCCTTTTTGATGTGCATCAACCCAAGTTCAAGTTAGGGTTAAAATAGACATAAAAAGTAATTTTAAAGTAAAATTACTAAACTAGCATGTTTAAGCATAAGTTTGCAATAAGTAAAATTACAACACAGTTTAGAAAAAAAAATATATAAAATTTTAATTTTAATTTTCCTAACTCCCCCTCAACTTGTACTTTTCTCTCCCCCTTTGATCACAGCAAAAATGGGGTCCTAATTAGAGGGAACATTTCAAAAATTCCAAGTAAATGAACTTTTTAGAATTTTCCAGAAGAATATTTCTAAAAATGAATTTATAAACAAAATTTTCAAAAATGTTTGATTAAACTTTCAAAGCATTATTTAATTCTAATTTTTACATGCTTTTTCAGAAAGTTAATTAAACTTTTCAATTCAATATTTCAGCTTCCAGGTCGTGGCAAGGCACTAGACCTTCTTGGTTATTGGAGCAACAATCACTTCCTTGATAAAGGTTTATAAAGAAATTTACTGTTTAATTTTCTTCTCTGAAAGCGCTAAGTCTAATATTTCAACTAAGATCAAATATTATGATTTTTAAATTTCCATTTTAACTTCTCATAAGTTCTCAATTCACAATTTTTTATGATTGTAGCAAAAAATATTGAGCATACAGAAAATTGTACATTTTCTATTGTTAGTTTGTCAAAATCTCTTAATTGACAAATTGTGTCCTTTAACTCAATATTCTTTAATAGTTTTTCAGTTTTTAATTCAAAATATTCTTTCGACGAAATAATTTGTAATTTACGAAAACCTTTCGGCAATATTTCAATTGAATCAATTAATTTGCCAAGAGGTGGAGACCATACATGACTTACCTTGTCGGCGGTTGATTCTCCCCCTGTTACGTTGTTTTCGTCTTCTGATATTTCTCCCCCTTCATCGATGCTCATTTGTGATGAACATTCTAGGTCTTCAAGTTGGAGTTTGGTTACTGGTTCTGTCTCGGCACTTACCTCGATTTCGGACTCTTCTGACGTCGGGTCAGTGGCCATCGAGGAGTCGGATTTAACTTCAATTTATTCTTCATGGAGTCTTAAGAACTTTTCCCAAAGTTCTTTTGCACTTCGGTAGTCGCCAACTTTATCGAGACCTTCATCTGGTAGTATGCTTAGAAGATGAAATTCAGCCCGAGCGTTTGCCATAGACTCGTCACGTTGGTTATTGGTCCAGAGGTGCATCTCGAGTTCTTCTCCATTCGTTGTCTTTGGTGCTTCATAACCAAATTTCATTATTAATAAAATATTTAAATCTGTGTTAAGATATACCTCCATCCGGTGTTTCCACGTCGCGAAGTTTCTGTCGAATTTCGGGGGATCAATATTCGCTCCGGCCATCGTCTTGATCGTAGTGCTTCAGTTGGCGGTTAGTCCTTCTGAGGCGATTAGGCTCTGATACCAATTGTAGGTGCAGCGGAGGCCAGCAAGAGGGGGTGAATTGCTATAAACAAAAAATAAAATATACCCTCCTCGTACTTTCAACTCAATTAGTGCAATAGTGATAAAATAGTAAAGCAATAAAAACTAAATACAGAAAGACAGAGAAGACCGGGATTTAACCTGGTTACAACCAAGACGGTTTTTAATCTAGGGCAGTAGAAAAAGCTCAGTAGAAAAATCTCCTTCTCTGAAGGCGGAGAAGCCTTTTACACTTTGGAAGCTTAGAACTATTGCTAGGAATGACTACACAATGATTGCTTGAGTTGTTGTTGAATTCCTAGCTCCAAGGGCCTTTTTATATCTCCTGGAAATTCTATTCCGAGGGTCCAAGGCGCCTCCAGCTCGGTGAGTGGATAGAATTCTATCCGGTGCTCGAACGGTCATTCTGACCTGGCTCAAGGCGCCTTCAACAAGCAATGAAGACGCCTTCAATGTTCAAGGCGCCTTCAATGCTTGTTTAAGGCGCCTTCAAGCTATAGTAACTTCCTACTACAGTAATTTTCAGCCTCTTTTGACTCCTTTTCTTCTTCGCTTTGGCTTCCGAAGCTCTGTTCTTTTGGGTGATTGTGGCCAACCGGAATAGGGCTCACCCGAACCCAATTCCCGGCCTTCTCCTCGAGCAGCCTTCCGTCCCGGCTTAACGTCCCTCGAACGCCGCGCACGCTCTTCACGCCCACCGGAGTACTCTTCCGTAGCTCTCTCGTCCTTCGGATGCACCGAGCCCGTCGGCTCCCTTCCCGTGTCGTCCTTCTCGCTAGCTGTGTCTTCCGCTCGACTTCCTGTGCTCCTAAGCTCCTGCACACTCAGACACAGGGATCAAACACAGCAGGACCTAACCAACTTAGTTGATCACATTAAAACTACCACGGGGTCCAACATAAACTTTCCATTGTCCCAATGAAAACTAAAAATAAAGTGGAGGAGATTAAAAGTAAGAGAAGTTACCAAATGATGCGTGCCAAGTATCCATGTCATTAACTTCTCTATCATATAATTGCACTCCTCCTAATCTTTGAGTCCTATAAAAGAAGATAGACAACAAAAATTAAGTAGAGGATACATGTTTATTATAAAGAAAGAACTAAAGATATAAAAGAAAACAAAGAAAATGAACTTGGGTTGCCTCCCAAGAAGCGCTTGTTTAAGGTCATTAGCTCGACCACCTCATTAGATTTATCGAAATCTTGCTCTTGGAGGGGTAAGATATTTTAGAACCCTCTTACCAAGGGCTCTTATTATGGAGGAAGCTTTCATCAAAAAGTGAAGAATCACTCTCTCCATCTTCGTCTTCTTAGAAATTCTTTCAGGAGGTCGAAGACGGTTCAGATCGAGCTTCCAATTATAGGCCCCATGAAAATCTGCACACCCAAACGAAAAATATACCTCTCCCAAGCATGGTATATTAGATGGAACTAGAACCTTATTAATATGAATTAAGTATGTATCAAAAATTGAATCACATCCAATAAAATCAATTATAGGTACATCTATGAAATTTTCTAAAAGATCACTAAGAATACTTAACTTGCATTATTGAGATGTACCTGAAAGTTCTAAACAATGGGATGTGACTTCTTCAAAATTAGGAATTGGTTCTGGTTCTAGCTCAGGTGGAAATGGCTCTGAAAGTAGTGATTCTTAGGGCTTTGCTTTTGTTGCACAAGTCCCTACACATTGGTCCACAACATGTTCAATCCTTGCAACTCTCATAATCTCAGAAGGTTGTGTGGATGAAGGAGGTGATTCTTGAGATGTTGTTTCCACACCACAGCTCCCTACACTTCCTTCCAAATCATCATTATCAACACAAGCATCGAAAAATAAACCAACGTCTATATCTTTAAAAGGAGAATCAACTATAGGAGGATCATTGACTTCGTTTGCATTTTTACGTTGATCTACCTCAATACATTCATCATCTAAAAATTCAATATCACTATAACATCCTGTAAAATCTGGAGGAAGATATGAAAACTTGTTATCCACTGCATTATTATCACAATCCTCATCTGAAAAGTCCTCATCTTCATATACATCCAGAAATCTACACTCAAGCATTTTTGTATCACAGAATTTTCCCTTTGTGGAAAGGGAACCTTTAGTGAAGGTCCTAGGAAAGGTACTTCCTTTTTTCCATATTCCTTTTGAGCTTGCGGAGGAGGTCCAATTTGCATATCTAGTGTAGGTGTGATCAATCGTTGAGGGAAAGGTACTTGTGGCCTTTGGAAACTTCCTGGAGTAATAGAGCTGAGTTTTTGTGGTCTTCTATTGTTCTTCTCCTCAATTCTATACAAGTCATTTTTCAGAAGTTCTTCATGATTCTTGCCTCTCCTCAACTTAATATCATTACAATTTTCACTAGATCTTATTTGTATAGGAGGGGGATCTTCTTTGAACCATTTTGAAACTATGCTCTCAATCTTTGCCCCCAAATGTTTGAACTCCTCATTCTGTGACTTCCGAATTTTGACATTCTTGGGTGGTTGAATTGTATCTCGTTTGACAAGCTCTCTAGCATATATGGCTTGTACTTCTTGAGTTTCTGAGGGAGATTCCATCCAACTTTTGTTCGACCATCCATGGAGGTTCAATGTCACTTGATCAATTAATGTATAAGCTTCTTCTATACTCTTGTCCATGAATGAACCTCCAGCTAATGAATCTAACAAACACTTATTTGAAAAAGAAATTCCCCTATAGAATATGTATAGAATCAACCATTTCTCCAAGCCATGCTGAGGGCACTGCCTTTGTAGACTCTTGAATCTGTCCCATGCTTCAAATAAAGATTCTCCATTTGCTTGAACAAAATTTGTGATGCAACTCCTCATGTAGATTGTTCTGCTTGGAGGGAAAAAATGATTCAGAAATTGCTGCTCCAATTGTTCCTGACTTGTGATACTTTGAGGACGGAGAGAATATAACCAAGTCCTTGCTTTGTCCTTGATGCTGAAAGGAAATGCCATCAATCGAACTGCATCCGCTGGCACTCCTTCATAGTCCGCCATATCACAAAGCTCTAGAAATCTCTCAAGGTGCAGATAAGGACTTTCTGATACTTCTCCTCCAAATTTATGACCTTGTATCATGGAAATTAACTCTGGGTCTAGTTGGAAACTTTCTGCTTCAATATGAGGCTGCACAATTGGAGATAAAAATCTTGCAGAAATGGGTGCAGAGAAATCCCTTAAGGACCTGCTTGATATGTTAGTGCTCATGGTATCTAAGAAAAAAATTTATGAGAAGAATTTAAAATAAAAAATGAAAGACAAGAAATAAATTGCTATATGAAAAACAAAAAAAATAAAAAAAATAAATGCAGAATTTAAAGACAAGAAAGAAAATGCAGATTCTTTTTTTTTTTTGAATTATGAAGATAGAAAAACAAAAACTATTCACAAGTCTAGACTAACTAAATTGCTAATCTACTAATGTTAATGTGAACAGTTCCCGGCAACGGCGCTAAAAACTTATTACGCAATCGCAAGTGTACGGTTTTGTCATCAGTAATAAAAATATTGAATCCATAGGGACTGTTGATTAAGCACTAGAGATGTCGCAAGGTAAGTTATCTAGACGGTCGAAAGCTGACTTTAGCGTTTGCAAACTAACGAGGGTGATTGAAAAGGGAAAGAGAAGGATGAGAGAAAGAGAAAGAACTAATCTTGGGTGGAATGAGCTTCGGGAGATGGATTCTAGGATTTCGATTTCATTGTAATACTAGGAGATACTACATAAATTGCTTAGTTTCTACCCTCTATGTCCATGCTCTTGTAGGAAGTTAGATTGTTCAATATCCCTAAGTATCGAATAGAGACGATCCCTGTGAAATCCTGTAATGGTTAACCCCCCTGTCATGAGGGTGCCTCGGTAGATCACTGGGATACACATCTAGTAAATAACAATAAGGATAAGGGTTACCTACCTCCTAATGGAGGAATTGCCTCTCCCTTCAAGAGAATATCATAGACGTCCGTGAATGAATTACCCTTGTCACTAGGGCCCCTCGGGTATACGATCTAGAGCACTCTCTTTACGAGAGCAGCAGTTCCTAAGGGATTGTTTCTCCATTTAAGGGAACATCTTAGACGTCCGGAAAGGGTTACCCCTGTCACTAGGATACCTTGCTCAATACGCTCTAAGGTATCCCCTTTTCGGGATCAACAATCCTCCACATCAAGCAATCAAAGCATATAAATGTAAACATGGCACACACGCAACTCATCAAGCATGAACAAGGCATCAACAGGTCATTGAATAGAAACAAGGCGAATCTACATAGTTCTACATCTCCATCATATTACAAATACTTTCTAATCCTAGAACAAGATGTCTACTCCATTGTGGGGGAAGAACAATCCGAGAACATAAAGAAAAGCATACTTACAACCCTAGAAGGAAAGGAAGAAGAGATGCTTGATGATTCCGATGTCTTGGTGATGCTTCCTTACTCTGGAGATGGACGAATCATCAAGGGACGGCAGTGGATGAAGCTCTAGGGTTTCCCCTGAAGGAGAAAACCCTTTCCCAAGGAGAGGGACGAAGTCCTCGAACCAAAGATGATCCAAAAATAGGTTTCTTGACCCTTTTATAAGCTAGGGTATGGGCACTGCACGGCCCGTGGTCTTCATCACACAGTCGTTTGGAATCTACACGACCTCACATGGCTTCCTCTCAGATTGAGTCACACGGCCGTGCAAGGTTGCACAACCATGGCCTTCTACTTCTCTGCCAATGTCACACGGTCGTGTGGAGTCACACGGCCGTGACCTTCCTCCCCTCTGGAATGTTGGCACGGTCGTTCCATTTGGCACGATCGTGTGCTGCTTGGCCACGGGTTGATTGGCACGGTCGTGCCATTCGGCACGGCCAAAGCCCTCTTCATCTCTAGATTGCAAGCACAGCCGTGCCATTTAGCACGGCCGAAACATGCTCATAGCCACACGGTCGTGTGGACTTGCACGACTCAAGCTCCTGTGTGTACTTTTGCTCCATTTTCGCTCCAAATAATGTCCTGTCAACAAGAAAACTAGCAAAGAGTAGATCTCTGAACAAATATAATGAAAGTATGACATTATAAAGAAATAGGGTGCAATAAACATAGAATATACTATGAAATACAAGTAGATGTGCGTCCAAACATGCATAAATGATCATAAGATCTACGCACATCACAATCCCCCCTCAAACAAAGGACCACAGGCTTCCCATGTCCGATCCTCAACCCATCAGGTCTTCCTACCCCTCGGTCCACCCGACCTACTAGGACTTCCTTGCCTAGCCGCAACTTGGACTTCCTGCCTGGTGTCTGGTCCTCTTGATCTGAACATAGGAGCCCCCACTTTCTTTGTTCGAGATTAATATTGTACCCACATGGTTCAATCAGACCATAGATCTTGTGCACAATCGGCAGTTAAATCTTTTGGCAGTCCAAGCTCTGATACCAATTGTTGGATCGAAAGGAATTTAGATATCTCCATATTTGCATGATATTGTCCACTTTGAGCCTAGGCTCTCATGGCTTTGCTCTTGGGCTCTCCCTAAAAGGCCTCATGCCAATGGAGATATCTTTTCTCTTATAAACCTATGATCTTTTCCATATGTTTTCAATGTGGGACTATATTTACAACCTTGCAACCCAACAATAATGATCCATGAAATATTCTCATGGCGGGTCATTCAATATATATTCTCTAATATATACTCATGTGTCAACCTGATATCTCATATCTATGACTTGTGAGATTAAGTCATCTGTTGACCTACATGCTAGTCTCAACGCATTAATATTGTCCTTGTATATTAATGCTTGACTAGGAATAGTTAAGAGTAGTGTTCTATATATATCTACATATCTCACTATCAATTCAACTAATTGATATGTTGTAAATAAGAACCTACTACCCAAGGACATTATTATATTTATTCAATTGGCACTAAACTGAAATAAATATAATAATCAACTTTGTCTTTTATTTATAATGAAATGTGATACAATAATGTGCCCTTTACAATCATCTCATAATTGACACTAGGGCTAATACTAACAATCTCCCACTAGCACTAGTGTCAATCACTAAGGTATCGAATACCCATGGACCTAGTGTGACTATCATACTTTCTCTGTGCCAAATCCTTGGTCAAAGGATCCGCAATGTTAGCATTAGTCGGTACTCTGCATATCTTCACATCTCCTCTATCGATAATCTCTCGAATGAGATGGAATCGCCGTAGTATGTGTTTGGATCTCTGATGAGAGCGAGGTTCCTTAGCTTGTGCAATAACCCCATTGTTATCACAATAGAGGTCTATTGGACTCGCTAAACTAGGAACAACATCAAGCTCTATAATGAACTTCCTAATCCAAACAGCCTCCTTTGCTGCAGCTGAAGCAGCAATATACTCGACCTTTATTGTAGAATCAGCGACTGTGTCCTGCTTCGAATTCTTCCAGCTTATAACACCACCATTTAAGCAAAACACATACCCTGACTGTTGTAACACCCACTAAGCTTTTAAGATAAATAAGAGAATGATGAATTTTGCCTTAGAAAAATAATAAGAAGTGAGTTGAAGCAAAAAGAAATAAAATGAAATAAAAAGAAGAAGAGGTCAAGGATTGAACCTTGAACCTCTTATATTATAATTTATAGAATTAATTAGTAGAAACCAATTGGGATAGAGAGAAGATATTGATAGCAAGGAAAGGGAATGCATGATAAAGATAGGAGTAAAGATCTAAGAAGAGAAAGCAAGAAAACAGCAAGAGAAAGGCAATTTGCCTTCCTCCCTTTCTCTCTCTTTTCCCTCTCTTGCCGTGACATTAAATGGAGAATGAAGGGGATTCATTCCCCCTTGTTCTCATCATAAATGATGAGAATAAATTAGAAAATAAAATAAATAAAAGAAAATAGAAAATGGGTTAAAGGAGAAGGAAAGCAAAAACCAATTTTGCTACCTCTTCCCCCTTAATATAAAAAAAAAATGATGTAAAGGGAAAATTCTATTTTTCTCTCATTTTCCCTCATCCTCCCTCTCCCTCACCGAACCCTCAGTCCCCTCTCCTCCATCTTCGGCCCAAGCCAAGGTTTTCTCCTAAGAAAGCCTAAGATACAAGGAGGACTTAGCAAGGAATCAAGGGAAGGGAACTAGAAGAAGAGGCTACTTCTTCCATCACCACACCTTAGATCCACAAGCGAAAAGGAAGTAAGCTTCCCCTCACCTGTGGTACAAGGCGTTTTATGTGCTTTTCGGATTTTATGAGGATTAGAAAACCTAGAATAGAATTTAAGAAAAATTCGGCCAAAGAAGAGTTTTCAAATCTAGGAAGGTTTAAACAAGTCCTCATTTCATGATATTTTTCTATGCTATGTAGGAAGGTTTTCCTTCATGTTTTTATACCTATATGATGCTTGGTCAGAGGAGTACCTAACCCTAGAATTTCGGCCAAAAATATTTTAAAGAGGTTAGGGAAATCATTGTTTAACCAAACTAGTACAAGATTCCCTCCATGAATTACTAAGGGTCTTTTGTTGGTTTTTCTTGCTTAAAAGTTACTTGGAACCAAAAGAAATCCACTCATATGTTTTGGCCAAGAAAAGAGCTTAGGGTTAGGAAGACCTTTAAATTTAAGTAACCATGTTTATATGATAGAATATAGAGTTCTCTTAAAGAATTGCATGTTGAATATTGCTAGAAATTCATGAACTCTTCATTAAGATTTTCGGCCATGATAAGATGGATAGCTTAGAAAAGCTTAAAAAAAATTTTAACATGCTCAAGACCTCTGTGATATTAAGATATGAAAGTTGTTTAATGCTCTCATGCTTAATTAGGGTATAGAGAATTTAGTTACATGATATATGACATGTAAGATCACAAGGGTCCTAGCTTGTTTATGAACTAAATTTGTATATGATGTTCTTAGTAATTTTTGCCATGAAACTTACTTAGGTTTTCCATGCTTTAGGCCACTTAAAACCTAGTTTAGAGATTGGTAGGTTTCGGCCATGAGGAAAAATAAAAGAAAAAGGAAAGAAACCTAGGAAGCCTAAGACACAATTCACATGTATGTTTATTATGCTTGTCTTTATACATGCTATGAAACTTGTATGACTTCCTATGCTTTTAGGCTATTTGAAGCAAAGTTAAACACTGATGAGTCTCAGCCAAGTAGGGTTTAAATGACCTAGAGGCCTTAGAATTGAAACCAATTGTGTTAAAAATGCTTCTTATGGAAATATGATAATATGTTGATTGAGTCACATGCTTGTATAATTTTTCTATGACCTAAATGGACCATTGTATGTTTCGGCCATGAAGGGATAGATGCCCTAGAAACCCTAGAATAAAAATTAAATATGCTCATGTCACTCTACATGAAATATGATAAGTAGAAAGCCAAAGTTCTCATGCTATATGTTGTTTAATGACCTAAAATGAGGCTAGGGTAAGTTTCGGCCATACCCATTGTATGATGCCTTATTATGAATTTATACATGATGTTAGTTCAAGTTCACATGCTTGTATGCTTGCTTTTAGCCCTAATGAATACTTGTTAAATTTCGGCCATGACATATGTTAAGGGCTTGAAGAACTTAGAAACTAGCTCAAATATGCTTACTATGTTACTTGGAAAAAATGCTATAAATATGGTTAAGGTTTCCATGCTTTCATGACATTTGGGACCTTGTTTCACACCTGATAGGATTTGGCCACATGAAGTTTAGGGACTTGGAGAACTTAGAAACCAAGTTAATCATGCTTATAATGCTTCCTATGAAATTGATGTGATGATAATTTAGGTTCCACATGCTTGGAGGTTGTTTTTACCTAAATTGAGATCTAAGGGGGGGTTCGGCCATGATAAGAACCCAAGGGATTAGGAAGCTTAGAACCCAAGCTAACTATGTTACCATGTTTCTTATGATAGTATAATCACATGATACACCCTTATGCTTAAAACATGTATGCTTGTGATTTATACTTTCCATGATATGATATGTGCTTAGAAATATGCATGCTTTGATGATATGCTATGTGCTTAAAATATGCATGCTTTCATGATATGCTATGTGGATAGAAATATGCATGCTTTGATGATATGCTATGTACTTAAAATATGCATGCTTTCATGATATGCTAGGTGGATAGAAATATGCATGCTTGGATGATATGTTATGTGCTTAAAATATGCATGCTTTCATGATATGCTATGTGGATAGAAATATGCATGCTTTGATGATATGCTATGTGCTTAAAATATGCATGCTTTCATGATATGCTATGTGGATAGAAATATGCATGCTTTGATGATATGCTATGTGCTTAAAATATGCATGCTTTCATGATATGCTATGTGGATAGAAATATGCATGCTTTGATGTTATGCTATGTGCTTAAAATATGCATGCTCTCATGATATGCTATGTGGTGAAAATATGCATGTTTTTATGACATGATGTATGCCTAAGTGATGCATACTTTTTATGACATGATGTATGCCTAAGTGATGCATACTATTTATGATATGATGTATGCCTAAGTGATGCATACTTTTATGACATAACGTATGCCTAAGTGATGCATACTTCTATGATATGCTATGTGACTAAATGATGCATTTTTATACATGCTACTTTACTTTATAAGGCTTGTACCAAGGGTGGGCTCCTAATTAGCCCCTAGGCCTTTGGCTGTGTGATCCAGGCTAGTAAAAACAAAGGGATGGGCTCCTTAGTACGCCCCTAGGTCTATGGCTGTGTGATCCGGACCTAGTTCCTAGTATGATTCAAGACTTGCTACCTTGGATATACTTAGGAAGCGCGCATATCTACGTGATTTATCTATGTGTGGTACAAGCCGGGGCCCTGATTATGTTGATATTATGTTCAAATATATATGTAAGAAGAAATGGTTTTAAAGATCATGAGACATACACATATTTTTCGGATACATGTTTTCAAAATCATATTGCATATACCTTATGATCATGTTGTGATGATGCTATGATTTATGATATGTCATGATTAGATACGATTATGTTATGTTTCATGCTATGCTTTAAGAGCTTGATATGCCATGCCACCTTATGATGATACTATGATATGCCATGATTAGATATGATTATGTTATGTTTCATGCTATGCTTTAAGAGATGATATGCCATGACTAGTTATGATTTTGTTATGTTGCATGATATGCTTAAAGAGTATGATATGTTATGCCATGACTAGTTGAGATCATGTTATGTTGAGACATTCTTTGATCATGTGATGATTTTCGGTTTTAGTGAGTAGGAAAGGAACTTATTGAGCCATGAGTGCTCATAGCTTACTTTCCTTGTACCACAGATAAAGGAAAAAGCTGGATGAGCTAAAGGAGCAGCAGGAGAGGCAAGGAGATGTGTGTGGCAGTGGCTAGGCAACCAAATAAGAACCTGCTTTAAAAACTTTTAAAGAACTATGCTTTGGTATCATGAATTGTAGTACCGTATGTGTGACTTGATGTTATGTTTCTACTAATTTTGATATCATGTTATTGATGCCATGATAGTGTAGTTCAGATTTGATGAAAAGAAAAACAAAAGAAAAGTTTTTATTAAACTAAGAAAATTATTTTAAGTCTTCCGCTGTTTTAAAAAGAAAAATTTGTACATGGAGTATCGTAGCCCCGTCCCTTAGGGTTAGCAGGGAGGGCAGGCGTTACAACTGTGATCTGTAATCATCCTTATCTGTTTGGAAGCTAGCATCGGTGTAACCCTTTACAACAAGCTCTTCATCGCCTCCAAAGATCAAGAAATAATCTTGAGTCCTTCTCAAGTACTTAAGAATATTCTTGACTGCTGTCCAGTGACCTTCACCTAGATCTGACTGGTATCTGCTCATCATGCTTAAAGCATATGAGACATCTGGGCGAGTACAAAGCATGGCGTACATGATAGACCCTATAGCTGATGCATAAGAAATCTGATCCATGCGATCCCTTTCTACCTTAGAAGAGGGGCATTGAGTTTTCGAATGACTCACACCATGTGACATAGGCAAGAATCCCTTCTTGGAATTCTCCATGGAAAAACGTTTAAGCACCTTGTCAATGTATGTACTTTGGCTTAGGCCAAGCAATCTTTTAGATCGATCTCTATAGATCTTAAGGCCTAAAACATAGGCTGCTTCACCTAAGTCTTTCATTGAAAAATAATTCCCAAACCAAGTCTTCACTGACTGAAGAGTAGGGATATCATTTCCAATGAGAAGTATGTCATCCACATACAATATGAGAAAGATGACTGTGCTCCCACTAACCTTCTTGTAGACACAAGGTTCATCTTCATTCTTGATGAAACCAAACATTTTGATCGCATCATCGAATCGAAGATTTCAGCTTCTAGAAGCTTGGTTTAATCCATAAATAGATCTTTTCAACTTACAAACCTTTCTAGCATGCTTTGGATCTACAAACCCCTCAGGTTGTGTCATGTACACATCCTCGACTAGATTTCCGTTAAGAAATGTGGTTTTGACATCCATCTTCCAGATCTCATAATCATAGTAAGCTGCAATAGCAAGTAAAATCTGAATAGACTTAAGCATTGCAATTGGTGAAAAAGTTTCATCATAGTCTATACCATGAATTTGCTTGAAACCTTTAGCTACCAATCTACCTTTATAGGTATGCTTATGCCCATCCATGTCAATCTTCACTTTGAAGACCCACTTACACCCAATGGGTTTGATCCCTTCAGGTGGATCAATCAAAGTCCATACTTGGTTAGTGTACATGGATTCCATTTCGGATCTCATGGCCTCTAGCCATTTCTCAGAATCTGGGCCCTGTACAGCTTCCAAATTGTTGGGTTTTTCGGGCCGCGGAAACCGCTTTTTCGCGTCGCGAAAACCCCGAAAGCCCTGTCACCGGATCCGTGTGAAGTAAAATAAAACAAAAATTCGAGTACGAGTTTACTAAAACCTAGATCTACACTAGGAGAAGAGCCTTTTACCCTTGATGCGTTGCCCTTCACAATCCCGCTCGTCTAAAGGTGCCGGATCTCAAGATTGTCAAAGTAGACAATCCTCAACACGTATTCACACGAACAAATAGATGGAGAAACCTAACACAAAGGTGTGCTAGCACCTTGGTAAGGTTCGACCAAAAGAGGAGAGGGAGAAAGGTTGAGAGCTTGAGGAAGAAGATGATGTGAATGAGAATGAATGCCTTGAATTGCATTCACTTGCAATTCAAAAGTGGTCAGCCACCATTTGGAGTTGTAACCTCCATTCCCATTTAATGTGGCCATTAAAGAGAAGGAGATTTGTAACCTCCATGAGGTGGAACACACATGTTCCAAACATGATGATATGTAACACCACTATTGGCCACTTAATGCCAACTCACAAATGATGTGGCATAAAGTCAAGTCAAACTTGACTTTTCCTCTTCCTCTCAAGTCAAGTCAAACTTGATATTATAACTCCCATGGTTGATCTAATCCAACTATTTGATTCAAGTCAATTTAATATAATGAATCTAATTCATTTAATTAAATTGATTCAATGAGTCATAATCTAAATTAGACTCATTAAACACATGAATCAACTTGAGTCCAACTCAATTAGTTCAATTAGGATTGCTCTTAATCAAATTTGATTCATCACATGAATCTAATCCTCTTGGTTCATCATATGAACCTAATCTCCATCTAATTGTCCTTTGTGTGTGACCCTATAGGTTCTTATAACGTTGGCAATGCTCTTAAACCCATTTAGAAGTAAAAGTAATGAGCGGTATCTAGCAACACATCATTACTACCCAAGTTATAAGAATGTTGAGATCCAACATCACCTTGTGACTCCTCACAATATATGACATTGTCCTTCTATCCTAGTCATCTTGATTAATCAATATGAGGCATAGACTGTGTCATCCTCTAATCAATCTAAATCTTGAACTCCAAGTAGACTCACTCAATCAAATGAGCTCAATATCTCATATTGACTCATTTGGGCATAGCCATGCACTTCGTGGTCTCACTCTATCAAGAATATCGATGTCTCTCCCGTCATATAGGAGGGATAGATCTCATCTACATCACTCACATCCCTCTGTATAATTCGTTAAATACCCAGTAATCTCCTTTATAGTCCACCCAGTTACGGGTGACGTTTGACGAAATCAAAGTACATACTCCTAATGTAGGGAACCATGGTGACTTCAGGTCTAAGGACTAGTAGTCATACTAATAGCTATATGAGAAAGTATATGACACTCATATAATGATCCAAGATACTTTCTCATGGCGGGTCATTCAGTATACATTCTCCAATGCATACCCATGTGTCAACTTGATATCTCTATATCCATGACTTGTGAGATCAAGTCATCGAGTTGACCTACATGCTAGTCTTATTGCATTAACATTGTCCCTGAATGTTAATACTCGACTAGGAATGATTAAGAGTAGTATTCCCTATATCATCTCACTATCGATTCAACCAATCGATTGATATAGGTAAGAACCTTCTACTCAAGGACGCTATTATACTTAGTTTATTTGGCACAAATACAAGTAAGTATAATAACCAAAAACAAATGCCTTTATTTATATAAGAATATGATACAACAAGTCCATAATACAATCATCAAATGATTGGCTCTAGGGCTCTAACTAACAATCTCTCACTAGCACTAGTGTCAATCAGTGTAGGCTCTAAGTCCCAATGACCTAGTGTGACCATCATGCTTCCTCTGTGCCAAAGCCTTGGTCAAGGGATCTGCGATGTTAGCCTCTGTAGGTACTCTGCAAATCTTCACATCTCCTCTCTCGATAATCTCTCAAATGAGATGGAAGAGTCGTAGTATGTGTTTGGTCCGCTAGTGTGAGCGAGGTTCCTTAGCCTGTGCTATAGCTCCATTGTTGTCACAATAAAGCTCAATAGGGTCAGCGATACTAGGAACCACCCCAAGTTCAGTGATGAACTTGCGGATCCAAACTGCCTCCTTTGCTGCCTCTGATGCAGCAATGTACTCGGCCTCTGTCGTAGAATCAGCGACTGTGTCCTGCATCGAACTCTTCTAGCTCACAGCACCACCATTAATGCAAAATACAAACCCTGACTGCGATCGATAATCATCCTGATCGGTCTGGAAGCTAGCATCACTGTAACCTTTTACAGCTAGCTCGTCATCACCTCCATATATTAAGAAATATTTTTTAGTCCTTCTTAAGTACTTAAGATTATTCTTGACCGCTATCTAGTGACTTTCACCTGGATCTGACTGGTATCTGCTCGTCATGCTCAAAGCATACGAGACATCAGGTCGAGTACATAGCATGACGTGCATGATAGATCCTATGGCTAAGGCATAAGGGATCTGATCCATGCGGTCTCTCTCCTCTCTATAAGAGGGACCTTGAGTCTTCGAAAGACTCACGCCATGTGACATCGGCAGAAATCCCTTCTTGGAGTTTTGCATGGCAAACCGAAGGAGTACCTTGTCAATATATGTACTCTGACTTAGGCCAAGCAATCTCTTAGATCTATCTCTATAGATTTGTATGCCTAGAATGCGAGATGTTTCACCTAAGTCCTTCATTGAGAAGCAACTCCCTAGCCAGGTCTTGACAGACTGAAGCAAAGGGATGTCCTTCCCAATTAGTAGTATGTCATCGACATACAATATGAGGAAGACAACTATGTCCCCTACAACCTTCTTGTAGACACAAGGTTCATCTTCATTCTTGATGAAACCAAACTATTTGATCGCATCATCGAATCAAAGATTCTAGCTCCGAGAAGCTTGCTTTAGTCCATAAATGGACCTATGCAGCTTGCATACTCTGCTAGTATGCTGTGGATCTACAAAACCCTCAAGTTGTGTCATGTACACATCCTCGAGTAGGTTTCCATTCAGAAACGCGGTTTTGACATCCATCTGCTATATCTCATAATCATGGTATGCTGCAATAGCAAGCATGATCCGAATGGACTTAAACATCGCTACTGGAGAAAAGGTTTCATCATAGTCAATATCATGAATCTACTTGAAACCTTTAGCTACCAAGCGACCCTTATAGATAATTCCATCCATGTCAATCTTTCTCTTAAAGACCCACTCACACCCAATAGGTTTTACCCCTTCAGGTGGATCAACCAAAGTCCATACTTGGTTAGGGTACATGGATTCCATCTCGGATCTCATGGCTTCTAGCCATTTCTCGGAATCTGGTCTCATCACAGCTTCCTGATAGGAGGTGGGTTCATCCTCTATGAGCACAACATCATCATGGTCAGACAAGAGAAATGTGTATCTCTCAGGCTAACGACGTACCCTATCAGACCTGCGAAGAGGTATGTCTACTTGAACTGGTTGTTGTTCCTCATCTCTTTGTGGAACAACATCATCCACAACACTTTGTGGTTCCAGTTCAATTTCCATCGAGACTTCAGTGCTATGGTCCGTATCTTGAACTTCTTCAAGATCAAACGTACTCGCACTAGTCTTTCTAGAAACAAAGTCCCTTTCTAGAAAGGCCCCAATCTTTGCCACAACTACCTTGTGATGACTGGGAATGTAGAAGTAATATCTCTTAGTTTCCTTGGGATATCCAATAAAGTAGCACTTGTCAGATTTAGGTCCTAATTTGTCTGAGACTTAACGTCTAACGTAAGCCTCACAACCCCAAATCCTCATAAAAGACACCTGGGCATCTCTCCTAGTCCATATCCTATATGGTGTCTTTATTACGGCTTTGGATGGAACTCGGTTGAGTATAAAAGCTGCCGTGTCTAGAGCATAGCCCCAAAGAAATGTAGGAAGATCTGTGTGACTCATCATAGACCGTACCATATCTAATAGAGTACGGTTCCTCCTTTCGGATACACCATTCCACTGTGGTGTTCCAGGAGGAGTGAGTTGGGATAGAATCTCATACTCAGCTAGATAGTCACGAAACTCATGGCTAAGGTATTCTCCACCTCGATCTGATCGAAGTATCTTAATACTCTTGCCAAGCTGATTTTGTACTTCATTCTTGAATTCTTTGAACTTTTCAAAGGATTCAGACTTATGTCTCATCAAGTACACATAACTATATCTACTGAAGTCATCAGTAAATGTGATGAAGTACCTATAACTGCCTCTAGCAGCGATATTGAAAGGGCCACATACATCACTATGTATAAGTCCTAACAAATCAGTCACTCTTTCGCTGTGCCCACTAAAGGGAGTCTTAGTCATCTTGCCTAGTAGGCATGACTCGCACGTCTCATAAGATTCAAAATCAAATGAGTCCAACAAACCATCCTTATGGAGCTGGGATAAGCGCTTGTCATTTATATGACCTAAGCGACAGTGCCAGAGATAGGTTTGGTTCATGTCATTTGACTTGAACCTCTTGGTATTTATGTTATAGATAGGGCTTTCAAGGTCTAGAATGTAGAGTTCGTTCATCAGAGGTGCACTACAATAGAACATATCTTTTAAATAAACAGAACAACATTTGTCCTTTATTATAAAAGAGAAACCTTTCTTGTCCAAACAAGAAACTGAAATTATGTTCTTAGTTAAAGCAGGCACATAACAACAATCATCCAACTCTAGTACAAGCCCAGAGGGCAAAGATAGAAAATAAGTCCCTACAACAATAGTAGCAACCCGTGCTCCATTGCCTACACGTAGGTCCACCTCGCCCTTTATCAATGCCCTGCTATTTCTCAGCGCCTGCACATTAGTACAAATGTGAGAAGCACATCCGGTATCTAATACCCATGATGAAGAAATAGATAGATTGACTTCTATAACATATATACCTGAAGTGGAAGTCTCACTTCGCTTCTTCTTAAGATCTTCTAGGTACACCTTGCAGTTCCTCTTCCAATGTCCGGTCTGATCGCAGTGGAAGCAGGTAGCATCCTTGGAAACCCCTCCTTTAGGCTTCAGTGTCTTGCCTTTGCCCTTGGATTGGGACTTTCCCTTGCCTTTGGGCTTGCCCTTGCCCTTGCCCTTATGTTTCTGAACCATCAGAACAGAGTTGGGTTTAACCTTCTTAAGGTTAAGCTCAGTAGTTCTTAACATACTAAGCAGCTCAGGCAGTGGCTTGTCAATTTCGTTCATGTTGTAGTTTAGAATGAATTGACTATAGCTATCCGACAAGGATTGCAAGATCAGGTCAGTGGTCAGCTCTTGGCCAAGCGGGATCCCCAACCTCTGTAGGTTTTCTATGTACCCAATCATTTTGAGTACATATGGGCCTACGGGAGCCCCATCTGACATCTTGCACTGAAATAGTGCCCTTGAGATATCAAATCTCTCATGCCTCGCTTGTCCTTGATACAGTTGACGAAGATATTCAACCATATCGTAAGCGCCCATCAACTCGTGTTGCTTCTGAAGCTCAGAGTTCATGGTCGCAAGCATTAGACAGGACACATCTAATGCGTCATCTTGATGCTTCTTATAAGCATCTTTGTCTGCTCGCATGGCATTGGCAGGAGGAGCCTCCGGAATGGGCTGCTCCAGAACGTACAATTTACGTTCCTGGGTGAGAACTATTCTCAAGTTCCTGTACCAGTCCAGGAAATTTGCTCCGTTGAGCTTGTCCTTCTCAAGGACAGAACGCAGGGAGAAAGAGTTTGTATTCGACGTCATGATAATCTACAACAGAAATTAAAGAAGAAAGTAAATATCATATTCTTTTAATCATTTAATTAGGCCTTTAACTAAATGATGCTCCCATTGAATTCTATAACTCATGTGGGACAAGATCCACATCATACTAACCCTTGAGTTAGCTTTGGCTAAAACGCCCAAGACTTAGTATGATCAGTAGGTAACGATTTACCAATTACATCTCTATACAACTCTTGTTTATAGGATCATTATCCGTAGTTATATTAAAACTTGAGTTAGCTTTGGCTAATATGCCCAAGAATTAATATAAATGTGATTTATGTCCTATCTTTCCAACCGTTGGAAGAATGCCTACAGTTAAACTCGATTTAACTAGTTGTACTCAATCAAATTGAGTCTATACTCACCCATGCGTTGATAGGCGAGACCAAAATTATCCCTCCGTACCCTACCAAGATAATATGTGTTGCTCTGCTTTGGCAGATTCAACAACACATATGATCGAGGTAGTGATAGGTATCACGGCACGGTAGGCATTTTAGTTGATGCGATTGAGATCTAATCTAATCGAGAGGGTGCATCTTGTACACGATTTAGATCTAATCTAATCGTTTAGGCACTAATTAATTACTAATTATGCATCACATACACTCAAGCAATTAATTAAATTATTTGTGATTAGTCATGGCCCTACTACGATCTTCTCAAGCCAATGAGAAGATCGGATGGTCAACCTAAGGTCAACAGCTTCTCAAGCTCCTCCCTTTGACCACCTTGTGTTGCTCGCGCCCTCCTCGTAACTCCGTCTCAAGTGGACCTTCCACCACTCTAATTTTGTACATTACAATTTTTGACACTCGAATTACATTCGAGTCTAAACTAATTTACAACAAGAATATAAAATAGAGAAAGACACGACACGCAGGTCGCGAATCAAATATACAACACGCACATCACATAACGGCACGCAGACCATATTATGAATTACAACACATTTCCAATCAGATTGGGTCTTTTTGGGCCATGACCATCACAAATTATACATAATTCTAAATTATGTAATTTTCATAATTTTCTGTAATTTTAATACTATTTTTTACAATTATTATGAGCAAAAATTCTCGACAGTCTCGATTAGCGGTTTTCGGGTGCAATCGCGGAACGAATCCCCTTGCGGGGCCAGGGGCAGCGCCCCTACCCACGATCTAACCATCGCGAGTGTTCCTTAGTGATCCTACAATGCCTTAACCCGCTGTTCCAAAAATATTTGGGGTGAAACCTTGCCGTTTCGGAAAAATCTTCTCGGTAGTCGAAGCCTACAAGTGTCGAAACACTTGTGCTTCGCTTCTACGAGAAAAATACTCATAAAAACCATAAAAAAACCTAAATTTACAGAAAATTATAGAACTTACATTTTTCATAAAAATGCAAACTAAACTCGTACAAGACTTCGCACGTGGCTCTGATACCACTGTTAGGTTTTTCGGGTCGCGAAAACCGCTTTTTCGCATCGCGGAAACCCCGAAAGCCCCGTCACAGGATCCGTGCGAAGTAAAATAAAACAAAAATTCGAGTACGAGTTTACTAAAACCTAGATCTACACTAGGAGAAGAGCCTTTTACCCTTGATGCGTTGCCCTTCGCAATCCCGCTCGTCCAAAGGTGCCGGATCTCAAGATTGTCAAAGTAGACAATCCTCAACACGTATTCACACGAACAAATACGTGGAGAAACCTAACACAAAGGTGTGCTAGCACCCTGGTAAGGTTCGGACAAAAGAGGAGAGGGAGAAAGGTTGAGAGCTTGAGGAAGAAGATGATGTGAATGAGAATGAATGCCTTGAATTGCATTCACTTGCAATTCAAAAGTGGTCGGCCACCATTTGGAGTTGTAACCTCCATTCCCATTTAATGTGGCCAATAAAGAGAAGGAGATTTGTAACCTCCATGAGGTGGCACACACATGTTCTAAACATGATGATGTGTAACACCATTATTGGTCACTTAATGCCAACTCACAAATGATGTGGCATAAAGTCAAGTCAAACTTGACTTTTCCTCTTCCACTCAAGTCAAGTCAAACTTGACTTTTCCTCTTCCACTCAAGTCAAGTCAAACTTGACATTATAACTCTCATGGTTGATCTAATCCAACCATTTGATTCAAGCCAATTTAATATAATGAATCTAATTCATTTAATTAAATTGATTCAATGAGTCATAATCTAAATTAGACTCATTGAACACATGAATCAACTTGAGTCCAACTCAATTAGTTCAATTAGGATTACTCTTAATCCAATTTGATTCATCACATGAATCTAATCCTCTTGGTTCATCATATGAACCTAATCTCCATCTAATTGTCCTTTGTGTGTGACCCTATAGGTTCTTATAACGTTGGCAATGCTCCTAAACCCATTTAGAAGCATAAGTAATGAGCGGTATTTAGCAACACATCATTACTACCCAAGTTATAAGAATGTTGAGATCCAACATCACCTTGTGACTACTAATTGTGACTCCTCACAATATATGACATTGTCCTTCTATCCTAGACATCTAGATTGATCAATATGAGGCATAGACCATGTCATCCTCTAATCAATCTAAATCTTGAACTCCAAGTAGACTTACTCAATCAAATGAGCTCAATATCTCATATTGACTCATTTGGGCATGACCATGCACTTCGTGGTCTCACTCTATCAAGAATATCGATATCTCTCCCGTCATATAGGAGGGATAGATCCCATCTACATCACTCACATCCCTCTGCATAATTCGTTACATACCCAGTAATCGCCTTTATAGTCCACCCAGTTACGAGTGACGTTTGACGAAACCAAAGTACATAACTCCTAATGTAGGGAACCATGGTGACTTCAGGTCTAAGGACTAGTAGTCATACTAATAGCCACATGAGAAAGTATATAACACTCATATAACGATCCATGATACTTTCTCATGGCGGGTCATTCAGTATACATTCTCCAATGCATATCCATGTGTCAACTTGATATCTCTATATCCATGACTTGTGAGATCAAGTCATCGAGTTGACCTACATGCTAGTCTTATTGCATTAACATTGTCCCTGAATGTTAATACTCGACTAGGAATGATTAAGAGCAGTGTTCCCTATATCATCTCACTATCGATCAACCCATCGATTGATATAGGTTAAGAACCTTCTACTCAAGGACGCTATTATACTTAGTTTATTTGGCACCAATACAAGTATAATAACCAAAAACAAATGTATTTATTTATATAAGAATATGATACAACAAGTCCATAATACAATCATCAAATGATTAGCTCTAGGGCTCTAACTAACACAAATAAGATGTAGGCTCATCAAGACCAATAAGCTCTATATCACCGTGGTCAGACAAGAGAAATGAATATCTCTCAGGTTGACGACGGGTCCTATCAGATCTGCGTAGAGCATGTGCTACTTGAACAGGTTGTTGTTCCATAACTTCTTGTGGTGCCTGTTCAATGTCCATCAAGGCGTCGGTGCTAGTTTGTGAGTCTTGAATTTCTTCAAGATCGACTTCACTCCCACTAGTGTTTATAGAAATAAATTCACTTTCTAGAAAGACACCAGTTCTGGCAACAAACACCTTGCCTTCTGTGAGATTATAGAAATAATATCCCTTTGTTTCCTTGGGATATCCTACAAAATAGCACTTGTCTGATTTGGGTCCAAGTTTGTCTAAGACTTGTCGTCGAACGTAAGCCTCACAACTCCAAATCTTCATAAAAGACATCTTGGAACTCTTCCCTGTCCAGATTGTATATGGTGTCTTTATGACGGCCTTGAATGGAACTCGGTTAAGTGTGAAAGCGGTCGTCTCTAGAGCATGTCCCCATAAGGAAGTAGGAAGATCTGTATGGCTCATCATCGATCGTACCATATCTAATAAAGTACGATTTCTCCTTTCTGATACACCATTCCATTGTGGTGTTCCAGGTGGAGTGAGTTGAGATATGATCTCACACTCAACGAGATTGTCATGAAACTCTTGGCTAAGGTATTCCCCACCTCGATCTGATCGAAGCATCTTAATACTCTTACCAAGTTGGTTTTTTATTTTATTCTTGAATTCTTTGAACTTTTCAAAAGATTCTGACTTGTGTCTTATCAGATACACATAGTCGTATCTACTGAAATCATCAGTGAAGGTAATGAAGTAATAATAGCCTCCTCTAGCTGTTATTCTGAAAGGGCCACATACATCTGTATGTATGAGTCCTAACAGATCATTAGCCCTTTCGTTGTGTCCACTAAATGGAGTCTTTGTCATCTTGCCTTAAAGACAAGATTTGCATGCCTCATATGATTCAAAATCAAATGAGTCCAAAAGTCCATCCTTATGGAGTTGGGATATGCGACTCTCATTTATGTGACCTAGGCGACAATACTAGAGATATGTTTGGTTCAAATCATTAGATTTGAACTGTTTGGTATTTATGTTATAGATTGGGTTTTCAAAGTCTAGAACATAGAGGTCATTCATAAGAGGTGCACTACAATAGAACATATCATTGAAATAAATGGAATAACATTTGTCCTTTATTACAAATGAAAAGTCTTTCTTGTCCAAACAAGAAACAGAGATAATGTTCTTTGTCAAAGCGAGCATATAACAGCACTCTTCTAGTTCTAAAAAAACACAGTGGGCAAAGATAAAGAATATGTTCCTACAGCAACAGCAGCAACTCTTGCACCATTGCCTACTCATAGGTCCACTTCGCCCTTTGTCAATCTCTACTATTTTTCTCAGCCCCTGCACATTAGTACAAATGTGAGATGCACATCCGGTATCTAATTCCATGAAAAAGAAATAGATAGATTGACTTCTATAACATATATACCTGAGGCAGAAGTTTCACTTCTCTTCCGTTTCAGTTCCTCTAGGTAAACTTTGCAGTTCCTCTTCTAGTGTCCGCTCTCACCACAGTGGAAGCAGGTTCCTTCCTTAGCAACCCCACCTTTGGGTTTCAGTGCATGAGCCTTACCCTTGCCTTTGGCTTGGGGCTTACCCTTACCTTTAGGCTTCCACTTGCCTTTGCCTTTAGACGCCATTAGAATGGAACTAGGCTTTGCCTTCTTAAGGTTTAGTTCAGCAGTTCTTAACATGTTGAACATCTCAGGCAATGGTTTATCAATTTCATTCATGTTGTAGTTCATGACAAATTGACTATAGCTATCGGGCAAAGACTGCAAGATAAGATCAGTGGTCAATTCTTGGCCTAGTGGAAATCCCAACCGCTGTAGGTTTTCTACATACCCAATCATTTTGAGTACATATGGTCCTACGGGACTTCCTTCTTGCATTCTGCATTGAAATAGCGCTTTAGAGATCTCAAATCTCTCATGCCTTGCTTGTCCTTGATATAGTTGTCTAAGGTGTTCAACCATATCATAAGCATCCATGTTCTCATGTTGCTTCTGAAGCTCAGAGTTCATGGTGGCGAGCATAAGACATGACACATCTAATGCATCATCTTGATGCTTCTTGTAAGCATCCCTATTAGCTCTAGTAGCAGTAGCGGGGGGTGCCTCAGGAATGGGTTGCTCTAGGACGTACAATTTTCATTCTTGCTTGAGAACTATTCTCAAGTTTCTGTACCAGTCCAGGAAGTTAGCTCCATTGAGTTTGTCCTTATCAAGGACAGATTGCAGAGAGAGAGTGTCCGACGTGTCTGATGACATGGTTATCTACAACAACATAATGCAGAACTTAGTATCATATATCAATCATTTAATTAGGTCTTTAATTAAATGATGCTTCCACTGAATTGTAAAGCTTGGTAGGAGCGAGTCATGGTTGTGGTTTTACCCACACTACTAGCTCCAAATCCAATCGTAATGACATTCATGTGGGATAAGATCATTATTATACTCATCTTGAGTTAGCTTTGGCTAATCGCCCAAGACTCGTATAATGTAGGTAGGCATCATATACCAATTGCATCAAATGCAACTCTTGTATAGCGAGATGAACAAGACTATTTGTTCGTTTTGCCCATCTTATGAAATTCATATTATAACTCATCTTGAGTTAGCTTTGGCTAATCGCCAAAGATTAGTACAATTTGAATTCCATCTTATGGGATGTACCTTTAAATTCTCAATCTAAGTGAGACAACTTAAGTTGTACCCAAAGTTTAATATTCGGACATCACAATTGTCCAGTCGCACTCTAGCAAGATAAATTGAGTCACTTTGCTTTGACAAAACCTGACTACAATTAATCGAGCCAGAAGTGAGTATTAAACTTTTGGTAGGCATATATTAAAAAAAACCTAATCTTTTAAACTAAACATGTATCAAATACATCACATAGCACACATCACACATATATGCATAAATCAAAACGTGACACGGTTATGGCCCCCATAAACTACGATCTTCTCAAGCCAATGAGAAGAGTGATGAGTCCACCTAGGTCAAAGCAATTTCTCCAAGCGCTCCCTTTATCGCCGTGTGTTGTTGTTCTTCCTTCCTTTTCACTCATCGTCTAGTAGACTAATTTCTTTGTAATTTGTACATTACAGCAACTAAAGAAACTCGAGTTACATTCGAGTGTAGTCTAAATTACAATAGGAATAAAAGGGATGAAAGCACGACACGCATGCCGTATTATGAATTACAACAACACACACAACCACATAGGGGATCGAGGGTCATAACCATGTACCATGTCACATATATTCACGATATATTTACTACATAAATTTACTATGATTGCAATAACAAATTATGAGTCGCAACGCCATGGCGGCCCCCGAAACAAAATTAATTTTTACATACTCGTTTATGAGTTGCTGCCATGCCTGAGACCCTACTACCCTTAAGATCGACTATGTTTCGTTCCGAACAAAACACCTTTGATCGAGACCTTGTTGGTTACATACCAACTATGTTTCGTTCTCAACAAAACACTAATTTTTAGCCGAAACTCATAATTTTGCAAATCATAATAAACCTATCATGCTTTTCTATATCACATATAAAACTCTAAAACTTAGTATATCCCTTCGCAAGTGGCTCTGATACCACTGTAAGGAACTAGATGCGCTAAACACGCAAACACGTAGCGGAAAATACTAGTTCCTCCAGAAGATCCATGCGAAGGGAAACAAAAACTTATACTAAGTTAGATCTAAAACATGATGGAGTATACCTTTGTTGCATACTCACGGACTCCCGATAGCTCGGATCTCAGCACGAACACACGCTCGCGCCTCTATGGTATCCACACGAACAAGGGTTCGTTTGTCTCACAAACTCACTAAGTGGAGATGCCTACCACCTAAGGTTGTGCTAGCAACCTTAGAAAGAGGATTCGGCCAAGAGGAGAAGAGAGGGAGGAGATGATGAAGAAGTTATGAAAAATGAGAAGAAAAATGGCTTAAGTATTTTCATCCAATGAAAATACTTAATGATCATTAATTCCATTAATGAGCCTTAATGCTCATTCACTCTCCATTAAGGATCACATTTGAAAACTCCTCATTTTCAAAACTCCTCATTTTCAAATCAATTTCAAAAATTGAATTGAATGAAATGATTTAAAATTCAATGAATGCCTCCATTAAGTCTCACTTGAGTCTAACTCAAGTCTAATCCACTTGAGTCTAACTCAAGTCTAATTCAATTGAGTCTTACTCAATTAATCCTCATATAATTGAAATTCAATGAATCACTATTTCATTAATTTGAATTGACTTTCTCTAGTCTAGTTTGAATTGGACTTAATCCAATAATTAGATTCAATTGATTCTAACTCAATAAGTCCAATTCGGATTAGACTTAATCCAATTATTCATCATATGAATATATTTCCAAATCTACTTGTTCTTTATGTGTGACCCAATAGGTTCTCGTAACGTTGGCAATGTATCCAAATCAACATTTAGATACAGAAGCAATGAGTGACATCTAGCAAGACATCATTGCTACCCAAGTGACGAGAAGGTCAAGATCCGACCTAACCTGTCCGTGGCTATTTCTTGTATGACTTGGTCCCTCTATCCTTGATATCTAGGTTGATCAATGAGGCATAGACCGTGTTATTCTCTTATCAACCTTTGTGTTTCTTGATCTCTAAGTAGACGCATTCAATCAAATAAGCTCAATATCTCATATTGACTCATTTGTACATGGTCATGCTTTCTTGTGTCCTACTAATCAAGGGGTCCACAGATATCGCTTTCGTCATATGGAAGGGATAGATCCCATCTACATCACTCACATCTCTCCGCATAATTCATTGCATACCCAGTGATCGACTTTATTGTCCACCTTGTTACAGGTGGCGTTTGCCGATACCAAAGTACACAACTCCTTATGTAGGGAACCGTAGTAACTTCAGATCCAAGGACTACTCATACCAATAGTCACATGAGAATATTTATGACACTCATATAACGATCCATGAAATATTCTCATGGTGGGTCATTCAGTATATATACTCATGTGTCAATCTGATATCTCATATCCATGACTTGTGAGATTAAGTCATCCGTTGACCTACATGCTAGTCTCAACGGATTAATATTGTCCTTGTATATTAATGTTTGACTAGGAATAGTTAAGAGTAGTGTTCTATATATATCTACATATCTCACTATCAATTCAACTAATTGATATGTTGTAGATAAGAACCTACTACATAAAGACATTATTATATTTATTCAATTGACACTAAACTGAAATAAATATAATAATCAACTTTGCCTTTTATTTATAATGAAATATGATACAATAATGTATCCTTTACAATCATCTCATAATTGACATTAGGGCTAATACTAACAATTTATTACAAATTATATAAGTTTTACAAAATAAGAAACTATACTATCTTTCATATTCCAACCAAAGATAATGAGATCTAAAGTTATCTTAGATGTATATATACTAATAGTAAAATAATAAAATGACTATATCATGTTATAAATCTAAATACTAACTTAACATAGGTAATATTTAATAAATTATATCTGAAAATGAATAGTCTAGCCAGGGGCGGATCCAGAGGGGGGGGCATCGGTAGTCACCCCCCCTGTCGGCAGTGCAACCTGTAGTATTATGGGGTTTCATTGGTGGAGATAGAGTATACCGCCCCTTGTTCCATGTAAAAATTGATCGCGCTCAGCTCAGATCATGATCGACCCTCCATGCTTAAATTCCTGGATCCGCCAGAAGAGCAGCAAATGTAGTAACCTACAAAATAAAAAATAATTAGGTAAAATTAATCACAAAGAATGACAAGGTAGGATAAATTCATTGTAGGACCAAGCTGGCACTTAAATAAGTTGTCAGTCGCGGGCTACAGGTTGCCAAGCTGCTAGCCGCAGTCAAGCTCATGACCAATAGCTAGTGGCTAGCCATGCTACGGTCAGCCATGCTTCCGGCTACGAATTGGCGACTGGCCAAGCCACCAAAGCAGTTGATCATGCTGGCAACGACGACCTAGCTACCAACGACGCCAACATAGCCCCCACTACGTGTGATGGCGACTGACATAGCCGCGTGCTGGCAGTCGACACAGCTGCCAGCCGTATGCTAGCTCCGCACAGCCACCAGCCATGTGCTGGTGACCGGCATAGCTGCCAGCCACATGTTGTGTCAACTGCTAGTTGCTGTCGACGTTGGGAAAAGGGGGAGAGAGGGGAGGAGAGAACTCACCGAAAATTGTTGAGGTAGATCATACTTGGGGATCGAACATGCCCGTGAGAAGAATTCAAGGTTGGGCCCTAGAATTTTATAGACTTACCGATAGAATTATGTCCATCGAGAATCCGTTGATAATTACCGATGAAACTTAATAGCTGTTGGTAATCCCTGTATTACTGATGGAATATGTATTTCGTCAGTAATTATCGATGGAAAAATCGTTCCGTCGGTAATTCTTATTTGGTATTATCAAGAAAATAATCATTCAATGGGTAATACCTACAAAATAGTCATTCCATCCGTAAACTTATTGGTAAAGCTAGGATCCTCGAATTATGACTAGCCCTATTGATAAAATTTTATGTCCGTCCTTAATTATCAACCGGATTTATTTATATCGATATTTATCAATAAAAATTTATTTGATCCATAATTCTGTCGCTATTTTAAAATATTTTTACAGTGAGTGTCAAATAAGGTTGCAGTGCTTCAATACTGGCGTGAAGTGTCAGGACATTAGTTTTTAGGCTTAGAGAAAAAAATATTTAGGGCCTTAACAAAATTAAATATAAATATCATTTAAATTATTAAAAATCAAGAGTCTAAATAAAATTGGGGCATAGACCTATGTTTTAATAGTCTATGCATTTGACCTTCACTTGATTGTTGAAATGTTAAAAATAAAAATAATTTTGGAAGTAAAAAATTAGGAATAATGAGCTATTGTGACAATGCATGAAAAATGATGCTCTGCTTTTTTACGATTCCATTAATAAATAACGTTATTTTATTTTATTTTTGAACAAAGAATTTTAAGTCTAATTAATATATTGCTCGCTCGAGTGTGTGATTTTAGTTTAGTTAGAATAATTTAATTAACTTTGATTAAGTCGATAAGAAATATTTTAATATTTAATATATTACAGTTTTAATCAACTTTATGATATATCAAGAATAAAATTATTTTGTGTGGAAACAATAATTGGAAAAAAATCCAATTATTTTTTTCCACGAGAATAAAATTATTTTATGATTGAAAAAAAAATCCTTCACACTTCAATTGACCTCGTAATTTAAATTTATTCATATAATCCGGAAGTTAACTGACAAACATAATTATTTTTTACTAGAAAAAAAAATTATTATTATTATTATTATTATTTCAAGATAATAGTACATCCTCTAACGAATAATAAATTCAAATCTTAATTGAAATATTAAAAATCTTCCCCCTTTACTAACTAATTTTGGTGAAGCCTAAAATGAATTTACGTTAATATCCTTTTTTCTATTCACACTAAAAATAATTCCAAGGTTTATTAGTAATTCCTCAAGCGAAACAATCAGTGATCTAGAGTTCGAGACTCAGATTCGGCATATTATTATGAATTTTTCTCATCATTAATTTTCTCTGGTTGTTTTATATAAAAAATATAATTAATTTTAGTTTCACATCTTAGAATTGACAACACTATGATCAAAGAATCTTCTATAAATATTTTAGACTGACAATGTTAAAAAATATATTTTTTTTAGTTTTTTTTACTAAGATAAGTATAATATTAAATTAAATTAATTTTTTTCATAGAAAAATCGTAAGACTGACACTCGAAAATCCAAACAATTCGAATTTTTAAAGACCTAAATAATTTAAATTTTTAAAAGTCAGATACTTTATCTTAAATATTGGTAGCATAGATTTATTTTTATTAGCGCATCTTGATTTATCTTGTCCATCAACAAATTTTGTGTCGACATTCAAGGATTTATCTGTTTGAAGAATTTAGTGTCAACTTAAAAAAAAATTTATTTTTAAATAAAAAAGAATACAAAATGTTTTTCAATATTTTTTAAGATAGAAATTCTGTTTAACTTTAACCGTAATAAAAATAAAAGAGCGCCTATTTCACCAGTAAGTTTACAAGTTGATTCTAGCATTGACACGTGGTCTTGTTTACGACTCTTTGTTGACTCAATTGGTTAAATTTTAAAACGGTCAGTGAAATGGGCTCGACTTCGTCTGCAGCCCAAAAGCCCAAGACCGCCACGAATTTAGAGAAGAAGCTGACGAAACCTTGTTCCCTGTCCTGTCTCACAGTGTCACACAGATAGGTCACTCCGATTCCTCTTTCATCCCCCTCGTTGCACCTCCGCAACAATCGCGCCGTCTGCGGACTTCGACACAGACTGCGCCGCCACGGCGGCGGCGGATTCTTCATGCGTACATCGCTCGGGGTGGTGGTGACGCTCCGCCGCCTCCGCGACCACCTCGCGCCCGACCTCCGCCGGTCACCGCCCTTCCCCCTCTTCCCTTTCTCCTCCTTGTCCGGCTCCATTGGCGTGCCTCCTGCTTCTTGCCTCCCGTCCCTCGTTCCGCACTCCAGCTCTCGTGGAGAAGAGAAATCGACACAGACAAGGGATCACGCTCTCGGTTTCTTCTTTGCTTCCCCGCGGTCTGGTGCCGCCATCTTTAGGCCTTTTCTTGTGAAGTATTGTTCCCGGGAGTACTCATCCTCTGCGAAGCTTCCTGGAAGCGGAACTTCTGCTACTTTGACATCTCAAGTTCGCAGTTAAGTTTCCTTTTCATGGAAGTGAGAGACCCTAGATTTTATCCATTCACGGTTGCTTATGATGGCTGCGCTTGCAGATTATTCTCTCAGGGTTGCAAAGGCTAAAACTATAGCTTTTGATGATGGACTCAGGTCAGTTGGCCGTGCAGTACATTTAACCTTTTTTTAATCAAGAAATTGAAATGATCCTCCTTGAACTCTGTAGTTTCTAGATCACAACTTATGATCGTCAAATCTTGGCCATCTTCTTGTCATTCTTTTCTCTCAATGTCACAGTTGCAATCTAGTGTTTTCTTGTGCATATTTACTTAATTGAGGTTGTGGAGTTACTTCTTGTAGCTCAAATTCCATTGAAAATATTCCTTATGTAAAATTGGGTAAGATTATCCATATAATTTCAAACTTAAATTAAGAGTACCTAACATAGCACTTCACCTATTAACCAAAAAAAGTTCTTGGGACTTTATCAAGTGGGGAATGCTAAACATTATTACAAAGATTCCCCTTTTCTTGTTGCTCATTACAAGCCTCAGATTCATATAAAAACAATATTGACATTGCTAAATTCAGAGTATAAAAATCAATCACTTACATAGTATGATAATATCTGCTGCATAAGAACCATGTAGATGGTTCTGTGGCAGGCTTCGTATCAGGGAATGTCTTTTTGCTTACTACAGCTGCACATAGATGAATAAGTGATCTATCAAAATATCATGGCTGTACATCTCTAACTACAATTAAGTCTTATTGACTGCTTCTGTTCCAATTATAATCACACTTCCTGTAATTATATCAAATATGTATAGTTTTGGTCACACGCCTTTTGTTTCATCCAATTGGCATTTAGCATCTTGCTACTTGTTTAACTAACATTGCTTTCTTAACTATCAATTCTTGTTGCTTCAGTCAAAGAGCAGTTACCACAGCATTGTGGTGTAACTTTCTTGTCTTCTCTCTCAAGTTTGGAGTGTGGCTTACAACTTCTAGCCATGTTATGTTAGCTGAAGTTGTGCACTCAGCTGCAGACTTTGCTAACCAGGTAACCTTTGCTTTGATAGTACATGATATCTTCTTCTCAGGTATTACTATTAATATAATATTTCATAGAGTTTTATAGAAGAATAAGATGTCGGAACTCACATCTTGTTTATTGTATCATAAATGCCTCTTTTCTCGACATCTCGAAATTAACATTTTGTACTATATCCTAGTTTCTGTCTTAGAATTACCTTCTGTTTAATTAACAAAGTATTTTAATATTGTAGGCCCTTCTTGCATATGGTTTGAACAGCTCAAGACGTGCTCCTGATGCTATTCACCCGTAGGTTTACCCCTAATTCTTATTATATATAACGCCTGCACTTCCAAAAGTTTCAGAGTTGAAGTGCCTCACTTATAACTCTAATATATTTTATACATTGTTTAGTCACTTAAAGTTGCTTAGCCTATCATATTTTATTGATTGCTCATTCCTTACTGCAGTTATGGCTATTCAAAGGAAAGATTTGTCTGGTCTTTAATATCTGCTGTTGGTATATTTTGCTTGGGTTCGGGTGCCACAGTTGTGCATGGGATTCAGAACCTGTGGAAAGCTCATGTACATCTTATGGGAATTTTGTCATCTAGAGTATCTTGTTGCTTGATTTTATCTCATTGCTGTTATCCTTGTATGTTTGCTTTTGTAACAGCCTCCTGAAAATATGCATTATGCTGCCTTAGTGATTGGTGGATCCTTTCTCATTGAAGGTATATCTCATAACTTCCATACTTATATTTTTGGAGTTGCCATTGTGACTATGTTATTCATCCTAGGTGCATCACTTCTTGTTGCTATTAATGCTGTGAAGAAAGGTGCAGCTTCAGAAGGAATGAAAGTGTGGGACTATATTTGGCAAGGCCATGATCCAACATCTGTTGCTGTTATGACAGAGGTTAACCTATGTTGCATACAGCTACAAAAATGTCTTGTTTTCTTATCAATGCGTTTCAAATTAAATGCTTTTATTTGGACCATGTTTCTTACATACATAAATTGCTGTCATCAACATTACCATTTATCTATCAATTTTCTTTAACTGTTTTTATCAATTGCTCTATCTCCCATCCATGTCTGAGCACTTCTTTTTCCCTTTCTTTCTTGAAAGGTCTTATCTAGTGATAACTATGCAGGATGGTGCGGCAGTTACTGGCCTTGCAATTGCTGCAGCATCACTGGTTTCTGTTAATATGACAGGAAATCCAATATATGACCCTATTGGTTCCATCATAGTTGGAAATCTGCTTGGGATGGTATGTTTTAACTTACTCTTGAGATGCCTTGATAAATACTTTTGAGTAGGTTTCTTGTGAAGTTCCTAGCAACCAATTATAAGTTCTTTTGAAGCAAATGGATAGATTCACATGAGAGGCCGCAAATGTTCCTCTGTCCTATAATTGATACAGTTCAGCTGGATGTTGTCTTGCTTTTGTAGGTTGCGATATTTCTAATTCAGAGGAACAGGCATGCATTAATTGGTAGAGCAATTGATGATCACGACATGGAAAAAGTACTTCGGTTTCTTAAATCTGACCCAGTGAGTACTAGACATGAAATACCCAACATGTTTAAGCAGTGAAGTTTCTCTAACAGTTGCATGTACATTTAAATCTTTTGCAGGTTGTAGATGCTCTATATGATTGCAAGAGTGAGGTGATTGGCCCTGGGTTTTTTAGATTCAAAGCAGAAATAGGTATTTCCCCTTGAGATTATGCATCGGTCATTTAATATGGTTTGTTGGATTCTTATCAAAGATTGTAGTGGAAATTACCAATTACTCCATGTTGAATTTGCTGGCACTGTATACGGGCAAACACTGATGGAGTTGTGATCCTTCTTTGCCAGTAAAGCTTTAGCTATTTTGCTCTTGTGATAGGTTTGTGATCCTTGATTACCTTTGTGATTAGAGGTATCTTATGCATAGATAAAATTGTGAAATCCCATAGTTCTCAACGGCTAGTTTTTTTTTTTTTTTTTTCTGCATCAATCTCGCATGGATACTCAAATAGTTGTGGTTTACAATCATATTTTATCTTGAAGCATAGTGTTGCATAGATTTAGATTATTACGTGGCATCGTCAACACATGAAAGGTTGTTGGTATAATAAGCACAAAGGCTTCCACTAATGACATATATGTCGTGCTACAGATTTCAATGGGGTTGTGGTGGTCCAAAATTATTTAGAAAGAACAGGACGCGACGAGTGGGCAAAACAGGTATGTGAATGTTATCTTCTGTTGATTCACATAGCTTTATCTCTTACTGCTTTAGTATCATTGATTACTTTGGACCACTGTAATACTTGCCATATTGATTAATTTGATTTCTTATTGTTGCTATTTATACTAGAAAATTTCCAACTCATAAATAGGATGTTTTCAAAACTCACACCCTTCTTACTTGCATTCACAGTTTCGGGAGGCCGCGAAGTCTGAAGATGACAATGCACTTCTTAATGTTATGGCTACTTATGGTATGATATCTGGGTTATGCTGGTCATGTGCATGCCCTACTTCAATCTCTAAATTCTTCCATGTGTAATTGTGATCAAAGGTGAGGATGTCGTCGAAGCGCTAGGCAGCGAGGTTGATAGGCTTGAATCAGAAATTCAGAAGATTGTTCCTGGTATTAGACACGTTGATATAGAGGCACATAACCCTGAAGCAGTTCTCTCGGTGCTGCCTAAAGCTTGACCTCCATGAGCTTGCGCCATTTCTCTTCTATTTCATCAACAAATCTAACTCTTTTATGCGAGAATTTGAAACTTTATTTCTTTAGAGGTCATGTTTTGGCGATTAGCTGTGTATATCTCATAAAATTTTCCCTTATCTTAATATTGATTAATCATTCCACCTTTCTTTAGAGGTCATGTCTAAGCTACTAAAACCTCTTAACATGGTTGAACAATATCATGTAATATGAGATGAGAATGATTCTTGAATCTTGATCAACCTTAACATTAAGTAAATGTGAAGTAGTATTTGCATTAAATACATGGTGATTTCACATATATCTTGTGAGGGATCGTCATATATACTCTTGATTTTTTGAAAGGCGTATGGTTTCTTAATCTCCAAGATGCGAGGGGCTTAGAGTGTTTGCGAGCTTGCAGTTTGTGAGTTTGAGCTTTTGTGAGCTTGATAAAATTTGGCCTATTCAACCGTCAGTTTACTTGGTTTATTGGTTTCGATTAATTTTGGTTTATGATATTTTATATAGAATCGGTTAATCGATTGATATTTTTATCGATTCTATTGGTTCTAGTTGAATTAGGTTCGGTCGGTTAATCGGTTTCAATCGAGAACATGTAACAGAATAAGGTTTGAATAAGTGGATTTAGTGGAGTGGGTTATTGGTTTTTTTTTTACAAATTAATTAACTAAAAGTTCAGCTTAAAAAGAAACAATTCTTCAAAGAAAAAAAAAGACTTAAAAGTAAATAGAAATGAGAAAACTCTCCAATCGTCATCGTTGACCATCTCTCTTTGACTCTCGTCTTTCAAATTCTCAATTTTTGAAATTCTTAAATTCATTCACTCCACGTACGTCCTAAGTTTAGCTAATTGTACCAGTTGTCCATCATCGACGTTGAATCATTAACATCGTCCAAGAGGAGTCGTCGACACTCGGCATTCGATGATATTGTGTCAAGACACCGATTTATTGGTTAATCATTTAATTGATTTACCAATTAAACTGGTAAAAAAAAACCTAAATCGAAAATCAACCGGTACTATAATGGGCAAAAGTAGTCGAATCTTGATAAAGTTGAGAAAAAAAATACCCTTCCCATAGTGGCGAACTATAGCTTTCATGATTTATTTCCTCATAGATGGTTGTAAGATTAGTCGTGTGGAGCCGTTAGGGTGACGGATTCCACTTTTTACTATAAGGGTATGTTTGGTTCGGGGTTATTTTTGATAACCTTGGTTATCAATCCAAGATTATCAACAAAAATCTTGTTTGGTTTAGGTATTCGATGATTCTCGAGTAATGTTCCATGTCCGACACGTCAGCAAAAGGGTCATGCAACTCGGAATCGGAAAACCTCATAAAACTAAGGTTTTTCTTAATTCCGGGGTTAACGAATTTTTTTTACCAAAAATATCCTCTGATAAGAAAAAACATGAAAAAAAGAGAAAAAAATGTAAAAAATATTAAAAAAAATGTAAAAAAAAATAAAAAAATGTTTAAAAAATTTAAAATTTAAAAATTTATTTTTAAAAAAAATAAATAATTTTTAAAAATAAAAAAATATAATTTTAAAAATAAAAAATTGTAAAAATTGTAAATTTTTTTTCAAATTTTAAAAATAAAAAAATAAAAAATTTATAATAATTAAATAATTTAAAATTTTAAAAAAATTTAAAATATTTTTAAAAAATTATGAAAAAAAAAAATTAAAATAAAATAAATAAATAAAAATTAAAATTTAAAAAAATGTAAAAAAAATAAATAATATAAAAAAATTAAAAAAATAAAAAGCACATAAAAAAGGAAAAAAAAATATACCGGAAAAAAAAAGTAAAAAAACATAAAAAAATAAATAATAATAATAATAATATTATTATTAATATTATTATTATTATGTATAGTTGGTTTTGTAACTGAGGGTAATACGGTAAAATATTAAACTAGGGTATTCATTAAAACCTTCAAACAAAACAAATTTTTGTTGTATTACTTAAGTTGTACCAAACAATATTTAGTTATGTTTTATTCCCCATAACCTTGGTTATGTGATTACCTGGTAATCACATAACCAAGGTTATACATGATAACTTGAACCAAACGTAATTGTGTAGTGATTCCTCGTTCGGCTATGGTACAGTTGAAAGACGTCAAGTTGTAACCCAGATACCTGTATTTTGATCTCCAGGTATAATGTATTTATAAGAATTTTTCTTCTAAATGGGATGCACAATTACAAAATGCTAGACTTTTGGAATACTCGTCATGAATACCTTCCAATTTATTATGAAAATAATAAAAAAAACTTTCATAAGACAAGTTAGTCACCTTCCACTCCCGGCAACTCATTCCCTTCGTCATATCTGCTAAGGAGAATTGTCTCATCCCAATCTGATCGAAAGTTCTTAGACCATCTCCAACCACGAAATCCATTTTGGTACCATTTCAACACTAATTTAGTGTCACTTCAGCACCAAATAATTTTCCAACTCCAACCAATATATACCATTTACTACGCTAAAATGAATATTCCTTAGAATATTTTATTTTTCCATCTTATAATTTATTATTCAACATATATTAATTTATTAAATATTTTGATTACAATAATAATTACTATTAAAATTAATAATTTTATGGTACATAATAACTAATTTTTTGATATTAATTTATAATATTTAAGAATATTTTAAATATAAATTTAATATTATACTATATTATCTTATTATTATTATTATTATTATTTTATTAAAAATCTTCCCCCTTTACTGACTAACTTTGGTGAAGCCTAAAATGAATTTATGTTAATATCCTTTTTTCTATTCACACTAAAAATAATTCCAAGATTTATTAGTAATTCCGCAAGCGAAACAATCAGTGATATAGAGTTCAAGACTCAGCTGCGACATATTATTATGAATTTTTCTCATCATTAATTTTCTCTGGTTGTTTTATATAAAAAAAATAGTTCTTTGTAGTCCCACATCTTAGAATTGACAACACTATGATCAAAGAAACTTCTATAAATATTTTAGGCTGACAATGTTAAAAAATATATTTTTCTTAATTTTTTTTTACTAAGATAAGTAATCACTCGAAAATCCAAACAATTCGGATTTTAAATAATTTAGATTTTTAAAAATCAGGTATTTTACCCTAATGACTTTACTTTAATATTTTAATCTTTAATTAATATAATTTCATTATAAAGGGTTAATGTGATTTTAATATATTATATTATATACGCAACGCGTATGCACGATCACTAGTATTAATAAAAAAAAGGCACTTGCACACCAAATGATATAAATTTTAGTGTTACATGAATATTTAAGATTCTTTTTACGATGTAAAAGGGTATGCGTTGGCTTTGATTTTAAAGCTTGACATTTCCCCCATGACATGACCCTGTCAAAGGACTTGAGAAACTCAAAGATGAGATGAAATTATAAAATGAGGCGTATGTTACCATCCTGATTTTAGATTTCCCAATTTTTTTACAGTGACAACCCTAGATATAGTTTGATTAATGAATTTGAAATTAGCTTTTAAAAACTTTGTAATTATATATATATATAAATATAATTTTATCTATTTAATTATTTTTGTGAATAAAATTCTGAATCAAAGACAGAGGGGGATAAAACTTAGTTGTGAGGTATGAATTTGTAAAATTCCAAACACGAGGGTACTTTTGGGAAATTAGGCCAAATCATAAAAGATCAGAGACCAGCCAGCGGAGGCCAACCGGCCACAATTCAACCACGAGGAATGTCCAAGCGGATCCCACGGTCATCCGAGTCGGTAAGTGATAACATACTTAACACATAAAAAGTGTGGTGATATATTTGTCACATGAGGTCACGAGTTAAACCGCATGATTGTCTAGATGTAAATCCCTGGATCTTGTATACCTCACCACATCACTATTTGCTCGCTTGACTATCATGATTTATCTCGCTCGTGATGGAATCAGGTGCGGCAAAAGTGCTGAGGCTAACGATTCCACACACAGGAATGTCCAAGCGGCGGCTTTTAAACTATTGGCTGTTATGATTCAGAGAGCCCCGCCGCCGACTGCTTCAGTACCACTGCCGGCCGATCCGGCAATGGCCAGGGCCACCACCTCCCCCGCTCTCTCTTCTCTCTCACGATCTTCTCTCCTCCGGCGCGCCGCCCAGCCTCCTTGCGCTTCCATGCCTTCCGCCTCATCCAATGACATCAGGATCAGCGGAACCGGCGATCCGCTCGTCTTACAAGTAGAAGAATCGCTCGATTCACCCCTTTCTCCCCTCGAGGTCATCGGCTCCCGCTGTGCTCTCCTAACCCGCTTCGAGAGCCTTCGGCGACCCTACAAGCCCTTTCCTGTCGTCGGGTGGAATCGCCACGTGGAGACCATTTTCGCCGCCTTCTTCCGCTCCCTGCCCTCCGTTCACCTCCGCCGCCAGTGTCTGCGGACCAGGGATGATGGGGCAATTGCACTCGATTGGGTCGTCGGTGACGAGCAGCAGCTGCTACTTGATGCCCCCGTCCTCATTCTTCTGGTCATTCTTTATGATTTGATATTTTTCCGTGCAGCCATTCTATGATTTGACTTGCGCTATGCAATATTAAAACTAGATAATATAACGAAAAAGACGGTGAGCGTTTCTTATATCATGGATAAGATGTAAAATTTTGAAGGTCAAATTCTTATAGGCGTGTTGCTACTTGTCTGAATTCTGATTATGAAACTCCAAGCCCTTGAAATATTCTTATAAGTTTCACAACTAGTTCATCAATATGCATACAGCTAAATTTGATGTTTCAATGTATGATGGAAACATTTGTCCCATCAATTGCCAACATCCCAAATGCAACATGGAAAATTGCATCATGCCTCACCATGGAAACTTTGCTCATTCTCCTATGTGAATATATTGCTGATTCCAAGTTTCCTGTGCTTATTGCAGCCTGGTTTAACTGGAGGAAGCGATGATACATACGTGAGACATATTCTCATCAGAGCTAGAAAGAAAGGATGGCGTGTTGTAGTGTTTAATAGTCGTGGCTGTGCAAATAGTCCTGTTACCACCCCTCAGGTACTGGTAGAGGGAATAGATTGCTTCTCAATATTTAAATACTGTGAAAAGGTGATCATGATAACAAGTGGTACTAATTACATATTCTTGTTTATTTGGAACTCTTTAATTTTCATCACTCAGTTGTGGTTAATAAAATGTGTCCTTGGTCCAGTGTTTTTGCGCCCTGTTGAAATTGTTTGAAAGAATCCAAAAGAGAGAAAAGTAATCTGAATTCTGAACAATGTCAGTAGAAGACTAATGTAACTGGATAGCCACAAAATCTTTCATCATGTTGCAGTTTTAGATTGATTTGATAACTTTACATATAAGCACGTGGGGTGTAGAGATCTAGGAACTAGTTTGCATATAACATCATAGCATTATACAAATTCAAGTGTTTGGTAATAGGCCATTTCAATGTTGCTAATAAATCTATGGCAAGGTTCTCAATTTAATTGTGGCATAGCTTTTTGGTGATTTATAAGGTGCCAAAGAACTAGACTTGAAATCAAATTTTAATAGTACTTGTATTGTGAGATGTAAATCTAAATAGATACTGCCTAATACAAGTACAGATGCTATTGATGCATATGGTAGGCCCATGGACATGTGTAGTCATTGGCCTTATTGTACCAGTTTAGGTCATTTTTTGCTGCTATCATTTCAATTGATCCTCCATAATCCTTGCTATTGTCATGCCTTTGGTATACTATTGCCTCAACAATGAACTTAGAAGTGCTGCTATCTTTCCTACAGATCAAGTGTGTATTGTCATATTGATCACATTGATTCTTGAATACGCTGCAGCTTTATTCAGCTTCTTTTACTGAAGATATTCACCAGGTTGTTACTCATGTTTCAACTTGTTATCCTAAATCAAAGTTGTATGCTATTGGCTGGTCTCTTGGTGCAAATATCCTTGTTCGTTATCTTGGTCAGGTATGAGTTAATATTATGTAGTATTGTTGTTATTATTATGATTATTAAAAATAGCCTCTGCAATAAGATCCATGGAGAAATCACTAAAACATGGAGTCACTTTCTCTGATCACAGGAATCTCAAAATTGCCTTCTTTCTGGAGCAGTATCTTTGTGTAATCCTTTTAACTTAGTAATTGCAGATGAAGATTTCCACAAAGGTTTCAATAATGTATATGATAAAGCTCTTGCAAGAAGTCTACGAAAAATTTTCAAAAAGTAAAAATTCAAATATTTTCATTTTATGTTGGCAAGTAATATGTGACAAGTTCAACCAATGTTTACTTAACAGAGATGTTCTCATTGGTTTTAGGCATGCACTTTTATTCGAAGGCCTTGGTGGTGAATACAACATCCCAATGGCTGCCAATGCAAAGTCGGTGAGAGAGTTTGATGAAGGATTAACACGTGGTATGCATCAACTAATGCTAAAAATCTTTTATTTTTCTTTGAAGAATTACTATTAGAAAATTTAAACGATGTGTTAATTTTCAGTTTCATTTGGTTTCAAGTCAGTGGATGATTATTACTTTAATTCAAGCAGTTCAAGCTCCATTGGATGTGTCAGCATACCTTTGCTATGCATACAGGTAAAATTGTGATTCTCCTTTGAATTGGTACTCATAGTAACATATATGAGATCATACAGTCACATATAGTCTCTCATGTGGTGTTGTGTGATCTAGGATAGAAATCAGGAAGGAGCCTATTTTTCCATCCTTTAGGTTGTGCATCTGTATGTTTCCCTTATGGACATACAATGCCTATTGGTGGAATCGTGGGTCACTTTGATCAAGCATATATATCTAGTTACATCTAGGAGACATTTTGAAAGATGTTTTACACATGCGAGTTCTCTTCTTTGATCCTTTAGACTAATGGACAGGCTAAACCCTATACATGTTAGGTAATGAGCTTGGATTACTTAAAATTGAGTGTTTGTCCTATACCAGGTCTGCACACAATAACTTGGTTAATCCATCCACTAATAAGATTCCATATAAGCTTATGCATAGTTGCATACCACACAAACTAGTAGACCTTTTCCCCTTTTTGATTCTCTCTTATATCTTAGATTGTGTCTCATCTTTAACATATCCATGGCTTGTCTGCTAAAACCAACAAACATAAGCAATTGACTAGTATGTGTTAAATTACATATTTTATGGATTTTTCTTGAGAGGCTTCCTAGACATTTATTTAAAAAGTTGCATGGTTCGAGCATTTAAAAAAGTAATTGGTCCACTATAAGAATGTTTGAAGTTTTCATTGGTTGCATGCTACAAACTCGTAGTCCTTTACTACCCTTCTAGTTTACTCTCATTTCTTAGAACTTTTCCAAACCTTTGCTCAACTTGTACATGAGTTGTATGTTGAAATCTTATGAAACCGAACCTCAAATGATGCTTTTTGTTTCAAGATTCAGGAAGAGATAAATTCTACCCAGATGATGAAATATAAACTGTTTTTTTTTAAGTGGACCTCTTCCTTTTTTTTTTTTTGAACAGATCCTTTTTTTTCTTATAAAAAATAATAGTAGACGTTTTCCTTTTGTTTTTAGAAGTTCCTTTTTCTTTCAATAAAAGATGTCGACCCTGCACGGGGTCACATGACATGGTCTTGGGAACTAGGACAAACAAGAATAGTAAAGGCCAAAGAAGGATGCCTAATGCTCAAGTTGTGAATTTTTTCAGCTAGCTCTTTAATGAGTTGTCATACATCTTAAATGCAATTTATACTAATATGAAAAAAATCTTTCTTTTAGATGTGTCATTTGTATGCAAATGTACTGACAGCCGACAAAAGATTCAAACTGAAGAATATTTTTAAAAGATTAGGAAGTTATTCAGATTTGAAATTGAAGCTTCTCTTACATAGCTTTGATCTTACGAAGCAATGTGGTATTTTTTGTGGTATTTGCTGAAAGGGATACTTATTCGGCCCGCATATTGTAAGTTGTTTGGCTTCATATAATTTCTTTCCTTTCTACCTTATCTGCAGGCAGATAATGATCCAATTGCACCGTCGAGAGGGATTCCTCGTGATGAAATTAAGGTAAAACTATTTAATTTGATCCAATCTTGATCCTTCCTCTGCTCCATAATCTCACAACAGTCAAAGCCTCGAGATCCCGAACTGGGCTCTATGTCTTCTTTATGGACATTTGCGTCTCTTTTTCTCACAAAGTCTTCTTTCATCTTTGAAGGCGAATCCAAATTGTCTATTGATTGTAACTCCTCAAGGAGGTCATCTTGGTTGGATAGCAGGGGATGAAGCTCCATTTGGAGCTCCTTGGACCGACCCTGTGGTTATGGAATTTCTAGAGCACGTCAACAAAGAAACAAAAACTGACACCGAAGTCGAGTACTTGCCTGATCAATTGGATGGCTTTCAACATTCTTCATCACTACCTGTACAAGTTAAATGAGGTGATATTTTTCACTTTATTATTCATACTATTATTTCTGTGGGACGTCATTCAATTAACATAACAGTAAAGCCCCTTGTTAAGTACCCTTTTCTTGAACAATTAAATAAACTTTATGTACATCAGCTAGTGTCTGAAGGAAACATCTTTTATCTTAAGCCAAAGAGTTGGATAACTTACAACCCTTCACCTGGGAATGTTATGCAATCTAAGATGAATGGAGTTTTAGGTGCATGTCTTTCATTTTTTAGTAATCTAGGTGTCTAAGTTTTGTTTGGTTAATCTTAGAGGGAGATGACCTTCCTTCTAATTCGTCCATCTCCCAGATAAATCCGGAACACAGTTTATGTACACTAAGGTTCGTCTATCAACATCTCTCATGTTTGATGAGCGGGTTGTGAGTGGTTGTTTTGTTAATAATATCTTTTGAAAAAATAGTTTTAAGTTTTTTTAGTATTTAGTATAATATGAAATCATGAATTTTATTTTATCAACTGACCTTGTTTTTTTGGCTAAGAGATATATCTTTTAAAAAATTGACTTCTTTCTCTTCGTATCTTTGTCTTTTTCACGTAGGTTAATTGATTTGGATAGGTAGATCGGGTTAAGCATCAAGTGTGTTAGGCTGATCGATCAGTCTAGATGGTCCCGATGAACTACTGGAGCTAGTCAAGTTGGCAAATTGGTGGAGCCAATCAGGCCGGTTAGGATGCATTGGGGCAATTGATCGAGGTGGGCTAGTCGAATTGGGCATGGCAATTGGTTGGACTAATCATTTTTTTTTAAAATATTTTTTCCTTTTTTTTTTATACCAAATATAGAAAAATATTTTTCATTTTAGTAACATATCTAAAAAAACGATATAATCTATTTTTTTAAAAAAAAAAATCTATAAAATATTTGAGCAATTTTCTTTAGAAAGCTCCTAAATTTGATTATTGTTGTGTTAAGGTTTTTGTTTAATAATAATAATAATAAATAAATAAGTAAAAACTATGTAAATAAATAAATAAATAAGTAAAAACTATGTAAAAATTCAAGTGCCTCATTTTCGTAGAAAAAGAGTTATTCTTTTTAAATATAATCTAGGATCATCTGATTAAAGTTGGAGGTAGTTGATTTTCTATCTATTCATCTATTAGTTAAAGTTAGAATTTATGCATGTAAAGAGGTCGATGTCCATTCCAATTTTGATTTGGAAATGTCCATTCCAATTTTGATTTGGAAATATTCATCTTGTAGATGAGTTGACTAATTATTATTTTAAAATATTATTGCTAAGCTAAATATTAGCCATATTTTGATATTAAATATTGGTCAAAACTTAAATCTATATCACTATCTCAGGCATGAAATGAAATCATGTGATTGTTAGAGGTGCATTTAATATTTCAAATGTTTATTTTGACTATTGATTGTAGTTTACACATTATTAATTTTATTTTAACACTCCATCAAGTTTTGGTTAAAACTTATTTAAATTCTAAAACGCGTTGGCATTTGTTGAAGTAACAAAATGTTATATAATTTTTTTTTAAAAAAATGAAAGTTCTTAAATGATCATAAAATACATCTGATCTTTTTTAAAGCCTTTTTGACTTTGAAATGTTCTAGTTTTGTCAAATGTCAAATTTCTATACCTAGGTGAATGTAAACATCCAACTATATTTGTGTAAAAAAAAAATGTTATATAATTCTTATAAATCATATCAAACATTTTAACTAATAGCAAGATGCATGATTTTTTAAGCATTTAAATGTTTTAAAACAGTGAGTATTTCAAAAAAGAAATAATTGCCTTTGAATGTTTTCCATTATGAAAGTTGTATCTAAGAAATTTTCACACTTAGTTATTTATATGGCTTCTTTTTTACTAGAAGAATCAAACTATCCTCTTAAAAATACGAAATCAAACATTACAAAACAAACAATGAAACATGAATGAATAAATCCGAAACTCAAGATCTGCTCTCAGGTCACTTGAATATTTAACCACTACGGATAAAAGCATTAGACAAAATTTTGAATTTAGTTACTAAACTCCATGATGAAATTCGAGAAAGAGTCTATTCTTAGGGTTTGTTTTCTCGTCTTATACGAGGGAATGACAATCCAAGGATGATCAAGGCAGTTTCTCAATTGTTGCGATGTAGATTGCATTCATGGTATTGCTTGGTGAGGGTTTAGGATCTCTATTTTATTTCAGAGCACTATAGTCATTTTCATGTTGACCAAAAGAGGTGTTATTGGCGACAATTACAAAGGGAGATAGTCTAGAGAAGGCTACGAAAATTCAAGATGTTTCCGTGACATTAATGCAAATTATAGATTTGGGGAAAAGGTGATTTTCATTATCTTTTCGAAGATCATTTCATAGGCATGACAAAGCCATGTTAAAAAGGATAATCCTTTTTTGCATGAGGCATATGGATCCAAGTTGAACCCAACTAGCCAACAAAATAGTCTATAGATCAGAAACAAAGATGTCAGTCGATAAATTAAATGATTTCCAGGTGCAAAATCTTGCCCATTCACAAAGACCAAAGATCACAAGATGTGATAAAGAAAAGTTTGGAGAGAGTTAGTTCCTGCTAAAACAGCCCAAATGCCTTGCGAAAAATGGAGGTGACATTCTCATTGTCTTATGGTCGTCTATTGGAGAAAGGACAAGTGATCTATTTACACCCTCGAGAAACAAGGCACAAAGGACAACCAACTAGGTGACCACCTAACAAGTCTCTCACTTAATGTCAAGTGAGTTAGCTAAACCCTATCTTTGAAAATATCACTTTTTTGGCGTCTCTCAAGAGGAGGGGGTGAATAGCAATTTCGATCTCGTTCGATTGTCGTTCGTTGTGTTGTCTACAAAGAGTTATACGCATCAAAAAGTACAAAACAAATACACAACAACACAAGCATAAGAGACAAACCATTTTTAGGTAGTTAAGAACTCCTAATTTCTATTCTATGATCTATTGTTCTTCTAGCGATAGCTCAATTATCTTTTTCCTTATTAGACACCTCCCAAAGATGGAGAAATATCTTATAATTCCCTATTCTTTACAAACAATACAAACAAGAAAATAAGAATAAATATGAAAATGAATTATAATGTAAACAATAATTTACACAAATGAATCTTGCTTTTGATGGCTCTTGAATGCTTTTGGTTTGACTTTGGAAATGTAATAGCACTTATTTCCAAAACCCTCAAAATTTGATTATGAAAATCTCCTCAAAATTATTCTTTTATAGCCTTTAGGCCGGAGCTAATTTTCATCTATCGATCAACTATTCATTGTCATCATTAACTACTTCATTGAATTCAACAGTGACATCTACATAACAGCTCTTTCCAACTCTGGTTTAACTCTGAATAGTTGACTGTTAATGTTCATTAGTCAATTGTTGTCGCATCATTTGAGTTTCCGACTTGACCTAGGTTTTTTTTTATCATTGAAATAGTGTCAACAGTCAATTTTACTGTTCATCAATCGACTAATCACAAATCAATCGAGTGTAACAGTTGAGTTTCAAACTTTCTATTTGTTGCTACAGTATCATTAGTTGATTGTTTTTGTTCATCAATTGACTGATCTCAATCAGTCGAGTTTCAAACTTTTTGTTTCTTACTACAGTACCATTAATCAACTATCACTGTTCATCAATCAACTGTAATAGAAACATTATAGCAAAACATTGTAGCACTCAATTGATACTTTTCACACTAGATTGATGCATTATTCATAGTGCTAAAAATATTATTCATACCGAATTCGTTTATGCCAAAAGACCCTCATGTCTTTGGAATTTCCTTGTAGAATTAGTACCAGTTAACACTGACTTATTAGGACCTCATCTTGATTAGTATCTAATTGATTTCAACCTACTAGTACTTCACTTGCTTAACATTCAATTAACTTGGACCTGCTAAAATTTCTCGTCTCATGCTTAACAGGCGATCAACCTTAATATGTCAAGATTTTGTTGGATCGAAAGCGCTAGAATCGCAAAACTCGAGTAATAAACGCAGCTGAAATAAAACAATCAACAAGCGAACACAAGTGATTTATTTGGTTCGGAGCCTGTGGCGACTCCTACTCCAAGGCCCACGCTCGTTGAGCGTTTATATTGGGAAACAACTATAATCTCGTAAAACTCAGTACAAGTATAGAATGAGTACACAAGAACTTTAAAGTAATACCGACAACTAAATTATAGAAAACGGAGCGTCGGGTTGTCGAGAACTTGTCGCAGCTTGATCGGAAGCTTTCGTTAGCAGCACGTAGGAGATGGATCGCTTTAGAATTGTTTTTCCTTGGCTGCTGCTCGAATCCCTCTTTTATACAGTGCTGGAGGCACCTCCAAGCCTGTCCAAGGCACCTCCAGGCCGTCGAGTCGCACACGTGGATCAGCACAGATCTGGTCGCACCTTATATGGTTTAAGGCGCCTTCAAGCCTTGGTCCAAGGCGCCTTCAGTCCCAATGAAGGCGCCTCCAGCTCCTCTGGACAGCTGGTTTCGGCTTGCACCCGAGGCGCCACCAAGCTCCATGGAGGCGCCTCGGACATTGTTCATCCGAGGCTTAACTTGTTCTTTTTGTACCTGCAAGATATGTTAGTCCCAAAACAATACGGTACCCTGCAAGACAAAGTTAGAACTGATATAAACATGATAAATTAAGAGTTTGACAGTCATCGGTGTTGGGATCTCTTCGTACTCGGCTAGAGAGGAGGGTGTGAATAGCCGCCCCAAATTACTCGTTTCTTCCTACAATTCGTTAGCGCAGCGGAAAACTAAACTAGAAACGAAAGGAAGAATATCAAACCTTAACACAGCGATGTACGAGGTTCGGAGATGATACTCCTACTCCTCGGCGTGTCCGTAAGGTGGACGAGCCCTATCAATCCGTCGGTGGATGAGTCCCCGGAGAACCGGCTAATATCAACTCCTTGTGGGTGGAGAAACCTCGCCACAATCACTTGCAACAGCAAGCTAAGAGTACAAGAGAATACAAGAAGTAAATACAATGAATGTAGCAATACAAGCTTGCCTTCTTGTCGACTGGTTGAAGCAGCAACTTCACGAGACGCCTACAACAGCAGGAACCCAGTCGAAGAAGCTCACACGAAGCTTCGGAACTCAACCAAGCTCAAAAGCACAGCAGCAGCTCAGTCGGAAGAAGAGGAAGAAGAAGAAGCCGTAGAAGCAGAGGCTCGATCTCCTTTTATAACCTGTGAAGAAGAAGACACAGAAACTAGCCGTTGTGTCGCAACGGCTAGGACCTGGACCGATCAGGCTCCACCCTGATCGGTCCAGAGCCTCTCTGATCGGTCATGGGACCGATCAGGCTCTAGTCTGATCGGTCCCCAGACCGATCAGCCATATCTTCACAGAGCCACTGATTGTGCTCTGATCGGTCCCCAGACCGATTAGCCAACTCTCTGTGAGAGTTGGCTCGTCTCTGATCGGTCTCCAGACCGATCAGAAGAGCCTCAGTAAGCCACTGATCGTTATCTGATCGGTCACCAGAGCTTGGTTTTTGCCCAAACCAAGTCCAAACCAACATCCGGTCAATCTTGACCTGTTGGTACATTGCGCCTAGCATCCGGTCACTCCCTTGACCTGCTAGGACTCCCCGCTAAGTGTCCGGTCAATCCCTTAGAACCACTTAGACTTTTCTCTCCGTACCAAGTATCCGGTCACTCCTATGACCTACTTGGACTTCCCATCACCAGATGTCCGATCACCCTTGATCCATCTGGATTTTCCCTTGCCCGGCTTCACTTACTAGGACTTTCACCTAGCTTCACTCACTAGGGTTTTCACCTGGCTTCACTCACCAGGATTTTCACAACTGCCTGGCTTCACTCACCAGGACTTTCCAACTGCCTAACATCCCAGTTAGGACTTTCCCATTCACCTAGCTTCACTCACTAGGATTTTCACCTGGCTTCACTCACCAGGATTTTTCCCGAATGCCTGACTTCACTCACAAGGACTTTCACCTTCACCTAGCTTCACTCACAAGGATTTTCACCTGGATTCACTCACCAGGATTTCCCGACTGCCTGGCTTCACTCACCAGGACTTTCCACACTGCCTAACATCCCAGTTAGGACTTTTCCGTGCCAAGTCTCCATACTTGGACTTTTCCAGTGCCAAGTCTCCATACTTGGACTTTTCCCGTGCCAAGTCTCCATACTTGGACTTTTCGCGTGCCAAGCTCCCTGCTTGGACTTTTCCAGTGCCAAGTCTCCATACTTGGACTTTTTCCCGAATCAGGTCAACCAGGTCAACCTTGACCTACGGTTGCACCAATAATCTCCCAAACATCTATTCTTGTCCCATATCAAGAATACAACTCTTCCACGAGTGTCAAACATCAACATGCAACTCAACTAGGTCAACCTTGACCTAAGGTTGCACCGACAATCTTCCTAAGTCAAACATCAAAATACAACTCGAGTCAGGTCAACTCGAGTCAGGTCAACCAGGTCAACCTTGACCTAAGGTTGCACCAACAATCTCCCCCTTTTTGATGTTTGACAAAACCCATAATCAAGTTAGGTTAACCCGATAACCTAACTTAGGTTTTCCAATCATCTTCCAATGTCCAATGTTCTTTCCTTGAACATTCTCTGGACATTCTCCCCTTAGGTTAACCCGATAACCTAACTTGGGTTCTCCAATAATTCTCCCCCTTTTTGACACACATCAAAAAGAATTCCAATGTTCTTCCTTGAACATTCCTTGACATTCTTCCCCTAGCTTAGGTTAACCCGATAACCTAACTTGGGTTTCTCCAATAATTCTTCCAATGAACACTCTCCCCTTTTTGACACACATCAAAAAGAAAAAGAGGGTATCAAGGTCAAGAGTTTCTTCCTAATGAAAGTCCCATACCTTTCATTGAAACTCTTAATTTCCCCCTTGATACTAAACTCAACAATCAACTTAGCGATAATCCCATATCACTAATCCTCAAAAAGTCTTAAGGAGTAAAAACTCCCCCTAAAAGTCAACTCCTCCTTGACAATTAGGTAAAACTCCCCCTAAAGGTCAACTCCCCCTTGACCATTGCACCAACAATGTCTTTGTGAGTTCCAAACCTTTAGAAATCCACAAAACCTAACTTCCAGCTGAAATTTCAGACCAACAGCTGAAAATCAGAAACTGGCACGCTCTGATCGGTCCCCAGACCGATCAGAAACCCCATGGATCGGTCCCCAGACCGATCAGGCCTTCACCATCTCTGGTTCTTACTGGATCGGTCTGCAGACCGATCCATGCTTCACTGGATCGGTCCACAGACCGATCAGGACTTACCTGGATCGGTCCCCAGACCGATCCAGACTCTGATAGGTAGATTTCTGAAATTTCCTTCCCGAAATTCAGAAACTCCTAGAAAATTCCAGAAAATTCAAAAAATTGTGAAATTTTGAGGATACATTCCTCATAACATATACTATCATGGAAAAATAGTTTTCTATGAAAATAACTTCCATTTTTCAATCTTGACACAAAGTTCAAAAACTTTGAAATCGTTCAAGTTTAACTCAACTTTGTATCACAATGTTTAATGATGAATGCTATCACTAGGAAAGCTTCATCAAGGTTTTTCAAATCAATTTTAAAATACTTTTAAAACCATTTGAATTTAGGACCATAATCTTAGGGCTAGATGTACATGACTTGTACACAAGCTTTCCCTATGATCCTTAATTTCTTGAATTAGGGTCATCTAGGTACAAGGACTATGTACCTTGATCCTAACTCATGATCCTAATATCTCACACACATCTAAGGTGTATCAAACCACATTCAAGTCAATTTGATGTGAGATATGGATTAAGGTCAACTTAGGCTAAGTTCTCATGCATTTTCTAAACACCAATTTGATCTCAATATCAAATTATATGTTTGTCCTTAAATCAATTTCATTGATTATAATGCAAGAGATGATGACATGACATATAATGATATCATACATAATAACATGTGCCAATGTCATGATGTCATGGCATAAAGTATGAAACTTAAATAAAACATGACATATAAATAACCTAAGTATTATCATGACATTTTAAATGATCATAAAATAAATATGATGTCATGACATGCCATATGACAAACAATATATGGCAAATAGCACATAAAGGTATAGAAAATACCTAATTCTAGCCTTAGTTGCCATTTTTGATAATTTCGACTATTTTGCCATAATTTCTATATTCCTAAGTGTAATAGACCTAAAATCATATCCCCAAGACTTTTAGATCACTATGTGCCAACTAGATTGATTCTAGAAAATTCCTCAAATGTGGTTGGCACATTCTAATCACCTTAGGAATAATATTCACTTTCATTTTCAAGGCTTGATTGCACCTTGAAAATTCCTAAAGTGCCACCTTTTGCCATGATTAGGTTAACTACCTATTCAAGTAAGGTTGGCACACCCTAACTCATCTAGCGTGATGAAATCACGCTCCTAGGAACCCAATACCTATTGGAGCTCATTGAGTTCACTAAGTATTCACTAGGGATGACTTCCCTAGCAACCCTCCTAATGACCCTCCTAGGCTTTGAAGCCTTGGTCATTTGGGACTCATCAAGATCAACTCTAGGGGTGACTCCCCTTGTGGCCTTGGTGATGGTCTTCCTAGCCCTAGATTTTGTTCCATAATCGAATGGAACATTATGATAAGTGGGCTTGACCACTTGGGACTTAGGTTTGTGACCCAAACCTTTCTTGTCCTTGGACTTGGGTTTTTGACCCCTAGACCCTAGAGTCAAATCCTCAAGAGCCTTTTCTAGAGAGTCAAGTCTTGACCTCAAGACTTGATTTTCTTTCTCTAATACCTCAAGCTTTAATTTATCATTTTTCTTTGAGGTATTCCTAGGCATATGTCTAGATGATTTTGGATTCCTACCTAGATTTTCCTTAGCCTTAGATGAGTTAATTCTAGGGTTGGCTTTCCTAGTGTTATCCTTATCTAGGCTCACATGTTTGGCACCTAAGCATGTGTATCGATTTCTATAATTAACATGCTTATCATTCTTGACAATAGCAATAAGGCTACTAGCATGCATCCTACTAGAATTGCAAGAATGTGCCTTAGAGATTACCTTAGGGTTTGCCCTAGCTCCCCTATACATGTGCTTGATCTCTTGTCCTTGTGAGATTGCCTCCTCCTCGAACATTGGCTCCGATAATGTCCCCTTCGCATTGGAAGCACACCACGTGCTCCTTGCCCTTGCGTGTTGGGACTCCGGCTTCCTTGACCTTTGGTGCCGGTGGAGTCTTTCTAACCCTCTTTGGACATTTACTCTTGTAATGTCCATACTCCCTACACTCAAAGCACATTATGTGTAATTTATTTGAAATTGAAATGCTTGAGTTACCTAGGGTTGAGGTGGGATGTATGCTTTCTTCTTCATCCCTTCCGGAGATAGAAGCTTCTTCCTCTTGCTCCATTCTTGAAGAAGAACTCTCCTCCTCTTCTTCCTTAGATGTTGAGTAGCCCTCAACTTCTAATTCCTCTTCTCCATGATGTGAGCTACTTGGCTCACTTGACTCCTCTTCATGGCTTGAAGTGGAGTTCCCCTCATGGAACTTAGCCAAGTTGTTCCACAACTCCTTGGCATTGTTGTATCCATCTATCCTACACAATATATCAGGTAATGAGAATTCAAATATTTTCATTACCTCGTCGTTGATTGTGGATTGGTGGATTTGCTCCTTCGTCCACTTCTTCTTCTCAAGAGGTTTTCCTTCTTTATCCATCGGAGGAGTGAAACCTAATTGTACACAAGTCCAATTTTCAATGTTAGTCATAAGGAAATACTTCATCCTTACCTTCCAATACGCGAAGTCGTCGCGATCGTAGAAGGGTGGAATGGTGATGTCTTCTCCGAGTTGATCCATCTCTAGCTTTGCTCCCACGGGTGTTGATCCGATGAAGAGCGACCTCGCTCTGATACCACTTGTAGGATCGAAAAGAATTTAGATATCTCCACAATAGCATGATATTGTCCACTTTGGGCCTAGACCCTCATGGCTTTGCTCTTGGGCTCTCCCCAAAAGGCCTCATGCCAATGGAGATATCTTTTCTCTTATAAACCCATGATCTTTCCCATGTGTTTCCAATATGGGACTATGTTTGCAACCTTGCAACCCCAACAATCGGACTGTCTGGATCTGACTTCGGATTTCTGACCGGAAACCCTAGGTCGACCCGACGCCTACTGTTCCCTCTACGGGGAACGCATCCTCACCTACTCATCTCAGGAGATTTACTTGTTGCCAGTGCGATCCTCCAGATCGACTAGACTTTTTCTCGATGTCCGATGCTTCCGGTCTTCATGCTGGATGTCCGGTCTTCGACCCATCCAGACTTCTACCCGGTTCGCGACACCAGGATTTTAACCTACGGTTACCACCCCCTAGGATTTTTGCCCGAAGCTCCGACCCACCAAGACTTTCCGCATAGGGTTACCACACCCTATGACCTAGGGTTACCACCCCCTAGGGTTTTTCCCTTGCCTAACCACAGCTAGGACTTTCCTGAAACACTCAATCATACACATTAGATAACAATTAAACTTAATTTTGAGTCCCTTTGCCATTATCAAAACTTGAGTTCGATCGTCAGATGCTTCCCGCACCAATAATCTCCCCCTTTTTTATTATGGCAACCGAAATTCTAAGTTAAGAAAAAAATACAATAAAGATAAGCATAAATTAGCACAAGCATATATAAAACATAAGAACATTAAAGCTCCCCCTTAATAGAAGCTCCCCCTTAAAATAATTTCTTTTTATTTTAAATTTTCTTTAATTTCTTTTGAATTTCCTTATACTCTCCCCCTTTGCCATATATCAAAATAAATAAGAGAGTAAAATGAGTATAGACATAAACACTTAGCTCTTTTAAAATAAGTTTTCTTGTAAATGTTTAGCTAAGTTAGAAAATTTGCCATAAGTTTGGAACCACAATTTTTTCAAGGATTTTAAAATTTAAGTTTGAGAAGTAATTATTAAATAATTTCCAAAGTATGCTTTTCAAAGATTTTTTAAATGATTTTTCAAAGCATTTTGAAAGATTTAAGTGAAAAAAACTTTTAAATAAGTTTTTGAACTACTTTTTCAAAGGATTTTAAAATAAGTTTTAGAAATAATTTTTCAAAGGATTTTAAAATAAGTTTTCAAATAATTGTTTAAAGAATTTTTAAAATGATTTTTAAAAGAATTTTGAGATGATTTTTAAAAGATTTTTCAAATGATTTTAAAGAAATTTTAAAATGATTTTTAAAAAAATTTAAAATGATTTTTAAAGAAATTTTCAAATGATTTTTAAAGAATTTTTAAAATGATTTTTAAAGTTTTTTCAAATGATTTTTAAAAGATTTTTCAAATGATTTTTAAAGAATTTTTAAAATAATTTTTAAAGAATTTTTAAAATGATTTTTAAATATTTTTTAAAATGATTTTAAAAGAATTTTAAAATGATTTTTAAAAGATTTTTAAAATGATTTTTAAAGAATTTTTAAAATGATTTCTTAAAAGATTTATCAAATGATTTTTAAAGAATTTTAAGATAATTTTTTAAAGGATTTTTAAAATGAGTTTTAAAAGATTTTTCAAATGACTTTTAAAGAATTTTTAAAATAATTTTTAAAAAGATTTTTAAAATGATTTAAAAAGATTTTTCAAATGATTTTTAAAAGAATTTTCAAATGATTTTTAAAAGAATTTTTCAAATGTTTTTTTAAAGATTTTTCAAATGATTTTTAAAAGATTTTTCAAATGATTTTTAAAGAATTTTTAAAATAATTTTTTAAAAGATTTTTTAAAAGATTTTTAAAAGATTTTTCAAATGATTTTTAAATAATTTTTAAAATGATTTTTAAAGAATTTTTAAAATGATTTTTTAAAATATTTTTAAAATGATTTTTTAAAAGATTTTTCAAATGATTTTTAAAGAATTTTTAAAATGTTTTTTATAAGAATTTTTAAAATGATTTTTAAAAGATTTTTCAAATGATTTTTAACAGAATTTTTAAAATGATTTTTAAAGAATTTTTAAAAGATTTTGAAAATGATTTTTAAAGAATTTTCAAATGATTTTAAAAAGTTTTTTTAAAGTGATTTTTAAAGAATTTTTAAAATGATTTTTAAAAGATTTTTGAGATGATTTTTTTAAAGAATTTTCAAATGATTTTTAAAGAATTTTAAAAATGATTTTTAATGAATTTTCATACGATTTTTAAAATATTTTTCAAATAATTTTTAAAAAAATTTTAAAATGATTTTTAAAGAATTTTAAAATGATTTTTAAAGAATTTTCAAATGTTTTTTAAATGAATTTTCAAATGATTTTTTAAAGAATTTTTCAAATGATTTTTAAAAGATTTTTTTAAAGATTTTTTAAAAGATTTTTCAAATAATTTTTAAAAGATTTTAAGATAAAGGTTGATTGGGTTTAGTTGATTTTAATTAAATTTGCTTAAATTTTGAACAATTTGAACTTATTTGAACCTAGATCCATCTCACCCGATTCTAAATTATCAATCAGGTAATCTTAAGTAATTTTGTGAGATGGTTATCTTTAATTTAGGTTATTTCTAAGGATTAATTTACATTTGAGTTAAACTTATGTTTTCTAATTAGTCAATTAAATATGTTTTTGCATGATTGATTCCCAGGTCAGGGCGAGGTTCTAGGCCTTCTTGGGTATGAGATCATCCACCCCTTCCTAGATAGAATCGCTTAAGGAAATATATATTTAATTTTCTTTTTGAAACTCCTAGATTTAACTAGCAAGTGTAAATTACGCCTTTATCCTTAAGCTATCTTAGTCTAAGCATGTATATTGCAAGGAAAATAAATAAACAAACATCAATCAATTTTATCTATTTATTGTGATAGTTTTTCTATTAGCTCCCCCTGGATCATAACATCGATATGGTCTATCAAGGAAATGGATATGATCCTTGGGGACCCAATAGTGACCAGGTCCAACTTGATTAACCAAGTTTGACTTGGAGACCCATGCTTGAATTATGTTTCTATTATTTCTATTTACTAGAGATAGATATGATTTATACTTACTTTTGGTTTTGAATCCAAGTCCGGACTTGTTGTAAACGACTCGCTGTTTTCCAAGAATCAGATCCAGATTCTTGGAACCCATGGTGAACCATTCCAACGTGTCCTTGAGTTCTTTAATTTGAGTTTTCAAATTGAAATTTTCTTCCTCAAGTTGTTGGACTTGAGTTGAACTTCCAATTTGAACTTGCTTAGTTAAAGAACTCGAGTCAGTCGTTTCCTTAAGGGTTGTTACCTCCTTTTGGACGACTTGACCCGGATGTTGGATTTTGCCAATTTTTTTAACAAGTAAGATACTAATTCTTGCAATTCATCTAAATCAGTTTCGGCGAGTAGGGCACTTACAGTGAGGTTCGGTCCTTTGGAAACGGATGTGTATCCGTGGCTTTGCTCGGACTCGGTGTCTGACTCACTCTCGGTTTCGTCAAGGTTTACTTGTACTGGCAACGCGAGGAAGCTTGTCGGTTCTTCTTGGTCGCACCTGGATTCATCTGATGACTCGGACCAAGTTGCCTGCAACACCTTCTTCCTTCATTGCTTTCGATTTGGACAGTCCGGCTTGTAGTGCCCCTTCTGGTTACAGCCATAGCATGTGACTCTACTCTTGTCCTTTGTGTTTGTTTGAGTCGCCTTTTTTGACTTACATATCTTCTGTACGAACTTTATCAGTTCGGAAGTAACTTCGTCTTCGTCCTCTGTGCCTGATTCGTCTTTGGACTCTGGTTTGGTTTTGCACCTTGATGTTGGTTCGTGCGTTCTACTAGTACCTGCAACAAAAGCTATACCCTTTTCGACCGGGCGTGCATTAATCTGCTCATGCAACTCGAATTCAGAAAACATTTCGTCTAATTTAATAGAAGAAAGATCCTTGGAAACCTTGTAAGCATTTACCATGGATGCCCACAAGGTATTCCTTGGAAAGGCGTTTAAGGCATACCTTATGACGTCCCTGTTCTCCACCTTTTGGCCGATCGCATGAAGCCTGTTGAGTAGGTTCTGGATGCGTGCATGGAGCTAGCTGGCCATCTCACCTTCCTACATTTTAATATTGTATAATTTATTGAAAATTAAGTCGTGCTTACTTACTTTAGCATCGGAGGTGCCCTCGTGTAGCTCGATTAGTTTGTTCCACAACTCTTTTGCACTTGAGAATGGTCCAACTCTGTTGAGTTCTTCTTTTGAAAGGCCGCATTATAGCATACACGTTGCTTTGACATCAGCTTTCACCTTCTTCTTTATGCTAGCATCCCAGTTGATGCATGAGACGAGTTCTCAGGTGCCGTCGCGTGGAAGCTCGAGACCGGTCTGGATAATGATCTACATCTCGACTTGCGTCTTGAGGTGATATTCCATCCGGTTCTTCCAATAGGAAAAGTCCTCGTAGGAGAAGAGTGGTGGGCGGACTATGCTAAAGCCTTCTTGGAGGGCCATTTGAAAATCCTGCACAAAAAAAAAGAGAAAAACAACTGGTCCCAGGACTTGATCTTGGATTAGTAGTACGAGAGAGGGATAAAAATAATAAGTAACTAATTTTGGGAAAAAATAATAATAAAATATTAAAAATATATATATAAAAAATATTATTTCAAAATTTTGAAATTGCGATATTTTACTAATATGGACCAATGGTGAAAAGATGACAATGAATTTTTTGAAATTAATTTTGGAGGGAAAAAACGAAATACGTAAGATTTTATTTTTACCCTATAAGAACGAGAAAGCGACGAAAAAAAAATGCTCGAACGGTAGTTGTACCAATTCAGAGCAACCCCGCTCTAATACTAATTGTTGGATCGAAAACGCTAGAGGGGGGGTGAATAGCGCTCGTGGCTTTCACTCGTTTCGGAATCGCAAAACTCGAGTAATAAACGCAGCGGAAATAAAACAATCAACAAGCGAACACAAGTGATTTACTTGGTTCAGAGCCTGTGATGACTCCTACTCCAAGGCCCACGCTCGTTGAGCGTTTACGTTGGGCAATAACTATAATCTCATAAAATTCAGTACAAGTATAGAATGAGTACACAAGAACTTTAAAGTAATACCGACAACTAAATTATAGAAAACGGAGCGCCGGGTTATCAGGAACTTGTCGCAGCTTGATCGGAAGCTTTCGTTAGCATCACGTAGGAGATGGATCACTTTAGAATTGTTTTTCCTTGGCTACTACTCAAATCCCTCTTTTATACAGTGCTGGAGGCGCCTCCAAGCCACCGAGTCACACGCGTGGATCAGCACAGACCTGGTCACACCTTATCTGGTTTGAGGCGCCTTCAAGCCTCTTCAAGGCGCCTTCAAGCCTTGGTCCAAGGCGCCTTCAGTCCCAATGAAGGCGCCTCCAGCTCCTCTGGATAGCTGGCTTCAGCTTGCACCCGAGGCGCCTCTGAGCACTATGGAGGCGCCTTAGACACTGTTCATCCAAGGCTTAACTTGTTCCTTTTGTACCTGCAAGATATGTTAGTCCCAAAACAATACGGTACCCTGCAAGACAAAGTTAGAACTGATATAAACATGATAAATTAAGAGTTTGACAGTAATCGGACTGTCCGGGTCTGACTTCGGATTTCCGATCGGAAACCCTAGGTCGACCCGACGCTTACTGTTCCCTATATGGGGAACGCGTCCTCACCTACTCCTCTCAGGAGATTTACTTGTTGCCAGTGCGATCCTCCAGATCGACTGGACTTTTACTCGGCGTCTGATGCTTTCGGTCTTCATGCTGGATGCCCGTGTTGGGACCGATTATGTAGCTAGAGGGGGGGGTGAATAGCTCGGTGCGCTCGTCGTGCTCTTCGTTGCTTGTTTCTTCAAAGATATGCAACGGAAATTACAAGAAACAAAACATACAACGCTAACACAAAGGATTTACTTGGTATCCATCTCACAAGAGGTGACTAATCCAAGGATCCACACACTCACACACCCTCCACTATGAATAACACTCCTTTATGATTACTGCCAAAGGCGGAGAAGCCCTACAACACTCTCAGTACAAGAAGAAGAAAGGGAAATACAGGATAAGCAAAAGCTTACAAGATGTACAGTAAAAACCCTAACCCTAACTTCTTGTTGTAGCCCGCCTCTTGATCTTGGGTCACCAGCAAACCTTGCTCCAAGAACTCTTCAAGAACTGGCGGTAAAGTGGAGAAGCTTCTGTGAAGATCGGGAGTGAACAATGCAAGCAATGGAGAAGGAATCGCACGCCAACGACTTTATCCAGCGCTAACGGTCGGATCTCGATCGATTGAATTGCTCCCAATCGATCCGGGAGGCTTTGGATCGATCGGCTGATTGATCCAGAGCGCTTCTGAGCTCTCAGGAATTGCCTAGATCGATCGGCTGATCGATCCAGGGCTTATCGCGTGAAAGTCACACCTCCCAATCGATCCACTGATCAATTGGAGGCTCCCAATCGATCGGTCGATCGATTGGGAGGCTTTCTGTTCGCGCGACGCTTCTCCCCAATCGATCCAATGATCGATTGGGAGAAGGATTGTCGCGGGGACTCACCCAATCGATCGGTCGATAGATTGGGCATGTGCCAATGGATTGGCTGATCGATCCAGCTCATTGTTTTTGCCCAAAAACAAGTCCAAAGTCCCCTAAACCAACATCTGGTCAACCATAACCTGTTGGTTCATCGTGTCTAGCATCCGGTCACCCTTGACCTGCTAGGACTCGTTCACCAAGTGTTCGGTCAATCCCTTTGACCAACTTGGACTTTCCTCCTCGTGCCAAGTATCCGGTCAATCCCTTTGACCTACTTGGACTTTCCTCCTAGTGCCAAGTATCCGGTCAATCCCTTTGACCTACTTGGTCTTTCCAACACCAGATGTCCGATCAGCCTTGATCCATCTGGATTTTCTCGTGCCTGGCTTCACTCACCAGGACTTTCACCTGGCTTCACTCACCAGGATTTCCTTCTGCCTAGCTTCACTCACTAGGTCTTTCTAACACCAGATGTCCGATCAGCCTTGATCCATCTGGATTTTCTCGTGCCTGGCTTCACTCACCAGGACTTCCTTCTGCCTAGCTTCACTCACTAGGTCTTTCACCTGGCTTCACTCCTTCTGCCTAGCTTCACTCACTAGGTCTTTCACCTGACTTCACTCACCAGGATTTCCTTCTGCCTAGCTTCACTCACTAGGTCTTTCACCTGGCTTCACTCACCAGGATTTCCTTCTGCCTAGCTTCACTCACTAGGTCTTTCCATCTGCCTGGCTTCACTCACTAGGACTTTCACCTAGCTTTACTCACTAGGATTTTCAGTCAAGTATCCAGTCAATCTTGACCTACTTGACTCTCCTTCACACATGAACAATTGCACCTACAATCTTCATGTATTGACTACATGTATTGTCAAACATCAAAACCACAACATCAAGACTCGAACTTGACTCAATTCAAGCTCAGTCAACACGGTCAACCTTGACCTGGGGAATATTGCACCAACAATTTCCCCCTTTTTGATGTTTGACAATACCTTCTTTAAGTTAGGCTAATCTCATAGCCTCAACTCCTTTCATGCCACTAGGTAATGAAGGCATAAGTTAAACCCTACATTCTCCCCCTAAGAGGGTAAACTCCCTCTTAGATAATGAAGGCCTAACTTAAACCCTTTCATTCTTCCCCTATTGACACACATCAAAATAAGCAAACTCTCCCCCTGAAGAGTTACCTCACTTTGTTCACAACTTTACTTGTTACTCACAATCCGATAACGAAGGTCCCATACCCTTCACTATCATTTAAATGCTCATCCTTGAGCAGACACCATTTGAATAACGAAGATATCCACTCTCCATTATTTTCAAATGCTCAACCTTGAGCATTTCCGCGAAAGAAGGTTAACCACCTTCCAAGGTGTATGAAAAGTATTTTTCATGTCCTTAAAGAGTAACTCCCCCTAAAGACATGCACGAAACTTCTATCATTGCACTAACAATGACTTGGAATCTCTAAACCTTTAGGAAACCCAAAATTAGAAGTTTTGAGGTTCATAAATTCAATAATGAAACCAAACCTTAACCTAAACTTCGACTTAGTCTTCCTTAACCAATCCATCCTTGTTTTCATCATGAAAACTCCCCTTAAATGTGTATAAATATGTTTTGAGGGGTTAGGAATGGTTACCTAGACTAAAGATGATCCAAAATGCTGAAATCAGGCTTTACCAGCCAAAATCAGCATTCCCAATCGATTGGAGTTGAGTCCCAATCGATTGAACCTGCTTGAATCGATCCACTGATCGATTCAGGAGGGCTGGATCAATCGGTGGATCGATCCAGGAAGCTTCTGTTCGCGAGAAGCTTGCTCTCAATCGATCGTCCGATCGATTGAGACCCTTCAATCGATCGGGTGATCGATTGAAGCTCTGAAAAAGCTGGAATTCCATTTCAGTCAATTTCAGAAACCCCTAGAAAAATCTACAAAATTCCAAAAATCATGAAAATTATTGTAGACATTATTTAGGGTATATATTATCATGGAAAAATAGTTTTCTAAGAAAATACACCATATTTTCAAAGATGGACACAAACTTGAAGTCTTGTAAAAACTTTAGTATTTTCTTCAAGTTTGTGCCTAACTCTTCAATGATGATCACTATCAAAAGATAGTCTTCATCAAGGTTTTCCAAAAGCATTTTAAAATGATTTTCAAAACCAATATCCAACCATGTTCCTTGGGCTCAATGCACATGACTTGAACATTAGCTTTCCCAATGATTGGAAAACACATAACTATGTGTGTTGATGAACTAAAAACTCAAAAGAATGCACTAAATCAACATCTTGAGTTTTGTTCATCATTCTAACATCTCACTTGTATCTAATGTGTACTAAAACACATACAAGTCACCTTATAGTTCTTTAGTGAGATGTAAACTTTGGTTTTGCCCTAATCTAGGGATTATGCATATCTATCTAGGCATTTTGAGTTGTAAACATCCACCAAGGATGTTACTTGTTAATAAATGCCATTAGTCTTTAATTTGCAAGGAATAAAATAATGCATGATGATGTTATGACATACATAAAAAAGAAATAATTTTTCAAAAGAAAATTTCTATAACTACATGATGTATGTATGACATGACATGGTATTTTTGTATTTTTCATACTAAAATATGAATGCAAAAATAAGCATGATGTCATGACATATGATGGGCAAACAAAGCATGACAAGTTTTAGCATTAATAAAATACCTAGGTTGTCTACCTAAGTATCCTTAAACCTTAGCTAAATTAAGATTTAAACCTAGATTGCCCACTATTTCTCAAGAAAATGCCAATAATCCAATTTTGACATTTCTTTTGCTTTTCCTAATTTGTGCCAATTTAAATTAAACATATTCCTCAAATTTTTTTTTGGCACAATTTACTCTTTTAAAGAGTAACCACTTAAAAATAAGGCCTAAATTGCCCTTAACTTTCTAAGAAAATGCCAAAATCCCAAATTGACATTTCTTTTACTCATATTTTGTTGTGCCATTGAAGATACATCAAAACTTCTCAACTCATAGCACATATTACTCCAATTAAGAGCAAATTATGATCCTTTTCATTTTCAAAGGTTAATAATAACCTTGAAAATACTTCTTGAGTGTCCACTTTATCATGATTAGGTTAACTACCCTTTCAATTTGAGTTGACATTCTCTAACCCATCTACGGGGTAGAGAAAATGCTCCTAGGAACCCAAAACCTATTGGTGCTCCTTGGGTGCTCTAGGTACTCACTAGGGATAACCTCCCTAGATACCTTCCTAGTGACCTTGTTAGGCTTCTTAGAAGTCTTGGTCACTTTTTCTAGGTCAACCCTAGGGATTACCTCCCTTGTGACCTTGTTAGTAACTTTCTTAGACTTCTTAGAAGTCTTAGTCACGTTTGTTGCAAAAATACTTCTAGGGATAACTTCCCTTGTATTTTTGACTTGATCACTTGACCTAGGGTTGGTTCCATAACTATATGGAACCCTATGGTAAGAGATTACATCCTTCTTAGCCTTAGGTTTGTATCCCAAATCTCTATGGCCCTTGGATGACCTTTGTTGTACTCCTAGACTTAGGTTTTGCTCATTTTGCCCTTTTAGGATATTTTCCATCCTTTTTAGGGCCTTTTCCATTTAATCAAGCCTTGACCTCAAGACTTGATTTTCTTTCCATAAATCCTTAGTTTTTGATTTTTCATTAAGTCCATGAACATTTCTATTTCTAGGCTTATAACTAAAATCTTTAGAGTTATTGCCTAAATTCTTATCTACCTTCCTAACCCTAGGTGTGATAGTTTTAGCATGAAGAGCCATGTGTTTTTCTTGAATGACATCATGCTTCCTATTTTTATGATAAATAGTATTAAAATGATATAAATTAGAACTAGCATGTTTTTTACCATTATTTAAAAGGGTAGGCTCAATAAATGATACCTTTCTTTTTACCTTGGAGGCTCCTCCTTGAGTTGTGCTTTCTCCATGAGCCTTGACCGCTTTCTTCCCCTTGGGACATTGGCTCCGGTAATGTCCCTTTTGGTTGCAAGAGAAGCACACAATGTGCTCCTTGCTCTTCTTTGTTGAGGGAGCGGTCTCTTTGGGCTTCTCCTTACCCTTTTGTACCACTTGGCTCTTTTTCTTGACCAATTTAGGGCACTTGCTCTTGTAATGCTCATGTTCCCTATACTCAAAACATACAATGTGATTTTTATTTTTAATTGAATTAGTTATAACTTCATGTGTAGGGATGGCACATGATCCTCCATTTGATGTTTCTTGATTTTTGGAGGATACATCGTCTTCTTCTCCATTTGACCCGGATGTAGAAGCTTCTCCTTCTTCTTGATCCGGCGTCACCAAAGGTTACTCCCCCTCAATCCTAGAGGTGGAGGCTACTTCATCTTCATCTTATACATGGAACAAGGAGTATGCCCTCTCATTGCCGTCTTCATTGCATTCCTTTGAAGATGAAGCTTCTTGGACTTCTTCTTGGGAAGTTGAGCATCTTTCAACCTCGGAGTCTTCCTCCTCTTGGTCTTGCTCCAATGAGTCACCCTCTTTAGATTTTTCTTGGCTTGGTACAGTGGAGGGGATCTTATGAATCTTGGCCAATTTGCTCCATAGCTCTTTGGCATCTTCAACATCTCTAATTTGCTCCAAGATGTTGCTCGGCAATAAATTGACCAAAAGCTTGGCCACTTTGTCATTGGTCTTACATCTTTGGATTTGGTCTTGGCTCCACTTGCTTCTTTTGAGAATTTTGTCCTTTGAATTTCTTGGAGCCTTGAACCCTTCCATTAGAGCAAACCATTGCTCTATCTCCACCATTAAGAAATTCTCGATCCTTGATCTCCAAAGATCGAAGCTCATCATTGTGAATGGTGGAGGCACCCTTGTGTCGAATCCAAGACCATCTTGGAATTCCATTTGAAGTTGAGCTTGATGATGAAGTCTTTGACTTGATAGAATATTGCTCCAACTTCTACACCCTCTAGCTCTTTTCCCTTTCCGACGATGATTCCGGTGAAGAGCAACCTGCTCTGATACCACTTGTTGGGACCGATTATGTAGCTAGAGGGGGTTGAATAGCTCGGTGCGCTCGTCGTGCTCTTCGTTGCTTGTTTCTTCAAAGATATGCAGCGGAAATTACAAGAAACAAAACATACAACGCTAACACAAAGGATTTACTTGGTATCCACCTCACAAGAGGTGACTAATCTAAGGATCCACGCACTCACACACCCTCCACTATGAATAACACTCCTTTATGGTTACTACCAAAGGTGGAGAAGTCCTACAACATGTAACGACCCGACCTATTTGGCGACCCATTTGGCGACCCTCGGGTCATCGACTGTCGACCGTCGGTCGTGTCGTTACTCACTAGGACTTTCCACCCCTGGCAAGTGGATTTTTGCCTCCCCCAGGATTCGAACTCTAGACCTCCAGGCTTAAGTATTAGAGTTTATGAATCTTGGTAACCAAGTGAGATGTCGCTCACTTGGCTACCAAGATTCATAAACTCTAGTACTTAAGCCTGGAGGTCTAGAGTTCGAATCCTGGGGGAGGCAAAAATCCACTAACAGGGGTGGAAAGTCCTAGTGAGTAACGACACGACCGACGGTCGACGGTCGACGACCCGAGGGTCGCCAAATGGGCCGCCAAATGGGTCGGGTCGTCACAATAAAAAGACGCCTTTTATTGTAACGACCCGACCCTTTGCCCTCTTGGGCGGCCCTTGCGACGGCCCCTTATGTCATCGGCCAATTTGGCGACCTCTCATGTCATCGACCGACGACCCTTGGCCGTGTCGTTACTCACTAAGTCTTCCCACCCCTGGCCAGTGGATTTTTGCCTTTCTCAGGATTCGAACTCTAGACCTCTAGGCTAAGTACTAGAGTTTATGAATCCTGGTAGCCAAGTGAGAGAATCTCTCATGTCGAGGCAAATATCCACTGACCAGGGGTGGAAAGTGTTGGGACCTTGACGTCCGCTAGAGGGGGGGTGAATAGCGTCTCACCCAAATCGTCGCTTCCTACAATGGTTAGTGTTCACAGCAGAAATACAAGATAAACACTAACAATAGAAAGCAAACCTAACACGTTGATTTAACGTGGTTCGGAGATAAAGCTCCTACTCCACGGCTGTCCGTAAGGTGGACGATCCCGATCCGTCGGTGGATGATTCCCCGGAGAACTTCCGGCTAGCTCGCGTAGCTCCTTGTGGGTGGAGAAACCTCGCCACAACCTTGTACAAGCACGCTAAATCACTTGGAGACTCTAATTAGGGTTAACCACCACTAATTTCGTCAACTTTAACCAAGCTTCCAATGCTTTGTTATATAGGCCACGGGTTAGAAAACCCCGCCTACCAGTCGACTGCCAAAACATGCAATCGACTGCCCTTCGTGGAAATTCGACCGTTGCAGCCCAACGACTCGATACCAACCCTCTGTTCGCTACCAGTCGACTGCACCAGTCGACTGATACAGTACTGCTACAGTACTTCTACAGTACTGCTACAGTAACCCCTAATTTTGGGATTTTACCCCGAGTACATTCACTCAGCACTCGTTCTCGCCCGACCAACCTAGACCTAGCCTTCTAGCCTCCTCCATCAGCCTTGCGTCCCTCGGATGCCTCTCCATCCTTCGCGTCTTGCCTTCTAGAGCTTCCATCGGCCTTGTCATTGTTGTCGGGTCTTCATTTGCCAAGAGGTCGCGCCTCCGGGACTTCATCCATTGCCAAGTCACACTTGGACTTACGTTGCCAAGACTACATGCTTGGACTTACACCGCCAAGACTCATCCTTGGACTTTCCTCCTTTGCCAAGATCACACTTGGACTTACGTTGCCAAGACTACATGCTTGGACTTACACCGCCAAGACTCACCCTTGGACTTTCCTTGTTGTACCTGTATCCTGCACACTCACAATACATATCAAATACAACAATAAACCTAACTTAAACCTTTATCCAAACATCAAAACCTAGGGTACCCAGATTGCTCCAACAATCTCCCCCTTTTTGATGTTTGGCAACCCGTTTAAGTTAGAGAAACAATATAGCAATACATATGCAAATAAATATATGTAATCTACACATGCATAAATCATGGAACCTAATCCTAGGCTCCCCCTTTACTTAAGCTCCCCCTTGAGCTAGGATTTCTTGCAAAGGTAAACTTCTCCCCTTTTGCTAATAAATGAGCAATCGCTCCCCCTTCACCTAAGCTCCCCCTTGAGCTAGGATTTCTTGCAAAGGTATGTAAGTTTCCCACTTAAACCTAAACTTCTCCCCCTTTGCCATACATCAAAAAGAGATCCAACAATATCCCAATTATTGGACTCTTTGACCTCTAATGACCATAAATATCATGTATTAATCCCCCATAAGATTACATATATGTTCACCACTCTTTTGATCATTTTCTAATGCTTGAAAAATATTTTCAGACCGTATCAATCGACTGCAAGAAGTACCAGTCGACTGCCCCCATGAAAACGAGCTTACAGAGACATTCTGTGTTCGTGAACAGTGTTACCAGTCGACTGGTAACTGTACCAGTCGACTGGTACACTATTCATGAAAAAATCAACCTTTTCTGGCCAACTTCAGAAATGCGCCAGAAATTCCACAGACCTCCAAAAATCCCCAAATTTTGTAAAGAGATCTATTATATCAATATCTACTTGGGAAAAATATATATAAAAATATATTTATCACAGATCCCAAGATTGACACAAAATTCAAAACTAGCTAAATGGTTCAATTAAACCTTGACCTAAAGTCCTAGTTTTGGCTTCCTCTTGATGTATCTGCCCATACTAAACCATAATGCATCACTAGCATTAGTTTATATGGCATCTATACATCAAAAACTAATTTTCATGCAATATGCATGAAACTCAACTCAATTGTGCCAACCCACTATGTTAGAGACTTAAGTCCGTCTCCTAACCACTTGGCACATTTGATAACCCATCTACCATGGGTCCCAAAGGCTCTTTCTAACCTTAGGAATCTTAACCTTAATCACCTCCCTTGGTAACTCATCTACTATGGCTAGGCCACTTCGGTGCACCTCGGGTGACACTTGACCTACAAAACTCACCTTCTTAACCTTAGACATCTTGTCTTTGGTTAGTTTCTTCTTTCCCTTCACCTTAGACACATCATCTTTGCCATAATTATATGTCACCTTAGCATATTCCTTCTTATTGGCCTTGGATGACTCTCCCTTGTCCTTGGTCACACCTCCCTTACCAATGTCATGTGCTACCTTAGCACTTGACCTCCTTTTGGTCTTGGAGGGACCTAATTTGACATTTTTGGATCTTTGATCACTCAAATACATGTCAAGTCCTTTAGGTCCAATAATGAATCTCTCTAGGACTTTCTCCATTTCTTCAAGCCTTACCTTCAAGGCTTGATTTTCTAATTCTAGGGTTCTAACCCTAGAGTCAACATGTCCACTTTGGACATCCTTAGACCTACCCACTTTCCTAGGCATATGTCTCCCTTTCTTGGAATTAATGCTTAGGTTTTCAACCACCTTCTGCTCCTTAGGAAAGATGGGTTGTTTCTTTTTAAGTCTATCATTTGAAAATGATTTCCTAGGGTTATCACTTACATTAACCCTATTCCTATCATTATATCTAAAACCATAAATATGCATGGGCAAATAATTCATATTATTTCTAACATGCATATAAGAATTGGAGATTGGATTAAACTTCAAAATAGGGATTACCTTCTCTTTTACCTTTGAAGCTCCCCCTTGACTTGTGCTCCTCTTCTTTTCCCATTTCTTTAAGTGCGCCAATTTCTTGAGCTCTCCTCTCCTTGGGCACTTTGTGTGGTAGTGACCCCACTCACCACATGTAAAGCACCTAATGTGCTTCTTCTCCTTCTTCTTCCTACAACTCATATTAGTTTCTAAATTAACTTTAGTGAGTTTAGGGTTTACCTCCTTTACCTTCTTGAGCGAAGGACACCTACTCTTGTAATGCCCCATCTTACCACACTCAAAGCATTTGATGTGATCCTTTGTGCTCTTCTTGGTAGTTGAGGTGGAAGGTTGAGCTTCCAAGATCTCCTCTTCCTTGGATTGCTCTTCTTCCTCTTCACTTGAAGATGTGGACGGTTCCACTTCTTCCTCCCTTAAAGATGTGGATGATACCTCCTCATCTTCCTTCTCCTCCTTGGATGTTGAGCTCGTGTCAACATTCGATTGATCCTTCTCTTCTTGGACCAATGAGTCCTTCTCCTTGGGTTCCTCCTCTTCTTGGATTTGTGTAGGACTCTCATGAAGTGCAATTACCTTTTTCCGAAGGTCACTTGCATTCTCGTATTCACCTACATTCAATATCGCATTAGGAGATAATAAATTAATTAAAATTCTAGTTACCTCCTCGTCCATCTCCGATTGCTCCCTTTGCTCATCGGTCCAATCTCGACGTCGGAGACGCTTTCCCTTCTTGTCCGTTGGAGCTTTAAACGGTTCCTCCAACGCAATCCATTGGTTCCAATTCATTTGGAACCACATCACCATGCGCTTCCTCCAATAGTCGAAGTCCTCGTGCTCGTATAGAGGTGGGATTCGGATGTCCCATCCGAGAGGTCCCTCCGACTCCATCTTCTTCCTCTAGCCGCTCTCTTGGCGATTAGTCCAACAAGAGCTAACCTGGCTCTGATACCACTTGTTGGGACCTTGACGTCCGCTAGAGGGGGGGTGAATATCGTCTCACCCAAATCGTCGCTTCCTACAATGGTTAGTGTGCACAGCGGAAATACAAGATAAACACTAACAATAGAAAGCAAACCTAACACGTTGATTTAACATGGTTCGGAGATAAAGCTCCTACTCCACGGCTGCCCGTAAGGTGGACGATCCCGATCCGTCGGTGGATGATTCCCCGGAGAACTTCCGGCTAGCTCGCGTAGCTCCTTGTGGGTGGAGAAACCTCGCCACAACTTCGTACAAGCACGCTAGATCACTTGGGCACTTGGAGACTCTAATTAGGGTTAACCACCACTAATTTCGTCAACTTTAACCAAGCTTCCAATGCTTGGTTATATAGGCCACGGATTAGAAAACTCCGCCTACCAGTCGACTGCCAAAACATGCAGTCGACTGCCCTTCGTGGAAATTTGACCGTTGCAGCTCAACGGCTCGATACCAACCCTCTGTTCGCTACCAGTCGACTGCACCAGTCGACTGCTACAGTACTGCTACAGTACTGCTGCAGTACTACTACAGTACTGCTACAGTAACCCCCCTAATTTTGGGATTTTACCCCGAGTACATTCACTCAGCACTCGTTCTCGCCCGACCAACCTAGACCTAGCCTTCTAGCCTCCTCCATCAGCCTTGCGTCCCTCGGATGCCTCTCCATCCTTCGCGTCTTGCCTTCTAGAGCTTCCATCGGCCTTGTCATTGTTGTCGGGTCTTCATTTGCCAAGAGGTCGCGCCTCCGGGACTTCATCCATTGCCAAGTCACACTTGGACTTACGTTGCCAAGACTACATGCTTGGACTTACACCGCCAAGACTCATCCTTGGACTTTCCTCCTTTGCCAAGATCACACTTGGACTTACGTTGCCAAGACTACATGCTTGGACTTACACCGCCAAGACTCACCCTTGGACTTTCCTTGTTGTACCTGTATCCTGCACACTCACAATACATATCAAATACAACAATAAACCTAACTTAAACCTTTATCCAAACATCAAAACCTAGGGTACCCAGATTGCTCCAACAGAGAGTCCTAGTGAGTAACGACACGGCCAAAGGGTTGTCGGTCAACGACATTAGAGGTCGTCAATGGGCTGACGACATAAGGGCCGCTAGTGGGCCGCTGCAAGGGCCGCCCAAGAGACCAAAGGGCCGGGTCGTTACAATAAAAAGACGTCTTTTTATCTCACTAGGACTTTCCACCCCTGGCCAGTGGATTTTTGCCTCCCTCAGGATTCGAATTCTAGACCTCCAGGCTTAAGTACTAGAGTTAAGTACTAGAGTTTATGAATCCTGGTAGCCAAGTGAGTGACACTCACTTGGCTACCAGGATTCATAAACTCTAGTACTTAAGCCTAGAGGTCTAGAGTTCGAATCCTGGGGGAGGCAAAAATCCATTGGCTAGGGGGGGAAAGTCCTAGTGAGTAACGGCACGACCAAGGGGCGCCACAAGGGCCGCCCAAGAGGGCAAAGGGCCGGGTCGTTACAATAAAAGGCGCCTTTTTATTATAACGACCCGGCCCTTTGCCCTCTTGGGCGGCCCTTGCGGCGGCCCACTGGCGACCCTTATGTCGTCGACCCATTTGACGACCTCTAATGTCGTCGACCGACGACCCTTTGGCCGTGCCGTTACTCACTAGGACTTTCCACCCCTGGTAGTGCCTCCCGAGATTCGAACTCTAGACCTCCGGGCTTAAGTACTAGAGTTTTTGAATCCCGGTAGTCAAGTGGCGACTCACTTGGCTACCAGGATCATAAACTCTAGTACTTAAGCCCGGAGGTCTGAGTTCGAATCTGAGGCAAAACCACGCCAGTGAAAGTCTGTGAGTAACGGCACGACCAAAGGGTCGTCGGTCGATGACATTAGAGGTCGTCAAATGGGCCGACGACATAAGGGCCGCTAGTGGGCCGTCGCAAGGGCCGCCCAAGAGGCCAAAGGGTCGGGTCGTTACAATAAAAAGACGCCTTTTTATTGTAACGACCCGGCCCTTGTGGCGGCCCAACTGGCGGCCCTTATGTCGTCGGCCCATTTGGCGACCTCTCATGTCGTCGACCGATGACCCTTTGGCCGTGTCGTTACTCACTAGGATTTTCCACCCCTAGCAGTGGATTTTTTTGCCTCCCCCAGGATTCTTTGGTCGCCAAATGTGCCTTTTATTGTAACGACCCGGCCCTTTGGCCTATTAGGCGGCCCTTGTGGCAGCCCAACTGGCCGCCCTTATGTCGTCGGCCCATTTGGCAACCTCTCATGTCGTCGACCGACGACCCTTTGGCCGTGCCGTTACTCACTAGGACTTTCCACCCCTGGCAGTGGATTTTTGCCTTCCCCAAGATCGAGAGTGAACAGTGCAAGCAATGGCGAAGGAATCGCATGCCAACGACTTTATCCAGCGCCAACGATCGGATCCCGATCGATTGGATTGCTCCCAATCGATCGGGGAGGCTTTGGATCGATCGGCTGATCGATCCAGAGTGCCTCTGAGCTCTCAGGAATTGCCTGGATCGATCGGCTGATCGATCCAGGGCTTATCACGTGAAAGCCACACCTCCTAATCGATCCACTGATTGATTAGAGGCTCCCAATCGATCGGTCGATCGATTGGGAGGCTTTCTGTTCGCGCGACGCTTCTCCCCAATCGATCCACTGATCGATTGGGAGAAGGCTTGTCGCGGGGACTCACCCAATCGATCGGTCGATCGATTGGGCATGTGCCAATGGATTGGCTGATCGATCCAGGTCATTGTTTTTGCCCAAAAATAAGTCCAAAGTCCCCTAAACCAACATCTGGTCAACCATAACCTGTTGGTTCATCGTGTCTAGCATCTGGTCACCCTTGACCTGCTAGGACTCGCTCACCAAGTGTCCGGTCAATACCTTTGACCCACTTGGACTTTCCTCCTCGTGCCAAGTATTTGGTCAATCCCTTTGACCTACTTGGACTTTCCTCCTCGTGCCAAGTATCCGGTCAATCCCTTTGACCTACTTGGTCTTTCCAACACCAGATATCCAATCAGCCTTGATCCATCTGGATTTTCTCGTGCCTGGCTTCACTCACCAGGACTTCCTTCTGCCTAGCTTCACTCACTAGGTCTTTCAACTGCCTAGTTTCACTCACTAGGTCTTCCAACTGCCTAGCTTCACTCACTAGGTCTTTTACCTGGTTTCACTCACCAGGACTTTCACCTGGCTTCACTCACCAGGATTTCCTTCTGCCTAGCTTCACTCACTAGGTCTTTCCAACACCAGATGTCCGATCAGCCTAGATCCATCTGGATTTTCTCGTGCCTGGCTTCACTCACCAGGACTTCCTTTTGCATAGCTTCACTCACTAGGTCTTTCACCTGACTTCACTCACCAGGATTTCCTTATGCCTATCTTCACTCTAGCTTCACTCACTAGGTCTTTCACCTGGCTTCACTCACAAGGATTTCCTTCTGCCTAGCTTCACTCACTAGGTCTTTCCATCTGTCTGGCTTCACTCACTAGGACTTTCACCTAGCTTCACTCACTAGGATTTCCAGTCAAGTATCCAGTCAATCTTGACCTACTTGACTCTCCTTCACACATGAACAATTGCACTGCAATCTTCATGTATTGACTACATGTATTGTCAAACATCGAAACCACAACATCAAGACTCGAACTTGACTCAATTCAAGCTCAGTCAACACGGTCAACCTTGATCTGGGGAATATTGCACCAATAGTCCGGTCCTCGACCCATCCAGACTTCTACCCGGGTCGCGACACCAGGATTTTAACCTAGGGTTACCACCTCCTAGGATTTTTGCCCGAAGCTCCAACCCGCCAAGACTTTCCGCATAGGGTTACCACCCCCTATGACCTAGGGTTACCACCCCCTAGGGTTTTTCCCTTGCCTAACCACAGCTAGGACTTTCCTGAAACACTCAATCATACACATTAGATAACAATTAAACTTAACTTTGAATCCCTTTGCCATTATTAAAACTTGAGTTCGATCGTCGGATGCTTCCCATACCAACAGATTTCATAATTACCAAACATCCAATCATCTTTGACATATTTGGACTACTCTTCTTGCACCTAACAGCCTAACATCCAGTCTTCTGTGACTTATCAGAACTTTCACCATTGCTAAGTGTCCAATCAACCTTGATCCACTTAGATTTCACCTTTGTCAAGTGTTCAGTTATTCATGGTCCACTTAGATTTTTTCACTACAAGTATTCAGTCAATATTGATCTACTTGACTATTTACTCAAACATCCACATTCACATCAATTTTGGTTAATCAGACTTGAGGTCAATTGTACCGACAATTTCCCTCTCTAACAAACTCTCCTTCTACTTAGCTTGTCGCCTTGTTCTCGTCAACACACATATTGATTATAATTGAAACTTAATTCAACTCAAGGTTGATCAACCAGGTCAACTTTGATCAAGGTTGGTCAACCAGGTCAACTTTGATCAAATGTTGATTGCACCAACAATTTTAAATACTACAAAATTACAAAGTATCTATGATGACCTTACACATGTTCGAGCAACTAGAGCAAATGTGGTTTACTTGAAGAAAAGTCATTGCAAAAGGGTTTTCGTTAAATTGTGGTGGTCTTTGCGATATTAAAAATTATTTAAAAATTTTATGCGATGTTTAAGATATTGTCACACAAGGTAAGGATTTTGGTGCATTAAATTTGGCATTTATAATGAAACTTTCTAATGGATTTGGTGTCATCACAAACCCAATTATATAAGACATAGTAACCCTAAGTAGTTACTGTATTTCATTTCATCCTTCGACCAACATGTGGAACATGTTTAAGATAGTAAAACTACAATAAAAATCCATTCCATTTTTGGATTCATTGCAATATATATCTTGAACTCTTTAAATTATGATGACGAAGATTTTGACAACAAAGATGAAGCATCTTCTACAACATTTCGAGATGATGAAGCTATTGGAGGCTTCCCCACTTGAGATGAAGCCGCTAGAGGCTTTCATCTTTAATTTGGGGACAAAGTCACTCAAGACTTTTGTTGCCCGAGACAAAACCACTTGAGGCTTCCATTGTTCGAGACAAGACCATTCGGTGCTTTGATTGCTTATGTCAAAGTCACTCAAGGCTCCTATTGTACGAGATGAAGTGGCTTGAGGTTTTCCCTATCCGAGATGATAAAGCCGCTCAATCATATACCATGACAATGACGACCACTACAACACATAACTCTTTCATGAGTTTCTACAACACATAGTCTCCTTTCCTCCTTCGATCTTTCTTGTCTCCTCTGATTCAATTCTCTCCTCCCCCCATCAATTATATCATAAACACCATTTGTTAGCACTGTCAACACGACACTAAAATATCTAGTTCCGACCCGAGACTAAAACCCCAACTCAAAATGAGATTTGAAACCTTAATATCATCATAATTTCAAAGGACCAAAATCTACACATTAGAATATATAGGACCATAATGAGTGATCATTTTTTGATGTCATCTACTCTCATCTTGTTTCATGCCACAATATATGAACAATTATATTATCGATTGCCATAGACACATGACTCAAATTCTAACCCATAGATCGAACATTTTATCAGCATGAAGAATAAAAGCTATCAAAAAAATAGGCACATTGCCAAATTGACAAACTTTAGAGTTTTATAGGACTTATCTTTACTGCCCTCTTAAACCCAAACCCTAAACCCTAACCCTCATGAAGTTGTTTTGAACACAAGATTTGTACTTCCAGAAGCCAATTCACCAGTACTATATATCTTGCCAAATGACACATGTGATCCTTTTACAGTATTGTTTTGGGGTTTTCCTCTGAAAATCTGCAAATTGCTTAATTACAAACAAACAAACAAACCAAAATATAAAGAACACGCATGCGATCGTGTTTATCTTCACCGATCGACTCACATAGCGTTGCTTCGGAATGGTGTCTTCAGTGTTTGAGCTGCAATTTGATTCAAGAAAACATGAACTGAAAACAGAACTAAAGGTCATCGGCTTGCATATATAGACCACTCATATGTATCGACCTGTGTCAGATCATGTGATTTATATGTCAGGGAAAGTACTTAAGAGAATAAAAAAATAACATCATATATATATATATAACAAGAAAATACATATTTCTTTTTGATCAAACGTAATTGTTCAAGTCATTTAATTAAGATTTTGAACTCATGCATGGAATAGAAAAGGAAATTCATAAAAGAAAGATAAAAAAAAAGGAGAGCAAAAGCTGAAAGAAGACCTAAAAGTAATCTTCATGAAAAATTAATGGAGAATGACAAGGTAATGATGATGCCTTTTCCCACTCCTCCAACAATCCTGTCAGAGAAGAAGAAGAGCAAAAAGATATGTTGGTCAAGATTCACCATCATTACACCAATCAGTAGCTTCTCCTTGTGAATCCCCCATGATCTGATCTTCAGAACCGAGAAGAAAAACATGCATGTGAAGATAGATAGATAGATAGATAAACACATCTAACAAATTAACCTGAGAATAATTAACTTAGTTTCTACTGGATGGAAGCTACTATTGGGGGGAATGAAGCCTGGTCCGAGATCTCGAAAGAAAGACAATCGACGCAGGCCTCGATCCAGACAACATTCCCCTCAAAGGAAAAGCTTCCTGTCTTCCTCTTCTTCTTCTTTTTTCCCTCTGTCCCTGGAGACTCGGCTTGCAATCCGGACAGGATATAGAGAGGTTAAACCTGAGAGAGAGAAGTGATGATAAGTGAAATGATTAGCTGATGAAGAGGGAGAAGACATAGAGTACATGGCGTTGGTGTTGTTTGGAAGGGGGAAGATAAATAGCAATAAAGGAAAGGAGGGGAAGATGGAGGAAGAGGTGAGAGGAGTAATGACAGAATAAATTAAGCAGCAGGTGGCCCAACCCTACAGCTGTGTCTCAGATCTTCAACAGTATCTGAGGCTAAAGAGAGATTGATTTTCATTTCATTTTATTTTTATTTTTATTTTTAGATTTGTTCTCGTAGAATGCGATCTCTACGATCTCTACGATGATGTCATGATGCAATACAAGAACGTATGCATATTCGAACGAAAACTTATGCGAAGAATGTATGCATCGATATTTGCTATTATTGATCTTCGAGAGTATATGTGAATTCTGAATATGGTAAATTAATTGTACATACAAATGCTATCTTCCTGACTTGGTTTCACTGCGATAAGATCCTCTATCCTCTTTTATCCATTTGAGCGCACTAGATATGGTTGTCGTGTGTTGTTTAAGTGCAAATGCTATTAGATTCATGGGGACAAATGTGGGTGATACCGTGAGTATCCAACCTGCTTTAGGTCAGTAGGATGCGCTTATGTGGCCCCATTGAAGCTGCCAAGTTGGTTTGAGCTACCGGATCAGTCTGACCTATGGAGTTGCCAAGCTAGTCTGACTTGCCGAGATGACTAGTTGCCGATCTATCGACATCCCGATCTAGTCTGACTCGTTGGGCTAGTCTGACTTGCTGAGTTGACGAGTCATTAGATCAAACCCTTTGATGCAGGATCGATTCGAGAAGACCTCCCGAACATGAAAGGGTCATAACTTTTGACTTAGATATCAGAATGAGGTGCTGTTTGACTTAAAACAAAGCTGGTTCATAGACCTAGATTTGCTACTGAATGCAACCCGTAATCGACAAATTTCGGATCCAAGAAATAACGTTTAGTATCTTTTTAGAGTCTCCAAATATATATTTTACGATTTTTGATAATTTTTATTTTTTTGATATTTAGGATATTTTTGGCAGTTAGGCCCATTATAAGTAAGGGTCTATTTGAGAAATTATTCTTGATTATTAAATAAAATTTCTTTTTTCAAAACAAATATAGACAATAGTGGTTTCTCTTCTTGTTTTCTTCTCAATCCTCCTTCTCGTTAGCCCGTAGGATAATAACTATTCTGCTCGGTGTCAGTTAGTATCAAAGCTGGTAGATTTTGATTGAGGAAGTAGAGCATCAAATCTAATGGAAGGTCGTTGTAGTCGTATCAAGATGCATGTTCCAATTGAGGAAGGCAAACACCGTGATCCTAATATTCAAGACATGATGGCGATTAAGGATATACAGAGACAAGTCATAGATTTAACCCAACATTTAGTGGCAGCGGTGCGAACTCTTGAAGATCGTGATATCTCATATCATGCATCTGAGTCTATCTTCGAGAACCCTTATCACCAGCGGGCTATATACCAAGAACGCCATGGTCAGGAGGAGTCATTCTATTTTAGTGACTTTATGCATTAAGATAGGATGCGAGATCGATCGACAGTTATACCAGTTGGTTTCCAAGAATGACTTAACCGAGACGGAGGAGCAGATGGTGGTTTGATACTTAGGGGGGTTACGCCAACCCTAGTAAGATATCCTTAGCCTTCATTCATTGTGGACAGTGTCTAAGGCCTACCAGCATACGCTAGTTGTCGAAAAATACCAGAATAAAAAACCAGTGGATATAGGCGACTAAAATAGCAAGCCAGTTTTGCCTCAGGATTCTCGTCCTTCACAACATCCACTACAGGTTAATTCTAAGGTCCCTGTCAGGTGTTTTCATTGTGATGAATGAGGACATAGAGTAAAACAATGTAGGAAACCTGCTACTGTGATAATAAGGGCAAAAATTTATTGATCGAGGAAGACGTGGAAGAAGAGACAACTGCTATTGGTGAACCAGTGTATGAAGCTAATGACATGCTTTATGGTGATGGCTATGAGAATTTGGTCATTTGTAAGAGTTTGCTGACTCCCAAGGGAGATTCAAGGGATGAGTGGTTGAAAATTAATATTTTTCAGTCACGAATAAAATCTATAAGATGATCATTGACAACGACAGTTGTGAGAATATAGTATCCGAGGAGGCTGCCCAGAAATTACAGTTGAAGACAGACTATTATCCTAAGCCATATAAGTTGTCGTGGCTGAATAAAGACAGTGAGATAACAATAGATAGGCGATGTCTGGTATCTTTTTCAATTGACAATAAATATTTTGAAAATGCTTAGTGTGATGTGGTGTCTATGGATGCATGTCATGTACTGTTGGGGCATCTTTGACAGTATGATTCTAGTGTTATCTACAATGGACAGAAGAAGACTTATACCCTTCACATCAAGGAAAAAAAATTGTGTTGGTGCCACAATGGAAAGGAACCATTCCAATACTGACAACCAAGATTACTAATCTTCTTTATATATCTAGGTTTCTGGATGAGGATAATGAAAATAATAATACTTTGGAGGAGGATGAAGTTCATCAAACCTCTTATCCTGACACCAATTATGATAGACATGAGATGAATGATAATGAATTTAATGACAAGATTATTGAAAATTGGCATATCTCTCAAGATGAAATTGAGCATGATTCACATATATCTCCTATAGAGGAGGAAACAAACTATGAATAGGATCTAAAGTGAGAAGATATAGTGTCTAATAAGGACATGCAATATGGAACAGAGGATGAAAATTTTAAGGATAAGCCTAAAGTAAAACTAGTTGGTCCCCCATTAGTTTTGGATGTTCCTTTGCAACTTCCACCCAGTCGATAGGATGAATATCATTAAAGTGTCTCACATCATGGGCATTGAACCAAAGCTTTTAATCCTAAGACATATGTTGAAGAAGATGTTTTTGTAACTAATGAATCTGGTGTGAAGCAACATATTTGCTTAGAAGGTAATATTTTGCACAGAAGAATGGTGAAGAACTGTGATGGCACAGTCACTTATGAAAGTAATACACTTCTTTCGGCAATGAACCTGTGTACATATGGATCTCTTATTGCAGCAAAATCAGTTAGCAACATCCCCTAATAGTAGTCCCTTCACTCTTACTGAGTTGATATTAGATGATTTTCTTTTTCGGTTACCACATAACACTATTCTAAACTCGAGGATAATTTTTTTCAACCCGGAGGTGAATGATGCAAGATCGACCTAAGAAGACCTTCCGAAGATCTCCCAAACTTTAAAGGATTATAGCTTTTAACTCAAGTATTAAAACAATGCTTTGTTTGGCTTGAAACGAAGCTTGTTCAGATCGACCTAGATTTGTTACCAGGTGGAATCCATTATTAGTAAATTTCAGATCTAAAAAATAGCATTTTGTGTCTTTTCAAAGGCTCCAAATATTTATTTTACTATTTTTGATAATTTCTATTTTTTTGATATTTAGAGTATATTTTTTTGGCCTTTTGTCTATTTATGAGTTAGGGTTTGTATATATAAGTGCATTTTTGACTGTTTGAGAAATTATTCTTAGTTATTAAATATAATTTTATTTTTTAAAAAAATCTGGAGGGCGATGATTTCATTTATTATTTGTTTCCTCAATTATTCTTCTCGTTAGCCCGTAGGATAATCATTATTCTATCCGACATCACCCTCTAGATAGTTCAGGCTCATTTACTCAGACTCAGCATATTACAAGAAAATATAGGCCATAAATAATCCATAGGATAATCATTATTCTACTCGATATCACCTTCTAGATAGTTCAGGCTCATTTACTCAGACTCAGCATATTACAAGAAAATATGGGCCATGATGTGCTCTTCACTTTCCCATGATGTACTCCTCATTTTTTCATGATGTACTACTTTTCCATAATTTCTAAAGTATTTTGCTCTCACACACCTATAAATATAAAGCAAATGCTCCGAGAAAAAGGGATAGCTCTATGAAACTCTTTTTCTTATTAGTTTTTCTCTTTTTATTATATTATTTGGTGCACTGTGATGACTTAAACATCGAGGAGCTTTACCGAGATGATTCTCGGTGAGTCCTCTTATGTGTGTTATTTGTTGGATACGATTTTGTAAATTAAAATTTTGGTGTCATCGATCGTTGAAAGTCAAGTTTAACTTCAAAAATCAAAATCTACTTTTCGTGTAGATAAATCTGGACTATTAATTTGCTTAAAACCGATTACGGGTGAATGAAAAATTAATTATTCAAAGATGTGCTCAAATTAACATTAAGGAAAAAGATGGGGGTTTAGTCCCACATCGTTAACCGGCGAGAGCCAGCATTTCCTTATATGTGTTGTTGTGTTAATGTTGTTAATACAAAAGCATAGGTGCTTTCTACCCTTGGGCGAGCATGTGCTCGCACCTGCGAGCCCGCCACACGCGCAATGGGCGATTTGTTGGCGCACTTTACACTTCGCATTGTCGCGAGGAGCTTTAATTTATGCTCTGCAGTGCCTATGTGGCATATGACTGTGTAGAGAGCAATGACTGGATTGGGCGAACAGATGATGAAACGTCGGATTCTAATTTAGCATTGAAAGGGAAGGCTTGATCTGAAGCGTCGGATTAAATGTTGTAATCTGGATGAGATCAAGATGAGATCTGAAGAGATATAACTCTTCAGATCACCATTAAAGGGTTGTACCCTTTCAAAATAAATGATCCAGATCAGTCCAAACCAAGGGTTATTTACCTCTTCACCCAATATAAATAGATCCCTCTCTTTCTTGGAAATCATTCATTCGAAAAGTATTTGCATTCAAACTATTCGTCCATCTCTTGCATAAGAAGGTTCAAAAAGCCTACGAGAAGGTTCGTCGGTCTCGAAATTTGAAGTGCTACTATTTCGAAACGTCGTCGTTGTATCTTGGGAACGAATTGCTACTATCCGTGAGCACCGTAGCGGAGCAATATCATTTTACGGAGATAGTGTCGAACACTAGCCTCGACGACAACTCAGTTTGTTTCCTCCCGACAGCAATCTCCCGGAAGTCCTGACAGTCGACTAAAATCGACTATGTCAAATACTGAAGAGCAAATCAGGACCTCACATTATTTATCGTAAATTCTACCAAGTCGATCGGAAGAAGAGTGCATCTTCAATAATCTTAAAAACTTTGTCAATGATCTCAAATGAGATAGCGAATTTTAACGCCAACAGTGGGAAAGGACGATTTCACTATGACTGACCCAACTCAAGTGAGTCGATAATAATAACGACAAATATAGCAATTTAGAATATTAATCAGAATTTGATTTCTATAAGATGGGAATGAGAGTGGTCTAAGCTTGTTAGCCTATTACAATTTTTTTATATACTATATATTTAAATTTTATAATTTGATTAATCTTAGGGTAAACGGTCTGGTCCTATATTTCTTTCATCAAGTAAATCTAAGAAATATGACAACTCTTGATATGACTATGCATCATTAAACATGCGTACGTGCGCTGGAATCAAATTCTCACTGTTTGGGAGAAATGCCCAACCTTTTACCGTCACTGCCTTAAGATACGGTTAACTTACTATAATCATCAATAGAATGAAACAATGATCTTCTCAATATATATTTTTCATACTATTTGTTCTATTTTTGTATTTCAACAGGCATGAACTCACACTCTCCGAGGCATGGACGACGCAAGTTAATGTGCTTCACGTTCCTCCGTGCTGCCGCCATTAACTGCAGATTCTTTGGACGTCGTCCGTCATACAAGAAACGTCGACGTTGGATTTGAAAAAGAGTACCAAAATCGAGACACACCGCTCTTGTGCCCTGTGCCCCGTGCCCTGTGCCCTGTGCTCTGTGCTCGTGCTCGACACAAACAATTAATTAATAAAGCCCTAGCTAGCTCGCCAGGTTAAGGTTGAGACTTCGACGTTTAGCTGCACAGAGCAAACAACAATGCCCGACAACACACCTTTGTATGAGTGCCATGCATGACATGACATTATTCATTTTATAGCTACGAAATAGATATATAGATGTAGAGTTGGTTTTACAGTGACGATCGAGTTACTGAAAAACTTGCATTGCATGCAATGGATGGATGTCCTTATAACTCCCCTGCAGCTAGCAAACGCTGTGCATAGCTATAGCTACATAGCTCATTGTTCTTTTCTTCGTGATCTGTATTTAATAAAGAAAGAAAAAATGGGACGTCCTTTTCTCTGTCGGTGTCTTTCTTCTGGTACTACTGGGAATCCAGGCACCGAGTTAAAACCTACTTACAGGCAGCAATGTGAGTGCTAGCTGGTGCATATGCCTGGAAATTAAACTGCTCCACTTTGTGAAGTCGTCTTCGATCTTCGTTTAAGGAGAAGCCAGTGGTGCATGGTGGGAGTAGTTGGAAATGCATGCAGTACTCGTGTCAGGGCTGCCCTGCAGCCTCCTTAACTCCCCTGTCTAGAATTTAAAATAATAATAATAATAATTATTATTATTGCTAAAGCTTTTGCATTCTGTACCTCTGTCTTTCCTTAGTTTTTTATTCGTGTATCGCCTATTTGTTTTGCTTATCTAGAATGAACGGCAGTCGAGTGAAAATTCTAGTGTTACCCTTGTTTGACTCACTCAAAACCATCCACTTGGACCACTTCATTGTCGCACTTAAAATTTTGTCTTGTCTTTTTTTTTATCCCAAAATTGCAATACTACGATCATGCCCCACGCATTTGTTTTGCCAGGATAGAATCAGTGTACGTAGGGTTATAAATAAATTCTTCACTACTAAATTTAGTATTCGGTTCAATAAAAATTTATTTATATTCGTTCAATACATATAAAATTAATTAAATAAATAAGTTTAAATAATTCATTAAACTAAACAAAAAAAATTTAAATATATATATATGTTCAACTCGTTAAAGTTCATGAATAACATTCGTGAATAATATTCAGTAATAATCTTTTAAAATAAATAAACAAGTTGAATTATCAAGCTCACACAAAAAAATCCGTATTAACAATAGGTATTTCCGTCGCTATTCCTTTATTATTTGGGTTTAGTGGCGTAATTACAATGAAAATATGGTAGTTGAAATAGATTGGGTCGTAGTCGATTTTGGTGATTGAATTTACTTTCCGTCGGTACCTAGCGATAGAATATATAGTTTTGCAACTAAATGTATAGACATAATTTACTATTCCGTCGATAATTAGTGAACGGAAATTTGTTTCCATAACGCTAATTACCGATGGAATTCTAAATTCTATCGGTAATTATCATAGATAAAACATTGGTCTTATTACGATAATTACCGATGAAATAGTAAATTCCGTCAATGATTAGTATAGAACCTTTAATTCTATCGTTAAACTTCAAAATTATTGCAAATTCTTCTTTAAATTTGCAATTACCTTGCTTACATTTTTCATATCAATACAAATCATCACAAACATTGTTTACATTCCATTACACTATACACAAATATTTACAATTCATATACAAACAACTAATCCAATAAATTATACATTCACAAATTCATTACAATCTATACATAAACAATCAAATCTACTATCCAAATTCATACAAATTAACACAATAAACTATCCAAATCAAATAACGATACATAACTTTAAAGACATACAAACCATGTCTATAATCTACTATACAGATATTCAAATAGAATCCTATGAAATAGTACTATCAAATCCTGTAAAAAGTAAAATATGATAGATTATTATTAAAATCATGTGAGGCAAATTGATTCAAAAATTAACAATGAGAAAATACATTAAAAATATAAATGTATAACTAATTTTACAAGTAAAAAAAGAAGTACTTGAATAATATTTTGGATATCTAATGGTGGTGATATATAGAATATATCATTCCCAATGAATTGTTCATGAGAAAATGTAATACAATTATAAATGAGCATATTATAATATCAAAACCGAATAAATATATTTTGTATGATTTATGAGTGATAAAAAAATTAAGTTGTAATTGAACATACCTTATAAAGATGCTACTCAACATAGCCCCGAGGGTCTTGAGTATCCTATGACTCAAAACGATGTTATGATTGGGTAAATTGAGTAATGACTATTCACATCTCAGCCAAGACAACATCATTTCTTATATCCCGATTGATCATCCTCTACTTCATTGTCGTCAGTCAATCCCTCGGGTCTTTATTTTCTTATCTTAATGATTGCACTGCACCTTATTAGAAGAAGAACTAGGATGACCTTTAGGCATCCTCAAACAATCATATGTCTCTTTGGCCTGGAAGCCAAGGCCATAGCGGGTAGAGTTCTTTGTTCTTCAACCAACAATATCATAATAAATGTTATTTATTGTCTCAGTAGATATAGTCTGTGACTCCCCTCTCTTTAATTTACTGATGGTTGAGATGTCTGGACCACTATATTGATCATTTTCTTCTATGTGAAAAAAGTATATGATTAATATCTAATATATAATTACTAAAGTTAATCATTGTTAATGGTTATATATAATAAAGTTAATATTATGTTCATACACACACACACAAAGTAGCATCAAATTTATACAAGTTTGATATTAAATTAAAATTTGCTTACATAACTTTAAGTTAAACTCACCAAATTGATGGCATGCTCTATAATAGATCGGGATCCGAAAGTATGACCAGTAGACTTTGTATTTCTATTTGCTCGAGCAACTGTAGAATTTGACTTCCACCTATCTGTAGGTAGGTCGCAGTCCATGTTGCCCATATCTCTTCTGATACATATGCTAGTCTCATGCCCTTCCTTCTCAAATTGTATAGAAGATCTTCGTACAGTCTTGCACAATAAGTGTTCCAAGTGTCTTTAAATTGAGCCTTTTTCCTTGCCTCTCTAGTATATTTTTTCTACAATAATAAGTTGACAAATTACTATAAAAAGGATAGATATATGATACAATACCAAACATATTCAATTTACTTACTAAGAATTTCAAATAATATAAATCCTTCATCGCTTGGTCTACATTTCTCCATATAGTGTTGGTGCAGAAAGCACCAGATGATTGAATCTAAATTTTGATTATGGTAAAGGGTTCAAAGTTAAGTTATCTTGTGATCTAACAAGTTGAACTAAGTGTGCAAGAAAGCCCTAAGTGATCTTAGGCAAACGAAAGTTTTAGCTACGGTTAGACAACGAAGTCTTGGATCGGGGGGCTGGGCAAAGTTTTGGCAGGTTGAGGATGTCAGGCGAAATCCTAGGATCGTGCATTCTATGTGGAAGTCCTGAGGGTCATGGACACTAGGCGGAAGACTGGACGGGTCGAGGATCGGACGTCCAGTGGAAAAGTCTTGAAGTCTCAGATGTTGAGAAAAAGTCAGGACCGGTCTGACAAAAGGTAATTTCTCTTGAGAGGAGTAGGTGAGGATGTGTTTCTCTAAGAGGGAATAATAGGCATCGATAAACTTAGAGTTTCAATGAAACTCAAAGTTAGGACTGGACAACCCGGAGGCTGTCAAAAAGTTAATTTTAATATACTATTTGCATATTATTCTAACTCCGTTTTACAGGAAGACTACCATTTTGCAGGGTCAGAATTTGTCTTATTCGGTCGACCGAATGTTGGGATCAGTCAACTGAACCCCAGAGTACATATCAGTTCATGGCCAAGCTTCGACCAAGGGATCGATCGACCAAACCTCGGGTTCAATCGACCGAACAGTGGATAAGCAGCGACTTGATCGGACTGGGTTGATCGAACTAGATAAGACAGTGAGGATAGCTGGATCGGTCGACCGAATGACGAAATTGGTCAACCGAATGAAGGTTTTATTCAAAGCGACAGAATCTGAATGGGAAGTGGGATAGATTCAGAAGTTTTGGTCGACCAATCAGGGGGATCAGTCGACCGATCAGTGTCGAGTCAAACCTGATCCTGAGATCAGTGGATCTAGATCAGGCTCAAATTGGCTATCAAAGGAGGCCTCAACCAAGCACTTCGACAACAAACTCTGACGATGTCTCTAGTGCACGTTGCTCCTGTTGGTGCAATATTCCCCAGGTCAAGGTTGACCAAGTTGACTGAGCTTGGACTGAGTCAAGCTCGAGTCTTGATGTTTGAGTTTTGATGTTTGACAATACATGTAAACAACACATGGAGATTGCAGGTGCGATTGTTCATGTGGGGAGATTGTGAAGAAGAGTCAAGTAGGTCAAGGTTGACTGGATACTTGACTAGAAAGTCCTGGTGGTGAAGCCAGGCAGAAGGGAAGTCCTGGTGAGTGAAGCCAGGCAGAAGGGAAGTCCTGGTGAGTGAAACCAGGCAGAAGGAAAGTCCTGGTGAGTGAAACCAAGCAGAAGGAAAGTCCTAGTGAGTGAAGCCAGGCAGAAAGAAAGTCTTGGTGAGTGAAGCCAGGCAGAAGGGAAGTTCTGGTGAGTGAAGCCAGGCAGAAGGGAAGTCCTGGTGAGTGAAACCAGGCAGAAAGGAAAGTCCTGGTGAGTGAAGCCAGGCAGAAAGGAAAGTCCTGGTGGGTGAAGCCAGGCAGATTGAAAGTCCTGGTGAGTGAAGCCAGGCAGATTGGAAGTCCTGGTGAGTGAAGTCAGGTAGATTGAAAGTCCTGGTGAGTGAAGCTAGGCAATTAAGAAAAGTCCAAGTAGGTCAAAGTTTTGACCGGATACTTGGCACGAGAAAATCCAGGTGGATCAAGGTTGATCGGACACCTCGTGGTGAAAGTCCAAGTAGGTCAAAGGGATTGACTGGATACTTGGCACGAGGAGGAAAAGTCCAAGTACGTCAAAGGGATTGACCGGATACTTGGTACGAACAAAAGTCCAAGTGGGTCAAAGGGATTGACCGGACACTTGGTGAGCGAGTTCTAGCAGGTCAAGGGTGACCGGATGCTAGGCATTATGTAGTAATAGTTCATAGGTGACCGGATGTTGGTTTAGAGGGCTTTGGACTTGATTTTGGGCAAAATCAAGGAGCTGGATCGATCAGTCAATCAATTGGCTCATGCCCAATCGATCGACCGATCGATTGGGTGAGTCCCCGCGACAAGCTTCCTCTCAATCGATCTGTGGATCGATTGGGAGAGGCTCATAATCGCACAGAACATCGCTGGATAGATCAGCCGATCGATCCAGAGCTCCCAATCGATCGGGCGATCGATTGGGAGATGCGATTCTGCGCAATAAGCCCTGGATCGATCGGTGAATCGATCCAGGCGTTTCCCGAGAGCACAGAGGCGCTCTGGATCGATCGACCAATCGATCCAAAGCCTCCCCGATTGATTGGGAGCAATCCAATCGATCGGGATTCGACCGTTGGCGCTGGATAAAACCGTTGGCGTGCGATTCCTTCGCCATTGCTCGCACTGTTCAGCTTCGATCTACACAGCAGCTTCTCCACAGCGTTTTCCACTCTCACCGCCAGTTCTTGAAGGATCTTGGAGAGACATCCAAGTCAAGAGGCGTGACTACAACAAAAGGAAGAAGCTAGGGTTAGGGTTTTCACTACATATCTTGTAAGATATTTCTTGTATTTGTCTTCCCTTGCTTTCTTGTTGTATTGAGAGTATTGTAGGGCTTCTCCGCCTTCGGTAGTTACCGTAAAGGAGTGTTTTATTAGTGGAGGATGCGTGAGTGTGTGGATCCTTGGACTAGTCACCTCTTCTTGAGGTGGATACCAAGTAAATCTACGAGTTAGCGTTGTGTGGTTATCTCTTTGTATTTTCCACTGCATTTCATCACAAGAAGCAAGCAATGACGAGCACGAGATCGCGCCGAGCTATTCACCCCCTCTAGCTACATTTCGGTCCCAACAACTCCAAAGATAAGTCCATGAAGCCATAATGTCGCTCCGACGATCGAAAGCTCGCATCTCCAACTCTCCAAAGTCGTCAGTATAATTGTTCATAGTACTTTAATTACATTATCATTGTACTTCATCTCCGAATTTGAATTTCTGAAACTATAGTGATTGGCCAATGAAAGCACTCTCAAGTGCGGGCCTTGGAGTAGGAGTCTCCATAAGCTCCAAACCAAGTAAATCTTAGTGGGTTTGTGATTGTCTATTTCTTTATTTCCACTATATATTCTATGTTTTCTAAAAAATGAATGTGAATGCCACGAGTGCTATTCACCCCCCTTAGCACTTTTTGATCCTGTAATTGGTATCATAGTAAGGGTGCTCTGAATTGGTGAAACCACCAATCAAGCAGGAGGTTTCTTTTTTGGAAAAGAAAATTGTGTATCATTTTTGTTTAAAAAAAATATTCTTACGTCTTTCTTTTTTTCCCTCCAATTTTTTTTTTGAAAAATTCTCATTTATTTTCCAGTTTCATTTTCTTTTTCCATTAGTAAAAATTGGTGAAATATCGCATTTGACATTGTAATATTTTTTATTATTTCTTCTTATATTATTTTATTATTATTTCCTTGAAATTTGTGCAATACTACTCGAGTAATTTCTTTATCTCCCGCACTACTACTCGAGATTATCAATCGATGGCCTACTAAGAAGGCTACAACACCGCATGCCCACCACTATTCTATGATGAGGATTTCAGCTACTGGAAGAGCCGAATGGAGTACCATCTTAAAACGCAAGTGGGAATGTGGATAATCATCCAAACATGATTCACATATCCAACCGAAGATGGAGCTCTCGTTCCCTGCAACAAATGAGATGCACCAACTCTTAAGAAAATTGATGTCGATGCAAAGGCAACTCAGACCCTTCAATGTGGCTTAACCAAAGAAGAGTTCAACCGAGTCAGAAAGTTGATCGAGTTGCACGAAGGCACCTCCGACACTAAGGTAAGCAAACATGACTTAATTTTAAATAAGTTATACAATATTAAAATGCAGGATGGTAAGTCAGCAAGTCAACTCCATGCTCGAATCCAAGACCTGGTTAGCGGACTACATGCGATCGACCAAAAGGTAGAGAATCATGATATAATAAAGTATGCGTTAAATGCTTTTCCTAGGAATACCTTGTGGGCATCGATGGTAGATGCTTACAAAGTATCTAAAGACCTTTCTTTAATTAGACTAGACGAGCTATTTTCAAAATTTGAACTTCATGAACAAACTAATGCATTGCCAATTGAGAGAGGTATTGCTTTGGTCTCAGGTACAAGCAGAACGATGAAACCAAAAACCAAGTGCCGAATGGAACCCAAGTCTAAAGATGAATCTGACTCGGAAGAAGACAACGAAATCATCGCCGAACTCATGAATCTAGTTCAGAAGCTATACAGGAAGAAGAAGGGATTCACCAAAAGAGAGATCATGAAGGTGTTCCAGTCATAGATAACCCAACCAAGTCCAAAGGCAAAGTTTGAAGTCACCTGCTATGGTTGCAACAAGAGAGGACATATCATGGTCAACTGTCTAAACCAGAAGGAAACAAAGAAGCAACGAAAGAAGAAGATGCTACAAGCAACGTGGGATGAATCTGTTGGTGCAACCTTAGGTCAAGGTTGACCTAGTTGACCCGACTCGAGTTGACCTGACTCGAAGTATATTTTGATGTTTGACAAAAATAGGAAAGTTCTATTATGATGTTTGACGAGAGTAGAAAAGTTGTATTCTGATGTTTGACAGAATACAAACTTGGGAGATTGTGGGTGCAATCCTTGGTCAAGGTTGACCTGGTTGACCCGAGGTGAGTCGGCCTGATTCGGGAAATCCTGGTGAGTGAAGCCAGGTGAAAGTCTTGGTGAGTGAAGCCAGGCAGTTGGAAAGTCCTGGTGAGTGAAGCCAGGCAGTTGGAAAGTTCTGGTGAGTGAAGCCAGGCAAGGGAAATCCAGATAGGTCAAGGTTGACCAGACATCTGGTGAAAAGTCCAAGCAGGGAGCTTGGCACGAGAAAAGTCCAAGTATGGAGACTTGGCACGGAAAAGTCCAAGCAGGGAGCTTGGCACGGGAGAAGTCCAAGTATGGAAGCTTGGCATGGGAAGTCAGAGAGGGCTCGACAGCTCGTTCTCCAGACTATGTCAGAGAGGGCTCGGGAGCTCGTTCTCTGGACCAGACGAAGTCGGAGAGGGCTCGGTAGCTCGTTCTCCGGACCAGGTCAGAGAGGGCTCGAGAGATAGTTCTCTGGACCGGACAAAGTCGGAGAGGGCTCGGTAGCTCGTTCTCCGGACTAGGTCAGAGAGGGCTCGGGAGCTCGTTCTCTGGATCGGACATGGAAGTCGGAGAGGGCTCGGTAGCTCGCTCTCCAGACTAGGTCAGAGAGGGCTCGGTAGCTCGTTCTCAAGACCAGGAAGGCCTTAGGATTTAGGGATGGGAAGCTCTAAATCCACATGAGCATTGGATCGGTCAGCAGACTGATCCAGTGATACTATGGGTTTTCTGATCGGTCTGGTGACCGATCAGTAACCAAACAGTGGCTCACTGTAAGTAATCTGATCGGTCACTAGACCGATCAGGAAACGATCAGGAGGCAGAGAAGGTAGGGGGATCGGTCTGTGGACCGATCCACCTATAGCCTGATCGGTCCACAGACCGATCAGGCTTTGGAACCGACACTCACAGAGAGTTGGGGATCGGTCTGGGGACCGATCAGACTAGGGCCTAATCGGTCCACAGACCGATCAGGGACCTCCTGGACCGATCAAGATGGAGCCTGATCGGTCCAGGCTTAGCCGTTGTGACTCAACGACTACATTTCTGTGTTGTTCTTTGTCTTTCTTCTTCGCAGGTGCAGATATAAATCAGATGCTGAGCGCCTCTACAGTAACTCTTCTTCCTCCTAACTGCGATTTGAGCTTTGCTGAGCTCCTCTTTGCTGAAGCTTCGTGTGAGCTTCCCTCGACTGGTTGATCAGCTGCTGCTGGCATCATCCGTGAAGTTGCTGCTTCATCAACGGACTCCAGTCGACGAGAAGAAGGCAAGCAAACTTGGTAGAGTGTATTTACATTCATATTATCCATTGTTTCTTGCTTTATTTCTTGTACTCCTTTATTGCTGTTGCAAAAGAGTTTGTGGCGAGGTTTCTCCACCCAGAAGGAGTTGTTGTTAGCCGGTTCTCCGGGGTCTCATCCACCGAAGGATTGATAGGCTTCGTCCACCTTACGGACACGCCGAGGAGTAGGAGTATCATCTCCAAATCTCGTTACATCATCATGTTTGAGGTTTGATCTTCTCCACTTTCGTTTCTACATTGTATTTCCGCTGCGCTAACCTAAATTGTAGGAAGAAATGAAAATTTGGGGTCGGCTATTCACACCCCCCCTCTCTAGCCGCTATCCGAAGGTCCTAACAAGTGGTATCAGAGCGAGGTCGCTCTTCGTCGGATTAACACCCGGGGGAGCACGAGCTAGAGAATGGATCTACTTGGAGAAGACATCACGATTCCACCCTTCTACGATCGCGACGACTTTGCGTATTGGAAGGTAAGAATGAAGTACTTTCTTATGACTAACTTAGTTAATTGGAATTGTGTACAAGTAGGTTTTGTTCCTTTAAGGGATGAAAAGGAGAAATTCTTGAAAAGAAGAGGTGGACGAAGGAACAAATCCACCAATCCGTAATCAACGACGAGGTAATGAAAATTTTTGAATTCTCATTACCTAACGATATCTTGTGTAAGATAGGTGGTTACAACAATGCCAAGGAATTGTGGAACAACTTGGCCAAGTTCCATGAGGGAAGCTCCAATTCAAGTCATGAAGAGGAGTCAAGTGAGTCAAGTAGCTCACTTCATGGAGGTAAGGAATTAGAAGTTGAGGGCTACTCAACATCTAAGGAAGAAGAGGAGGAGAGTTCTTCTTTAAGATTGGAGCAAGAAGAAGAAGCTTCTACCTCCGGAAGGGATGAAGGAGAAAGCTCATATCCACCCTCAACACTAGGTAACTCAAGCAATTTAATTTCTTGTAAATTACATATAATGTGCTTTGAGTGTAGGGAATATGGACATTACAAGAGTAAATGTCCAAAGAGGATTAGGAAGACTCCACCGGCACCAAAAGTCAAGGAAGCCGGAGTTCCGATATGCAAGGGTAAGGAGCACGTGGTGTGCTTCCAATGCAAGCGAAGGGGACACTATAGGAGCAAATGTCCGAGGGGGAGGCAATCTCACAAGGACAAGAGATCGAGCACGTCTATAGGGGGAGCTAAGGCAAATCCTAAGGTAATCTCTAAGGTACATTCTTGCAATTCTAGTAGGATGCATGCTAGTAGCCTTATTGCTATTGTCAATAATAATAAGCATGATAACTATAGTAACAGATACACGTGTTTATGTGCCAAACATGTTAGCATAGATAAGAACAATACTAGAAGTACCAACCCTAGAATTAATTCATCTAAGGTTAAGGAAAACCTAGGTAGGAATCCCAAAACAACTAGACATATGCCTAGGTATACCTCAAAGAAAAATGACAAATTAAAACTTATGGTATTAGAAAAGGAAAATCAAGTCTTGAGGTCAAGACTTGACAACTTAGAAAAGACCCTTAAGAATTTAGAGAAGCCAACTCTAGGGTCTAAGGGTCAAAAATCAAAGCCCAAGGACATGAGAGGTTTGGGTCACAAACCTAAGTCCCAAGTGGTCAAGCTCACTTATCATAATATTCCATTCGATTATGGAACAAGATCTAGGGCTAGGAAGACCATCACCAAGGTCACAAGGGGAGTCACCCCTAGAGTTGATCTTGATGAATCCCAAATGACCAAGGTTTTAAAGCCTAGGAGGGTCATTAGGAGGGTTGCTAGGGAAGTCATCCCTAGTGAATATTTAGTGAACCCAATGAGCTCAAATAGGTATTGGGTTCCTAGGAGCGTGATTCCTTCGCGCTAGATGGTTTAGGGTGTGCCAACCTTAATTGGATAGGTAGTTAACCTACTCATGGCAAAAGGTGATATTTTAGGAATATTCAAGGTGTAATCAAGCCTTGAAAATGAAATTAAGAACTATTCCTAAGGTGATTAGGATGTGCCAACCACATTTGAGGAGTTTTCTAAGATCAATCTAATTGGCACATAGTGATCTAAAAATCTTCAGTATATGATTTTAGGTCTATTGCACTTAGGAATATAGAATTTATGGCAAAATGATCAAAATTATCAAAAATGGTAACTAAAGCTAGAATTAGGTATTTTCTATACCTTTATATGTTATTTGCCATATGCCATGTCATGACATCATATCTAATTTACTATCATTTGAAATGTCGTGATAATGCTTAGGTTAGGTATATGTCATGCTTTATTTAAGTTTCATACTTTATGACATGACATCATGACATTGGCACATGTTTTCATTTATGATATTATTTTATGCCATGTCATCATCTCTTGCATTAATGATCAATTAAATTGATAAAAAACTCAATTTGATATGGAGATCAAATTGTTGTCTAGAAAATGCATGAGAACTTAGCTTAAGATGACCTAAACCCATATCTCACATCAAAATTGACTTGGATGCGTTTGATACACCTTAGATGTGTGTGAGATATTAGGATTATGAGTTAGGATCAAGGTGCATAGTTCTTGTACCTAGATGAGCCTAATTCGTAAATTGAGGATCATAGGGAAAGCTTGTGTACAAGTCATGTACATTTAGCCCTAAGATTGTGGTCCTAAATTGAATGGTTTAAAATCATTTCAAAATTGATTTGAAAAACCTTGATGAAGCTTTTCTAGTGATAGCATTCATCATTGAGCAAGTTGATACAAAGATGGATTAACCTTGAGCTATTTCAAAGTTTTTCGAACTTTGTATCAAGATTTGAAAATGGAAGTTATTTTCATAGAAAACTATTTTTCCATGATAATATATGTTATGAGGAATGTATCCTCAAAATTTTATAATTTTTGGAATTTTCTGGGATTTTTTTAGGGGTTTCTGAATTTCAGGAGAAAAATCAGAAATCCCTATCAGAGATTTGTAGACCGATCAGAGGGGATGCTGATCGGTCTAGAGTAGTCTGGATCGGTCACTGGACCGATCCAGGGAAGTGTGGATCGGTCTGGTGACCGATCCAGTAAAGGTTGAGCATGCCAAAATGCTGATTTTCGACTGATTGTCTGAAATTTCAGCTGGAAGTTGGTATTTTAGAATTCTAAAGGATTGAAACTCTCCAAGACATTGTTGGTGCAATGGTCAAGGGGGAGTTGACCTTTAGGGGGAGTTTTACCTATTGGTCAAGCAGGAGTTGACTTTTAGGGGGAGTTTTTACTCGATTTCTGAGGATGAGTGACATGGGATGATCACTAAGTTGATTGTTGTCTTTAGTATCAAGGGGAAATTAAGGGTTTCAATGAAAGGTATGGGACTTTCATTAGGAAAAAACTCTTAACCTTGATTCACTCTTTTTGATGTGTGTCAAAAAGGGGGAGAAATGTCTAGAGAATGTTCAAGGAAGAACATTGGAGTTTGGGGAGAATGTTCAAGGAAGAACATTGATTGGAGAACTATTGGAAAACCTAAGTTAGGTTATCGGGTTGGTTAACCTAACTTGATTATGGTTTTTGTCAAACATCAAAAAGGGGGAGATTGTTGGTGCAACCTTAGGTCAAGGTTGACTTGGTTGACCCGACTCGAGTTGACCTGACTCGAAGTATATTTTGATGTTTGACAAAAATAGGAAAGTTCTATTCTGATGTTTGACGAGAGTAGAAAAGTTGTATTCTGATGTTTGACAGAATACAAACTTGGGAGATTGTGGGTGCAATCCTTGGTCAAGGTTGACCTGGTTGACCCGAGGTGAGTCGACCTGATTCGGGAAATCCTGGTGAGTGAAGCCAGGTGAAAGTCCTGGTGAGTGAAGCCAGGCAGTTGGAAAGTCCTGGTGAGTGAAGCCAGGCAGTTGGAAAGTTCTGGTGAGTAAAGCCAGGCAAGGGAAATCCAGATAGGTCAAGGTTGACCAGACATCTGGTGAAAAGTCCAAGCAGGGAGCTTGGCACGAGAAAAGTCCAAGTATGGAGACTTGGCACGGAAAAGTCCAAGCAGGGAGCTTGGCACGGGAGAAGTCCAAGTATGGAAGCTTGGCATGGGAAGTCGGAGAGGGCTCGACAGCTCATTCTCCGGACTAAGTCAGAGAGGGCTCGGGAGCTCGTTCTCTGGACCAGACGAAGTCGGATAGGGATCGGTAGCTCGTTCTCCGGACCAGGTCAGAGAGGGCTCGGGAGCTCGTTCTCTAGACCGGACGAAGTCGGAGAGGGCTCGGTAGCTCGTTCTCCGGACTAGGTCAGAGAGGGCTCGGGAGCTCGTTCTCTGGATCGGACATGGAAGTCGGAGAGGGCTCGGTAGCTCGCTCTCCAGACTAGGTCAGAGAGGGCTTGGTAGCTCGTTCTCAAGACCAGGAAGGCCTTAGGATTTAGGGATGGGAAGCTCTAAATCCACATGGGCATTGGATCGGTCAGCAGACCGATCCAGTGATACTATGGGTTTTCTGATCGGTCTGGTGACCGATCAGTAACCAAACAGTGGCTCACTGTAAGTAATCTGATCGGTCACCAGACCGATCAGGAAACGATCAGGAGGCAGAGAAGGTAGGGGGATCGGTCTGTGGACCGATCCACCTATAGCCTGATCGGTCCACAGACCGATCAGGCTTCGGAACCGACACTCACAAAGAGTTGGGGATCGGTCTGGGGACCGATCAGACTAGGGCCTGATCGGTCCACAGACCAATCAAGGACCTCCTGGACTGATCAGGATGGAGCCTGATCGGTCCAGGCTTAGCCGTTGTGACTCAACGGCTAGATTTCTGTGTTGTTCTTTGTCTTCTTCTTCGCAGGTGCAGATATAAATCAGATGCTGAGCGCCTCTACAGTAACTCTTCTTCCTCCTAACTGCGATTTGAGCTTTGCTGAAGCTTCGTGTGAGCTTCCCTCGACTGGTTGATCAGCTGCTGCTGGCATCATCTGTGAAGTTGTTGCTTCATCAACAGACTCCAGTCGATGAGAAGAAGGCAAGCAAACTTGGTAGAGTGTATTTACATTCATATTATCCATTGTTTCTTGCTTTATTTCTTGTACTCCTTTATTGCTGTTACAAAAGAGTTTGTGGCGAGATTTCTCCACCCAGAAGGAGTTGTTGTTAGCCGGTTCTCCGGGGTCTCATCCACCGACAGATTGATAGGCTTCATCCACCTTACGGACACGCCGAGGAGTAGGAGTATCATCTCCAAATCTCGTTACATCATCGTGTTTGATTTTCTCCACTTTCGTTTCTACATTGTATTTCCGCTGCGCTAACCTAAATTGTAGGAAGAAATAAAAATTTGGGGTCGGCTATTCACACCCCCCCTCTCTAGCCGCTATCCGAAGGTCCTAACAGAATCTTCATTAGAAGACTTCGATAAAGATCTAGAACAGACAAGCGTCCTTGCACTTTCGGCCTGAGAGCAAGTCGTTGAATCTGAGTCTGAGACAGAATCAGAAGCTGAGTCCGAGTGAAACCATGGATCCATATTGGGTTAAGAAGGGTTCTAATCCACTGTAAGAATTTCCTTGATTAGATTCATAACCTGATCTCGTACTTGTTTAAAAAATTGGCTAAATCCAACCTTCGGGTCAAGTCACTCCAAGAGGAGGTCAAAGCCCTTAAGGAAGTGACTAACCCAAACTCCTTGACGAATTGGTTCAAGCTACTTCAACTCAAGTCCAACAACTTGAGGAAGAAAATTCTAACTTGAAAAGTCAAGTCAAGGAACTTAGGGACTTGTTGGAACGATTCACTTTGGGTTCCATAAATGTTGACCTAATTCTTGGGAAACAAAGGACCATATACAACCGATCCAGACTTGGGTATAAAGCCAAATGTAAATTTAAATCCTACCTGTCTCTTGTTAATCAAACAAATAGAAAAGTAGTTCAAGCATGAGTCCCCAAGTCCAACTTGATTAATCAAGTTAGACTTGATCAATATTAGATCCCCAATGATCAAATTCATTACCTTGATAGACCTTATTGAGGATACGATCAAGGGGGAGCCAATAGAAAGATCATCCTTATTATTAAATAAATTTGTTTGATGTTTGATTTTTTACTTTCCTTATACTTGCCTAGATTAGGATAGATAAGGACTTAGACTTGATCGACATTTGTTTAGTTAGACCAAGGATTCTTAGAAAGAAAATTAAATATTTAATTTCTTTAAAAGACTTATTCTAAAAGTAGTTGTTGTTCCAATATCCAAGAAGACCTAGTGCCTCATTATAGCCTCGAAGCCAATTATTGAAATAAATTTTTAATTGACTAACTGTTAAACCTTAGTCTAACTCAAATATAAATCAATGCTTAGATTTTAATCTAAATTGAAGATTATAATAACCATCTTACAAAACCCATAAGATTTCCTGATTGATAATCTAGAAAAGAGTGAAATGGATTTAGATTAAATTAGTTAATTAAAATTAAACCTAAATCAAATTAAACCTAAATAAAATTAAATCTAAATTAAAATTAAACCTAAATCAAATTAAACTTAAATAAACTTAAACTTAAACTTAAATAAAATTAAACCTAAATTAAAATTAAGGATAAATTAAAATAAATTAAACCTAACTTAAATTAAATTTTTTCTAAATTTAAATTAAACATAAATCAAATTAAACTTAAATAAAATTAAACCTAAATCAAATTAAATTAAAATTAAAATTAAATCAATAAACTCAATAAACCATCTCATAAGCACCCATAGGTATAACATGATTGACAACCTACAATGGGTGATATGGAAAATAAGGAGTTGAATTCAATCAATCTATCTTATAATCCATTTTAATTAGATCCAAATCAAATACTTTATGTGTAGAAACATAATGATTTGGACCAATGGATGTTGAATAGTAGATGCTTCAGACATGTCATTGGAGACCAATTGAAGTTCACTAAGTTAAAACTCAAAAAAAAAAAAAAAAGATAATCCCAGTTAGCCTCATTGACTATCTCTGAGGTGACCAGCCTAACCCCACGGAAGTTTATGTTGGTGCAATCGACCTTCAAGGTTTTAATGTCAGACAAATATGTTTAAGTATGCTTAAGTATGGAACTTGATCAAGGGAAGTCCTAGTTGTAGGCTAGGCAAGGGGAAAAATCTTGGTATATCATAGAAGCCAGGTGGATAGGTTTGGAGGACTTGATCCCTGGGTAGCCGAATACTGAGTCTTGGTGAGTAAAGCCAAGTGGAGAAAATCTTAGGGGTGATAACCTTAGGTCCTGGTGAGTGAAGCCAGGTTGAGAAAACCCTAGGGGGTGGTAACCTTAGGTAACGAGAAGTCTTGGAGGAGTGAACTCCAAGCAAGGTTGTTAGGATGGTTTCCGGTCGACCGCGTGCGGTCGACCAGACCAGCGGATCTCGGTAAATCTAGGTTTAGGTTTACCATTGTATTATGTATTACTATTATTGCTATTGGCTAATGTAGTATTGCAGGAAAAGTCTTAGTGGATCGAGCTATCAGACACTAAGCAGGAAAAGTCCAAACATGTCTGGAGGACCATGTTTGACAGGTAAGTTGAGATAAACAACTAGAGGAGCGACAATGAGGTCGGGTTCCTGAAAGGAACAACCTAAGGTCGCTGATCCAACTGAAGAAATTGGGAAGGTTTCCAAGTTGAGATCAAGACAGTTCTACTGTCTTTTATACTACTCATGCATTATAATATTACTGTGCTAATCTCTGTTTTACAGGATTATTATCTAACACTGTTTTGCAGGTTCGACCCGATCGGTCGATCGAACAGGAGGATCGGTCGATCGAACCAGATCAACTCAAAGCAGGTATCAATTCAGACCAAAACAGAGTACAGACTGATCAAAGCTTGATCGGTCGACCAAACAGTAAGATCGGTCGACCGAACCTTGATGACTCAGCTCAGCCAGTTCATCAGCACCAATTAACAGAAAAGGAAAAGAAGCTGATCGGTCAACCGAACCCAGGGATCGGTCGACCGATCCAATCAACATTAAAGCTGCATTAATTGAAGATCTCAGCAGATTTCAATGAACAAGGAAAAAACTTGATCGGTCAACCGAAAAATGAGATCGGTCGACCGAACCTGTAACGACCACCCTTCTCGCTACTCTCTAAAGGTGTCCGTTACATAACTACTATACACTCTTACTTAACTAGTGTAACAAACTGTACTTAAATTTTTTTCCAGAAAACTTAAAATTTTGGCAGAGTATATGCTGTTCGGCAGGACTAAAATACAATACAATACTCCAAAATTCAGAACATGCACATATAACTCATAATAGCAGAAACATATGAAACTATATCTCAATGCAAACACAAAAGTATCTACTTACTAAACAGAACTCATCTTAACATGCGAACTAAAACAAGAATAATCTCAAATGTTTCTTAACCACTAAAACACGGAAACTTAATAATGCCCCAAGTCTCTCCCATAGTCCTGGCATCACACATCATCGAACACCTCCTTGTCGCCTTCCTTTGCTATAACTTTTCCTTTCCTTTATCTACAGTAAGAGGAAATGCAAACTATAAGCGAATGCTTAGTAAGCGCTGTCTAACTCACAAAAACTCGAATGTGCATATAAATACAGCAATGCTAAAAATTGAATCTGTAAGAAGAAAACTACTCATGCTCATCTAATAGCAAAACACTAAAATTTGCATACTCATGATATACAAGAATAAAATTGCATGCTAGAAGACAAGGCTAATCATGCTCAATAAACTAATCAGGAAACAAATAAAACTAATATTGCATGCTTCGAATTAAAAGAAGCTAACTTGCTGAATTTTAAACTTAAGTGAAACTCATTTTACTTGTTTAAAAACTTATACTTTAATACTTCAAAATAATAATAAACTTTTCTCTTGGGCCCAGGCTTAGTACCAATGTGCGCTCCCTAATAGAGACTGTGGTAGCTAGTCACCAGTCCTACGAGGGTAAAGACCTTGGTCTTACCAGGGCCAAGACTTGGAATTGGTCACCTGGATTTGTTTAACGACAACCTTGGAAGTCGGGTACTAGCCTTTTAAAAAGTAAAATACTTGTTATCTTTTATTACTTCTAATAAATAATGCCTCGGCATTTTCTTCAAGCACCTTGTGTGCCAAAATCCCTAAAGTCTTGACTTTGGGATCTACTTAAGGCCTTGGCCCTTTTCTTTCTTTTCTTTATCTTTCTTATACTTTTCTTAAACTCAAAATACTGTAATACTTAACAAGATCTGCATTGTGATACTTAACAAAATCTGCACTATTAGCTTACAAAAAAAAAACTAGATGCTTAAAGGAAATCTAAAATTCTACATTGCCTCATCTGTTGTGCACGCCTACTGCCACGCAAGGAAGAACTAGATGTTTGATGCAAAGCAAATCTGGAATGCTTAATACTTAGCTGTACATGTCTAATTAATTGCTAAAGGTAAAAGACAAAAATTAAATCTGCATTCTCATCTTAAAGACCATTCCTGTCCAATGTCTAGCAAGACGATTCTACTTGAAATGCTTAAGGAAGGAGAAATGTTCTATTTGTATTTGAAAAAGAAGACAGGAAAGTATCAGAATCTGAAATGCAAAAAGGAATTAGATGCTTAAGGAAATCTAAGTTTCTGCACTGCTATTGAATATGATACAAGCCTACTGCCAATACAAAGCATAAGGAAAAAGTTGCTGCTGCTATCACAAGTTGATACGTGATTTACTAGGACAAGAATTAATAGATCTACACCTTCTAAATTATTTCCAACTAATAAGTCATTCACCTTCAACAAAAACCAGTACGGGAGAGAAAAATCTGCACTGTTATAAAAGAAAGTTATTCATGCCCGGTTACTGGAAACGAAACAAGTTTAGAACTGCATATTAAGGGGAAAGAAAGGCATAACGTTCAGGCTTGCTAACCCATAAAAGATCTCAAACTACTAAGCACCTTGTGACTGTTCTTGTCCGATTAATTGCAAAAGAACTGCAACAAAACCATTCTGTATACTCAGTGCCACGGCATGGAAAAAAACCCAAGTGCTACACATAATTTCCAAATTAAAACCTGTTCATATCCAAATCCAATAAATTTTGAATTTAGTTTTATGGCAGCAAATTTCAACAGCCACATCTAACATGCTATTTATTTAGAATTCATGCTATTCTGAAAATGTTAGTTAGGAAACTAAAGAGATCTAAACCACATGCCTAACCCATACTATTTATTTCCCTTCTTTGAAGTACACGACAGAATTTCAAAAGCCTCACACTTTACAGGAAATAAAGGCTGAAACAAAGATTCAAGAACTACTCTTAATCCTCTAGAAATCCTGATTCTATACAGCCTTCCGGAAGCAAAGAGAAGAAACAAAAACCCCTAGCAAACTCAAATTTCTGTACAGCATGTTCCAAAGCAAAGAAGGAGAAAACGAAGCTCGAAACTACTCTTACCACAGGTGAGTAGCAACTTACAATGGTTTCTTGGACTCACTGTAATGACCCGCCTTCTACTGACTAGGCTGTAAGGCCGATCGCTACATTATGCTGTGCTAAATTACTATTGCGGAAAATCTGGATTGATTAAAATTTTGCTAAATTGATTACTGAAAAATCTGAACTTAATATTCTAAGTGTACCTAGGAGTTGTACACATGCTAGGGAAGATAATCTATGCCTCTCGAATGACTTGCTAGCTGTAATCAGGCATTTCAATCGACCCATGGATCGATTGGGCTGTCGGATCGATCCAGTGATCGATCCAGCTTGACCGATCCAGTGGCTATATGGCTTCTGTACGCGGCTGGATCGGTCTACCGACCGATCCAGGAGTACACTGATTGATCGCTAGACCGATCCAGTGTCTCACTGATCGGTCGGCCGACCGATCAGTGAGCTTCTGTTCGCACCTGGATCGGTCGGCTGACCGATCCATAACAGGCGCCAACTCTCTGTTCGCGACTGGATCGGTCAGCTGACCGATCCAGTGGCACATCCCTGTTCTGATCGATCCGTAAATCGATCTGGGTTTCTGATTTCGCACTAAAACTCTGATTTCAGCACTAGTTCGTGCCAAAATTACATATAACAATTCTAAACTAAATGCAAAACATTCTAACATCACAAAATAGTGTTCTAAACATGATAGGGTGCATGATTTACTAATTCATAGTGATTAACAACTAAAGTGCAACTAATCAAATACTGAAAAGTTCTAATGCTTAAACAAGCTTGCTAAAATTCCCTAAGATCTTTATTCCAAGTTCCATCCACACACACCATCTCTGCATTGACCTCCAGCTTCCTCTGCTAGTCCATCTTCCCTTTACCTTTATCTGTAGTATAAGGGAAAAATAGTATCTGTAAGCTTTAAGCTTAGTAAGAAACCATCTACCTCACAAAAACATGCAATGATGCAATCATGTTTTTAAAGAATGCTATTTAAAACATGCACTGGATTTGTTAAAGCATGGCATACTGAAGTTACATGGCATAAATACTGAAACATGGCATGCATAATAAAATCTAAGCATGGAGCTATCTCATGGTATCAACTAGGAGAACTAAACTGAAACTAAAACTGAGCTAAAACTATATTCACATAACTAGATTACGAATTTGAAAGCTATTATCATAATAAGTGGAAATAGTAATCATGCTGCTGTTTGGGCCTGACAACTATACTTGCTGTGCGTGCATCCTTAACTAGACCCGGGGTTGCAAATCCCGAATTTAGTAAGGTCTACTAGGTTATCTGAACCTAGGGACGACTGTGAGAGCCCAACCCAATGGATATCTAATCCTGTACAGTGCCACTAAAAATAAAATACTGAATATAGCTACTAATTGTTTATTTTGCTGTTTCTAGGTTATCTGAACCTAGAGCTAGGTTATCTAAATCTAGAGGCGACTGTGGGAGCCCACCCATTGGACCGTAGTCCCATGTAAGCTGAAACTAGACTAATATACTGATTTAAATGCTACTAATGCATTTAACTGAGCTGTTAAAAATATCTGAGATAATATTTAGCTACACTAATCATTTTGTCGAACACTTGGTGTGCTCCAACTCTCCCCTCTAATAGGGAGACCACCTCTAGGCACCCGACAACGTCTAGAGCCTCCAACTGAAGGAGAACAACGTGTCTGGCCCATCTAGAGGTGCTCAACTAGATCCCTAATCTGCGAGGAGGGTTTAAACACACCCTAGGTGCTGAAAAATCTGCATATAGCTAAACTAAAGGCATGCAATCAAACGAAAGCTACTTATACTGCAGGTAAGGGGTTTCTTACCTCCTGTTTGGATTTTCTTACAGATCTAAGCGCTAGGTTTTCCGGAGGAGAGATCTCTTCGATGATCTTCTCGCGTCTACGCGTTCTTCTCGTTGAGAGGAGCGTCCTCGTGCCTTTGATGTTGCTGGAAGATGCTCCTAGAGCCCTTAGGGAAGGAACCCTAGGTTGTTCTTGTGGTTGGCGCCGAGAGAAGGAGAGGAGAAGAAGGGGTCGGCGGAAACTAGGGTGAGGAAGGAGATAGGTCACGTTAAAAAATAATCTCCTCACTTAATAATTTTCCTATTTATATTTAGGAATTAATTCACCCAACTCCAATATAAATTTAATTGATTCCCTTTCCTTTCAGCACGACCCTGCTGGGTTCAACTGGTTACTTAAGCGGTCTAAAGGTTTAGCGGATCCGAGGGGTCCCGGGTTCGATTCCCGCCTAAGCTATTTTGCGGTTCTAATTATTTTTGCTACTTCCGCTATTTTAAAAATTCCGAAAAAATATCTAAAAATTCCAGAAAAATCATAGAATATTTCTAAAATAGTTTTGAGAATTTTCGGGCGTTACAATCCCCCATACCTTATAAAAAGTTCATCCTCGAACTTAGAACAACTCTGGGTACTTCTGTCTCATGCTGGCTTCTGTCTCCCAAGTTGCCTCTTCTGCTGTGTGACTTTGCCAAATAACTTTGACTAATGGTACTTCCTTGTTCATGATTTCTTAACCGCTTGGCCTATTATCCGAATAGGCCATTATCATAGCTGAGGTCTTCGCGGATCTGTACCAACTGGGGCTCAATCACCTGGTTGGCATCTGGGGTATGCTTCTTCAGCATAGAGACATGAAATACATTGTGGACAGCTGACATCTCCTGAGGTAGCTCTAGCTCATATGCTACCTTGCCCACTCTTCTGCTGATAAGGTATGGTCCCACATATCGGGGACTTAGCTTGCCCTTCTTCCCAAAACGCATTACTCCCTTCATGGGAGCTACTCTATGGAACACTGAATCCCCAACTGAGAACTCTAAAGGTCTGCGCCGTGTATCAGCATAGCTCTTTGGCTGTCTCTATCCTCTGGCGGCTCTGCTATATAGCTGCTGTGGTATCCGCCACTGTCTGGAGTTCTAGCTCTTTCTGTTCACCACTCTCATACCAGCAGATTGGAGATCTACACCTCCGCCCATAGAGAGCCTCATAAGGTGCCATACCGATAGTGGCCTGATAGCTGTTGTTGTATGCAAATTCTGCTAAACTCAGATATTTGCACCAACTTCCCTTGAAATCTAGGGCACATGCTCGGAGCATATCTTCGAGTACCTGATTTACTCGCTCCGTCTGTCCATCTGTCTGAGGATGGAAGGCTGTGCTAAACTTTAACTTCGTACCCAAAGCTGACACTCAGTCAGGGATGTAACTCAACAGGCCTAACCAATGGTTGACTCCATGTAATCTACCTCGAGATACAACAAGCTGTTCCATGGAGTAGGATATCCTGATAGCTAAGAAGTGGGCTGATTTAGTCAATCTGTCGACTATTACCCAGATGGTATCAAAACCATTCGTGGTTCTGGGTAATCCCACTATAAAATCCATAGAAATGTCTTCCCACTTCCATTCTGGTATCTGCATGGGCTGCAAAACTCCTCCTGGTCTCTGATGTTCTGCCTTGACCCTCTGACAGGTTAGGCAGGTGCTGACATATCGAGCGATGTCTCTCTTCATCCCGGGCCACCAAAAACGCTTCTTCAAGTCCTGGTACATTTTGGTGGAGCTTGGATGCATCGCATAGGGAGTCTTGTGAGCCTCATCTGAAATCTTCCTTCTGAGTTCCTCCTGATCTGGAACACACAACCTGTCGCCAAAATACAACACCCCGCTATCTGATATTCTGAACTCTCCACCTTCTGATTCTGCTAATCCTTGCTTGATTTTCTGAATTTCAGGATCCTGTTCCTGAGCTGTCTGGATGTCGACTCTAAGGTCATAGTAGAGAGCTGTCCGACTATGAGTTCGAGACCGAAATCTGTGATCTCTTTCTATAGGGGTGGTGACATGGCTGCTAGAGATAATAAGGTAGCACTGGACTTTCTGCTAAGTGCATCTGCTACCCTATTGGCTTTCCCTGGGTGGTAGAGGATGTCTATATCGTAGTCCTTGACCAGCTCTAGCCATCTGCGCTGTCGTATATTAAGATCCTTCTGAGTGAAGAAGTACTTCAGACTCTGATGATCTGTATACACTCTGCACTGAGCTCCATACAAGTAGTGTCTCCAAATCTTGAGAGCGAACACCACTGCTGCAAGCTCAAGGTCATGAGTAGGATAGTTCTTCTCATAATCCTTGAGTTGTCTGGAGGCATAGGCGATCACCTTGCCATCTTGCATCAGCACTGCTCCTAGTCCCAACTTCGAGGCATCACTATATATATGTCAAAGCTATCTGCGTTCTCTGGTAGAGTCAGAATAGGTGCACTGGTCAATCTCCTTTTCAGCTCGCTGAAACTGTTCTCACAGTCCTCTGTCCACTGAAATTTTCTGTTCTTTCTGGTAAGAGCTGTCAGTGGGGAGGCTATCCTGGAGAAATCCTCTACGAATTTCCTGTAGTAACCTGCTAATCCCAGAAAGCTTCTGATCTCACTGGCATTCTTGGGTCTTTTCCAATTACTCACAGCTTCTATCTTACTGGGGTCTACCATGATACCATCCTTTGAGATGATATAACCCAGGAAGGACACCTGATCTAACCAAAATTCACATTTTGTGAACTTGGCATATAACTGGTTCTGCTGAAGGGTCTGCAATACTGTTCTCAGGTGCTCTGCGTGTTCTTCCTGAGTTCCTGAATAGATAAGAATATCATCGATGAACACGATGACAAACTTATCTAAATATTCCCTGAATACTCTGTTCATGAGGTCCATGAAAGTAGCTGGAGCATTGGTCACACCAAAGGGCATGACTACGAACTCGTAATGTCCGTATCTAGTCCTGAATGCTGTCTTAGGTATATCCCCTTCTTTGACCTTCACCTGATGATAACCTGATCTGAGGTCTATTTTAGAGAACACTGCTGCTCCCTTTAGCTGATCAAACAGGTCATCTATTCTGGGAAGAGGATACCTGTTCTTGATTGTGACTTGGTTCAGTGCCCGGTAGTCTATACACAGGCGCATGCTCCCGTCTTTCTTCTTCACGAACAATATAGGCGCTCCCCATGGTGAGTGACTAGGACGGATGAAGCCCTTGTCAAGCAGCTCCTGTAGTTGCTCATGAAGTTCCTTCAGTTCTGCTGGAGCCATGTGGTAAGGTGCTTTGGAGATAGGATTTGTACCGGGAATGAGCTCTATTTCAAATTCGATCTCCCTGTCTGGTGCTAGGCCTGGTAACTCTTCAGGGAAGACCGCTGGGTAGTCACATACGACTCGGACCTCTGCTAGCTGTTGGTCCCTGTTCTGACTGGTATTGACTACATGTGCTAAAAATCCCGTACATCCTGAATCCATTAATCTTTGTGCCTTCATAGCTGAGAGAAATTTCTTGGGCTTTCTCTTTGGTTCTCCGACGAACTCAAACTGTGCTTCTACTTCAGGTTGGAATACAACTTTCTGCTTACAGCACTCGATGGAGGCACCGTATCTGATCAAGAAGTCCATTCCAAGGATGACATCGTAGTCAGTCATATTTAGCACTATCAGATCACAAAAGAGATCTCTGTTTGCTATAATGACTGGCACTGCTCTGAGCCAGTGCGTGGATGCCATAACTTCTCCTGAAGGTAAGGTCGTCAGAAACTGACTACTGAGTACCTCTGGAGGTCTCGCTAATTTCTTTGCAAATGCCCTGGATATATATGAATGGGTTGCCCCAGTATCGAATAAGACAGTTGTATTTTGCTGTAAAATACTAATCTGACCTGTAACAACTGTCGAGGTATTTACTACGTCCTCTCTAGTGAGTGAGTAGATCCTCGCATTGGTCGTAGCTGGAGGGGCTTCTAATCTGCGCTGGCTGATGTATGGACCATCTAAAGCGGCCTGCATCTGGTGTAACTGAGCTAGCTGGCCTCCATACTGAATCGGCTGTGGCTGAGGAAGACTGGTCTTGTTTGGACACTGCTTGGCCATATGCCCTTCCTGTCCGCATTCAAAGCATCCTCGTGTGCCCTTACGACAAACTCCAGGATGGAATTTACCACAAGTAGCACACTTTGGGTAACTGGGCTGCTTGCTGGCTGGTCCTCCTTTTGGGTAACTCCCTGGTTTGCGCTTGTTGCTGGAGTTCCCTTTCCAGTTAGAGCCGTGGGAGCTGTGACCCTGCTGCTTCTGAGTGCCTGAGCCTCCTTGACCTTTAGCTTCTGAGAGGACTTGCTTCTGCTGCTTGATGCTATTCTGGTAATGCTCAGTGATTAGAGCACTGCTCATTAATTCTTCTATGGTTTGTGGCCTATGAACGCCACCAGCCACGTTCATTGCTATTTCCAGCCTCAGCATCTTGAGCATCAACCAGATTCGTTCCCTTTCTGTGCTGACTAATTCAGGGCATAGACGAGCCAACCTGTTGAATTTCTTTACGGCTTCCTCCACTGATAGGTTGCCTTGACGAAACTCAGTGAACTCATCGTAGTGACGGTTGGTGACCCGCACGTGAAAGAACTCCTCAAAGAATTCCTTCTCGAAGTCAGCCCATGTCATTTGGTTCACTGGGCGCTTCGCTCTGATTCTCTCCCACCACATACGTGCATCTCCTGTCAGACAGAAGGAGGCGCACTTCACCTTCTCATGTTCTGGCCAGTCCAGAAGCTCCATCGTACTCTCCAGTGTTTTGAACCAGGCTTGAGCATCCCATGGTTCACTAGTGCCTGAGAAGTTCTCGGGCTTGACTCTCTGCCACTGGATCAGATAGGCTTCTCTCTTTGCCTCTACTACTGCTGGGGCTACTGGTGCCGTAGGCTGGACTGGTGGAACCTCTAAGACCACTGGCGTCGCTACGTTCGGTTCCGGGGTGACTGTGGGAGTATTCTGCTGATTAGCCTTTAAGGTGGCTATCTCCTGTTGCTGTTCAGCTAGCTGCTGCTGTAACTGAGCCACTAATGCTGTCAGGTCTGGGGGAGGCACTGAACTGCCTACCTCATGCTGGGGCTCAGTAGCTGGTGCCCTTCTATCTGGACGTCCTCGTGCCATTTCTAAAGACATAGAGGATAGGACATGCATAACTAATACAATCATAATTGTATAACTATTGCTATCATGTTATATACTATCACATACTAACATGCATCAGTTATCTATAAACATGAGCTATAACAAGAAAGCAAGAAACATAAATAAAGTAGAGGTATTCTTACTTGGAAGCTGCAGGTACAATGCTAATGTGTGTGTAGGAAGTATGGAAACTGCTCTGATACCACTCTGTAACGACCCGCCTTCTACTGACTAGGCTGTAAGGCCGATCGCTACATTATGCTGTGCTAAATTACTATTGCAAAAAATCTGGATTGATTAAAATTTTGCTAAACTGATTACTGAAAAATCTGAACTTAATATTCTAAGTGTACCTAGGAGTTGTACACATGCTAGGGAAGATAATCTATGCCTCTCGGATGACCTGCTAGCTGTAATCAGGCATTTCAATCGACCCATGGATCGATTGGGCTGTCGGATCGATCCAGCTTGATACTGGCATGGAAGAAGACTCTGGATCGGTCGGCTGACCGATCCAGTGGCTATATGGCTTCTGTACGCGGCTGGATCGGTCTACCGACCGATCCAGGAGTACACTGATCGGTCGGTAGACCGATCCAGTGTCTCACTGATCGGTCGGCCGACCGATCAGTGAGCTTCTGTTCGCACCTGGATCGGTCGGCTGACCGATCCATAACAGGCGCCAACTCTCTGTTCGCGACTGGATCGGTCAGCTGACCGATCCAGTGGCACATCCCTGTTCTGATCGATCCGTAAATCGATCTGGGTTTCTGATTTCGCACTGAAACTCTGATTTCAGCACTAATTCGTGCCAAAATTACATATAACAATTCTAAACTAAATGCAAAACATTCTAACATCACAAAATAGTGTTCTAAACATGATAGGGTGCATGATTTACTAATTCATAGTGATTAACAACTAAAGTGCAACTACTCAAATACTGAAAAGTTCTAATGCTTAAACAAGCTTGCTAAAATTCCCTAAGATCTTTATTCCAAGTTCCATCCACACACACCATCTCTGCATTGACCTCCAGCTTCCTCTGCTAGTCCATCTTCCCTTTACCTTTATCTGTAGTATAAGGGAAAAATAGTATCTGTAAGCTTTAAGCTTAGTAAGAAACCATCTACCTCACAAAAACATGCAATGATGCAATCATGTTTTTAAAGAATGCTATTTAAAACATGCACTGGATTTGTTAAAGCATGGCATACTGAAGTTACATGGCATAAATACTGAAACATGGCATGCATAATAAAATCTAAGCATGGAGCTATCTCATGGTATCAACTAGGAGAACTAAACTGAAACTGAAACTAAAACTGAGCTAAAACTATATTCACATAACTAGATTACGAATTTGAAAGCTATTATCATAATAAGTGAAAATAGTAATCATGCTGCTGTTTGGGCCTGACAACTATACTTGCTGTGCGTGCATCCTTAACTAGACCCGAGGTTGCAAATCCCGAATTTAGTAAGGTCTACTAGGTTATCTGAACCTAGGGACGACTGTGGGAGCCCAACCCAATGGATATCTAATCCTGTACAGTGCCACTAAAAATAAAATACTGAATATAGCTACTAATTGTTTATTTTGCTGTTTCTAGGTTATCTGAACCTAGAGCTAGGTTATCTAAACCTAGAGGCGACTGTGGGAGCCCACCCATTGGACCATAGTCCCATGTAAGCTGAAACTAGACTAATATACTGATTTAAATGCTACTAATGCATTTAACTGAGCTGTTAAAAATATCTGAGATAATATTTAGCTACACTAATCATTTTGTCGAACACTTGGTCCCCTCTAATAGGGAGACCACCTCTAGGCACCCGACAACGTCTAGAGCCTCCAACTGAAGGAGAACAACGTGTTTGGCCCATCTAGAGGTGCTCAACTAGATCCCTAATCTGCGAGGAGGGTTTAAACACACCCTAGGTGCCGAAAAATCTGCATATAGCTAAACTAAAGGCATGCAATCAAACGAAAGCTACTTATACTGCAGGTAAGGGGTTTCTTACCTCCTGTTTGGATTTTCTTACAGATCTAAGCGCTAGGTTTTCCGGAGGAGAGATCTCTTCGATGATCTTCTCGCGTCTACGCGTTCTTCTCGCGGAGAGGAGCATCCTCGTGCCTTTGATGTTGCTGGAAGATGCTCCTAGAGCCCTTAGGGAAGGAACCCTAGGTTGTTCTTGTGGTTGGCGCCGAGAGAAGGAGAGGAGAAGAAGGGGTCGGCGGAAACTAGGGTGAGGAAGGAGATAGGTCACGTTAAAAAATAATCTCCTCAATAATTTTCCTATTTATATTTAGGAATTAATTCGCTCAACTCCAATATAAATTTAATTGATTCCCTTTCCTTTCAGCACGGCCCTGCTGGGTTCAACTGGTTACTTAAGCGGTCTAAAGGTTTAGCGGACCCGAGGGGTCCCGGGTTCGATTCCCGCCTAAGCTATTTTGCGGTTTTAATTATTTTTGCTACTTTCGCTATTCTAAAAATTTCGGAAAAATATCTAAAAATTCCAAAAAAATCATAGAATATTTCTAAAATAGTTTTGAGAATTTTCGGGCGTTACACTCTCAACCGAAGAAAGGCAGCTAGGGCTTCGGGAAAACCCGAGCTCTCGACCTCTGCTTCGTGCTTACGACTCCTCCTCGACGAGAGGACCTCGTATTGGTGAAGAACTCTCGGAGTTAGCCACTCGCCGACCGCCAGAAGTGAACCCTAGTCTCCCTCTTGGTTTCGCCCAATAGAGCCGCCATCGCACGCAGAAGAGGAAGAAGGGAATGGGTTAGGTCACGAGCAAATAACTCAACTTTCCCTCTTAATACCCCATATTTCTGTTATCAACTACCCTTAAAATATATTTCGTCCCTTATTTGATCAGCAATGCCCGCTTGGGCACTTGGTCAGTCAGATTTGCTTAAGGTTCAGGTCGGGTCGAGGTCGCGGGTTCGAACCTCGGCCGAACCTATTTATTTTTTGAAACTTCCTCCTTTTGATAAAAATACCAAACGAACTCCAAAAATTACATAAAATTACTCTAAAAATTTCTAAAAATCTCTAGAATAGTTCTAAGGCATTTCTAAATATTTTTAATTACTATTAGGACTCGAAATGAGGAAATTTGGGTTGTTACAGAATTATTAAAGATCAGTTAATGTCAGAGATCGAGCCAGCGTCAGACTCCAGCCAGGAAAGGATGGGAGCTGGTTCGGTCAACCGAACAGATGGATCGGTCAACCGAACCTCCATTACACCTATAAAATGAGGCTCGAAGTCTGAGGTCAGAATAACATTCTGATCGATTCAAGTTCTCTTTTGCAAGCTTCTCGTGCTACAAGTCTTCATAACCCTACAAGCTACTCTATCCTACCGAGTTTCGACGTTTAATTATTACTGTCGGTATATTTCATTTATATTGCACTTAATTTTTATATAAGATAGTAGAAGTGTTACTATCTTACATTTTTGTACTTGTACGATTCGCTCCTTTCCGAAGATTTCAGAAAGAAGGATTATAGTGTTTGCCCATCGGTGCGGTCAAAGGACCGCGCGCCTTCGAGTAGGAGTCGAGCTAGGCTCTAATGAAGTAAATGACTTTGTCTCTTTTCTTATTTCCGCTGCACAATTCTGATTCCAAGGTAGAATATGAAATTCTACCTGGTGCACTAGACTTAGTGGATCTGACCGAAGCTACCCCAGTCAAACATGGGCTAGTTAGACCAAAATTTAGTATTAAGTTTTTTGGGCGGGAACAGTTTAGAAGGTCATATGCCTCACGTACTGAACTGAAAGCTTATCCTTAGGAAGCCTGCTTGATTAACCCAAAGCTAAGTTTGAATCTAACATGAGTTTAATAACCTTTTTCAAAAATTCAAACTTAAATAATTTCAAACATAATTAAATTAATAAAATAATTTCAAACTTAACTAAATAATTTTAAAATTAATCAAAATTATTTTTAAACCTAATTAAAAACTTAAAATTAATCAAAATTATTTTAAAACTTAATTAAAATTATTTTAAAACTTATTTTAAAAATTAATCAAAATTATTTTAAATTTAAAAAAAACTTAATTATTTTTAAACTTAATTAAAAACTTAAAATTAATCAAAATTATTTTAAAACTTAATTAAAATTATTTTAAAACTTAATTAAAATTATTTTAAAACTTAATTAAATTTATTTTAAAACTTAATTCAATTTGTTTTAAAACTTAATTAAAATTATTTTAAAACTTAATTAAATTTATTTTAAAACTAAATTAAAATTATTTTAAAACTTAATTAAAATTATTTTGAAACTTAACTAAAATTATTTTAAAACTTAATTAAAATTATTTTAAAACTTAAGTAAAATTGTTTTAAAATAATTTATTAATTAATTCTATTAAAATTATTTTAATTTATTTTAAAAGTTAATTAAAATTATTTTAAAAGTTAATTAAAATTATTTTGAAACTTAACTAAAATTATTTTAAAACTTAAATAAAATTGTTTTAAAATAATTTATTAATTAATTCTATTAAAATTATTTTAGAAACTTAATAAACTAAATTAATTAATTAACCCTAATCATTAACTAGTTTAACTTAATTAACTTAATACACTTAATTAATTCTTAATCTCAACTTGAAATCTTAAGTCAAAAAATAAAGTAATTTAACATTAAACAAAATTAAATTTTCAAAACTAATTCTAAAATCTTTCCCTAATTTATTCCTAAGAAACTAATTAAATTCATAGTCAATTAATCTATAACTATTAATTATGACACTTATAATCAACCTTATTTGAAATAAGTAATAATTAAATATAAATCAACTTTTTAATCCTTAATTAATTAAAAATATGTAATCATACTAAATCAAACTAAATTGAAACTAACTTTTAAATTAAGTTTAAAGTAATCAATAATCAAACAAATCAACCTATAACTAAAATATTTTTTAAAAAAAATAAAAAAAACCAAATTCTTGACCAAGTCAACTTAAGTAATCCTTTATTAATTAGCTAATTATCTTTAACAAATAACTTTATAATTCCTAAACTAAACGTTACCATCAACTTAATTACTAATCCATTTTAACCTAAAATTAATTTAATAAGTTCAACTATAACTAAATTTTAACTTAATTGCAACGAAACTCACAATCAATAAAGTCATCTCACACAATTATAGGATTACTATACTTGAAAATTTGAAATGGGTGAGATGCTAAGAAAATTTAAATTTATTATTTTTTAAAAAAATGTTTTTGAAAACTTATAATTCTATTTTCTAATGAAATATTTTTCAAATCTTGATTGATGATTGATTGGGTATATTATATATAAAAATTATTATTATTCACCGGTTAAGTCTTTAGAATCTTAAGTCAATCGTGACCCTTAAACACACCTAGAAAAGTCTTCCTTATGGGTAACAAGGATATTTAAAAATAGTATCTGGTTAAGGGGGAGAGACTTGATTGAAGGACATATTTTTTATTATATTATTCAAAATCATGCTTTTGAAAACATATTTTGAAAAATGTTTCAAAACACTCTTTGAAAAATACTTGATAATACTTCTTTATAAATCTTTTTGAAATTATCTTTAAAATCTCTTAATCAAATACTTTTTGAAAATTATTTTTACAAACTTATTTAAAGAATTCTGGTTTTGACATTAACTTAAAAATATTTTTGAAAAATTGCTTACAAAACTCAAAATACTATCTTTTAAACATTGCTCAAGCATTATCTTTTCAAAATCATATTCTTATTTTTGTAAAAACATCTTAAGTCTTGAACATTTTTTTTTTTAAAAAATAGCTTGAAAATATTTTTGAAAAATTGCTTCAAAAGTTTATCCTTTAAATATAACTCAAAATCATATTCTTCAAACTCATAGTTTTTGAAAACTTTTTGAAAAATCATAGTTTAAAAAATAGTTCTTGAAAATAATTTTTTTTTAGAGAATTCCTTGAAAATTACTTGAAAATATTTTGAACCCAACTTTGAAATAATCTTTGAAAGCTTGAAAACACTATTTTCAAATATTTTTGAAAATATTCTTGAAAGCCCTTACTTAGTGCATTCTTCAAAAATATATGAATCGTGGACTGATGCTTTTTCAAAATATCTATGAATCATTTTTTTAAAAATCCAAATATACATCTTATTTTTAAAAAAGGGTAAGGGAATACCTTAGGAATATCTTGAAATTATTTAAAAGTATTCCATCATTGTTGGTGCAAAACTTAGGAATCTTAGCACTTAAAGTCATTTAGAAGGGGTTCTTTTTGTTGTATGACAAAAGGGGGAGAAGAAGGGTTTAAGTTAGAAATCTAAATCTTTTTGAATTGACCTAACTTAAACATATTTGTCAAACATCAAAAAGGGGGAGATTATTAGTGCAATCGACCTCCAAGGTTTTAATGTCAGACAAATATGTTTAAGTATGCTTAAGTATGGAACTTGATCAAGGGAAGTCCTAGTTGTAGGCTAGGCAAGGGGAAAAATCTTGGTATATCGTGGAAGCCAGGTGGATATGTCTGGAAGACTTGATCCCTGACTAGCCGAATACTGACTCTTGACGAGTGAAGCCAAATGGAGAAAATCCTGGAGCTGGTAACCTTAGGTCTTGGTTAGTGAAGCCAAGTTGAGAAAACCCTAGGGGGTGGTAACCTTAGGTCCTGGTGAGTGAAGCCCGGTTGAGAAAATCCTAGGGGGTGATAACCTTAGGTAATGAGAAGTCTTGGAGGAGTGAACTCCAAGCAAGGTTGTTCAGATGGTTTCCGGTCGACTGCGCGCAGTCGACCGGACCAGCAGATCTCGGTAAATCTAGGTTTAAGTTTACCATTGTATTCTGTATTACTATTATTGTTGTTGGCTAATGTAGTATTGCAGGAAAAGTCTTAGTGGATCGGGTGATTAGACACTAAGCAGGAAAAGTCTAAACATGTCTGGAGGACCATGTTTGGTAGGTAAGTTGAGGTAAACAACTGGAGGAGCGACAGTAAGGTCGGGTTCTTGAAAGGAACAACCTAAGGTCGTTGATCAAACTGAAGAAATCGGGAAGGTTTCCAAGTTGAGATCAGGACAGTTCTATTGTCTTTTATACTACTCATGCATTATAATATTACTGTGCTAATCTCTATTTTGTAGGATTATTATCTAACACTATTTTACAGGTTCGACCCGATTGATCGACCGAACAGGAGGATCGGTTGACCGAACCATATCAACTCAAAGCAGGTATTAGTTCAGACCAAAACAGAGTACAGTCCGATCAAAGTTTGATCGGTCGACCGAATAGTAATATCGATCGACCGAACCTTGATGACTCAACTCAGCCAGTTCATCAGCATCGATCAGCAGAAAAGGAAAAGAAGTCAATCGGTCGACCGAACCCAAGGATTAGTCGACTGATCCAATCAACATTAAAGTTGTATTAATTGAAGATCTCGGCAGATTTCCACGAACAAGGAAAAAGCTTGTTCGGTCGATAGAAAATGAGATCGGTCGACCAAACCATTAAAGATCAGTTAATGTCAGAGATCGAGCCAGTGTCAGACTCCAGCCAGGAAAGGATGGGAGCTGGTTCGGTCGACCGAACAGATGGATTGATCGACCGAACCTCCATTACACCTATAAAATGAGGCTTGAAGTCTGAGGCCAGAATAACATTCTGATCGATTCAAGTTCTCTTCTGCAAGCTTCTCGTGCTACAAGTCTTCATCAACCCTGCAAGCTACTCAGTCCTACCGAGCTTCGACGTTTAATTATTACTGTCGGTATATTTCATTTATATTGCACTTAATTTTTTATATAAGATAGTAGAAGTGTTACTATCTTACATTCTTGTACTTGTACGATTCGCTCCTTTCTGAAGATTTTGGAAAGAAGGATTATAGTGTTTGCCCATCGGTGCGGTCAAGGACCGCGGGCCTTCGAGTAGGAGTCGAGCTAGGCTCCGAATGAAGTAAATGACTTTGTCTCTTTTCTTATTTCCGCTGCACGATACTGATTTAAAAAGTAAAAGAAAAGTTTTAAAAGAAGCGATATTCACCCCCCCTCTATCGCTCGCATCTGATCTATCAGTTTCCCACCGGTCACCAGGGTAAATTGGGAAGCGCATGCGGTGGTCAGCCCAGAACCCTAACATCCTTTGGTTATGCCCCCATTTGGAGAAAAAATTTCTACAAATAAGCTGTAGCTGGGGTTCGAACCACGGGTACCTGGGTGACAACATGGATGTCCTACCGCATCACCATGGCCCCGGGGACACTAAGTTAAAACTCAAGAACTTAGAGTCGGTTGCATTTGTCAACGACTGAAAACTTAAGATAATCGAAATAGGTAATATTGAATTAAGTTTCGATTTTATTATTAGAAAGGTCTTATTAGTTGAGAAATTCAAGTTTAACTTATTTAGTATAAGTCAACTGTGTGACTCTGGCTACTTAGTAATGTTTTCAGACTCTAAATGTATAATTAAAAATAGAAAAAATCGTAAAATTATACTTAAGGGAATTAGGAAAAAATAATATTTACACAATTGACCTACCAACTTCCTCACTCAAGTGTCTCTTGACACAACAAGAGAAAATCAAATTGTGGCATGGAAGATTGGGTCACACTCACATTAGACTCATTTCAAAAATGAGTCAAAATGGTTTAGTTAGAGGTCTACCTAAATTAAAAAATTTTAAAATATAATTTATAATGCTTGTTAATAAGGTAAACAAACTCAGTCAACCCACAAACCAACAAACCTAAATCGGACCAACTCAATACTTGAGCTCCTACACTTAGACCTATTTGATTTACACGGAGCCAAGTCACTAAGTAGAAATCAATATTGTTTAGTTATAATTGATGATTACTCATGATTTACCTGGGTAAAATTTCTAAAAACTAAGGATGAAATCTTTGAATTCTTTAATAATTTTTGTAAATTAATAGAAAAATGAAAAAGATATAAAATTAAAAGAATAAGAAATGATCATGGGGGGAATTCGAAAATCATAGGTTTATTGAATTTTATCAAACTAATAGATATAATCATGAATTTTCATATCCTAGGACTCCCTAACAAAATGGTCTAGTATAACGAAAAAATAAAATATTACAAGAAGTGGCTAGAACCATGCTAAATGAATATAACTTAAGTATCCAATTTTGGATAGAAACAATAAACACAGCATATTACATTCAAAATAGAATATTAATTAATAAATCTTACAATAAACCCCCTATGAAATATATTATAATAAAATTTCTAACTTAAATTATTTAAAGGTATTCGGGTGTAAAGTCCATATACTAAACATTAAAGATTATTTAGATAAATTGTCATGCCCCGGGAAAGTCCCTGTCCGAAGAAATTTCGGCAGCACCTCCCATGTACGGGTGACAATCTGAAGCATTTCTATTGACATAATATACATCAGCCACATGCGGCTGGAATATATACACAACCACGCAGTTAATAATCTCAGCCTACACGGCTGGACAAATATAACAACAACCACGCAGTTATATATATTTTTATCAGCCCACTCAGCTGAAATCAAAACCAACACAGCGGAAAAACATAAATACAAGCCCATACAAAACAAAATACTGCTAGCCGGCTAGGCTTACACCACACAACAACATAACACTACGTAAACAAAATCGGAACACAAAGCCAAATACACAAATTTCGTGTAGCAAAACAAAATAAACACAAGCGGAGACAGGTCTTCTGATGTGACGTGGGGACCAGCAGACACAAAGCCAAATACACAAATTTCGTATAGCAAAACAAAATAAACACAAGCGGAGACAGGTCTTCTGATGTGACGTGGGGACCAGCAGACAGGATATTCCAAGTGACTCCATAAACAACCTGGTACCTGGAAAAGATAGTGTCCACGGGGTTGAGTTCAACAACTCAGCGAATACCAATAGACATGTCTAGTAAGATATATCTAACAACAATAAACATGGAATACAGCTTTCTAATCATATATAGGAAAAATGCAAGACTAAAAGGTAACTGAGGAAGCTGTACTCACCAGGAACTCCTATTCAGAACAAAAGGGTCGTCAAACCGAGAGTGTCATAAATCCTGTATGCATGTCAAACATATGCATCCAACCAAATGCAGCAAATAAATGCAGCAAGCACAAGCAATAAATGCATCAATGCATATGATGCCAATGACATGGTCACCCCTGACGCCAGTCAGCCATCTCACACACAATGGTGAGACCGAGTGGGTAGGGATGTGACAACCGTGCACTCTGTCGTCACTGCTCCTGATGAGTGACCGTGGACGGGATGCTGTCGGAGTACACCTATCCTCCTACCCCAAATCATAAATGGGGGAGCTCAATGCTCTCATCTCCCGGTACATAATGACTGGGAGGGATGCCTATCCTGCTACAACGCTGCGTCACACTAACCCATGAGTGGACCAACGGAACCTTGATAGAGCACCTGCTGCAACACACCTGCCTGAATATACCACTAACCCATGAGTGGTCGTGTGTGCAGATACATGTAACTGGCGATGTGCTCAACAATAATGGAGCTAGCAATCGCACAGCATGCAATCATGTGAATGATGCATGACACTAAGCATAACAATATCCAGAACCAAATCCATATATATATAAAAATGTGTACCCTAGTACCAGTAAGTCAAATCCACAGATCTAGGGTATACACGTCCTCTATGACATAACAACCTAGGTCTTGAATATATCCACCTCCATAAAATATGTGCCAACAATATACATGGATCAAAGCAAAAGGGTCTAGGTACACAGACCAGATATGATATAAAAATATAGGTACACATGCTAGATAATAAAAATCCAGAATCTAGTCCTAAACTCAATAAAGCATGGTATGTCACTTACTCTAGGAACTAAGGTACTCATGGCAATAATCACAAGGTATAAACATGGATACATAACAAGCGACAAAATAGAATATGCTATGGGTATCAAACCGTGACATACCAAAGACAAACATGATCATTGGTTGTAGCTATAAAATACTATGCATATCCAATTGACAATATCATAAAAGATAAGTCAAGAGGTACCCGCCTCCAATAGGAAGGTCCAATCCAGTCCAAATCCGACGTCGAGATGCTCGTCTCAATCAAAGTCCTGTATCAATATATTTTATTTAGCTAAATTCACATGGATTAAATAGCTAAATAAAATCCCTAAAACTAATTAAGGAAACCTCAATCCAACGATAAATCTCGATTCATCTAATCCATTTGATTGAGTCAGGTTTAATCCAACATTCTTAACTCATCGAATAAATCCAATGATCCTCAATCAATAATCAAACACTCCACGTATGATAATCAATTCAATGAGCCTAACGACAAACATACCATCATGATATTCAACCAATCCCAATTACACAAACCATAATAGATTTACTAACTCCAAAATCCATGGTTAACATCATCAATTAGCAGACCAAATCTAATGTAGAAATCAAATCAAATCTCAACATGTCTTACCCGAGTTTAGCAGCTAGGAGTACTAGAAATGACTCACGACCAACAACAACAATCCACTGTTGTCCTCTACCTCCTTCCCTTGCAGCATAACAATCCAATTAATGAATCCACCAATTAGTCTTGTAAATCAAATCAAGCTTGATTCTATAACCTTACCACAGATTTATGTCGGCAATGCCAGAGCCAACGATGGTCTTAGCTCCACGACAGATGCTGGTCGTTTCTGGTCGCAACAATGGCAGCAACACGCAGTTATTATGGTTCATAGAGGGGGGCTCAGAGAGGCTGGAACAGCCCGATCCGGCGGTCGGTAGTGGCGCGCAGGGACAAGTCTAGGGCACAGAGAGGAGACGACGGTGGTTAGGGCACAGATTCGTGGTGGTGACTACTTGCGAGATCGGCGACGGCAATCCAGTAGGGGTGGCGCAACGTGAGGGAGAGGTGCGAGGAATCTCAGTGGCTGGCACAGAGGAGATCGGAGAGGGCCGGTGAATCAAATCTAAGGCTCGGCGGTGTCGATAGAAGGGAGGAAGAGGGAAAACAAAAATCCTAGAGCACCGGGTAGGAGAGGAGAAGAATGGGAGGAATCGCTGGAGGCTTCCTTCAGCCGGCGGTTGTATGCAGGGGGAAAGAAAAGGAACCGGTGCAGGGGGCGGTGTCGTCGGTTTTGGGAAGAAGAAGAAACAGAAGTGGCGTGACGCGCAGGCACGAGTCGAGGAAAGGGAACGACACAGTAGCAACGGAGGAAATAAAAGGAAAAGGAAAAAGAAATAAAATAAATAAACTTTTTCTCGTTAAAATGGGGTAGCCTAAACAGGTTTTCTCGGGCCCCATTTTTATCCCCGTTAACTCGTCCATACAGTCTCCGAAAAATTCCAGAAAAATTTCTAAAAATTCCGGAAAATTCTCTTATCATTATTCACCATTTTTTTCAGTATTTTACATTCTCCCCCACTAATAAAAATTTGATCCCCAAATTTCGTTATCTACCATCAGCAAATACTAACAACAGGTAAAGAGTATAAATGCTGAACGGTAAATTAAATCACATACCTCAAGTGAAAAGATGGGGGTATCGAGCTCGGATAGTATCCTCGAGCTCCCAGGTAGCCTTCTCGTCCGAATGATGTTGTCATCCGACTTTAACCAGTCGGATTGTCCTGTTTCGCAACTGACGCTCTTTCCGGTCCAGAATCCGTACCGGAACCTCCTCATAAGCGACGTCAGACTGAATGGGATCTGAGATATCTGTCAGCACATATGCTGGGTCGGCTACGTATCTCCTCAGCATAAATACGTGGAATATGTCATGAACGCCTGCTAGGGACGGTGGTAGTGCCAGCCGATAAGCTACTACTCCAATCCCCTCCAGGATCTGGAAAGGGTCAATGTACCGCAGAGCTAGATTATCTCTGAGGCCAAATCTCTTCACCCCTTTCGTGGGTGAAACTTGCAAAAATACATGGTCGCATGTAGAGAACTCCAAGGGTCTGCGTCTCCGATCAGCATAACCCTTCTGGCGGTCCTGCGACTCTGACATACTCCGTCTGATAGTACGGATCAACTCTGCCTCATGCTGAGCTCTATGAGGTCCCAATAACTGGGCCTCCCCAACCTCTTCCCAGAGGGTGGGTGTACGACAAGGCCTACCATACAATGCTTCAACTGTGGCATTTGGATAGCCGAATGCAAACCGTTATTATAGGCGAACTCTACCAATGGCAAGTGGTCCTCCCAACTGCCCCTAAAAATCCCATACACCTGACCTCAGCAAGTCCTCTAGAGTCTGAATGGTCCGCTCTGACTGTCCATCTGTCTGTGGATGGAAAGCTGGAGCTGAGTGCCCAAGGCCTGCTGCAGACTCTGCTAAAATCGAGACGTGAACCGAGAATCTCTATCTGAAATAATAGTCAACGGGACACCATGTAATCTGATGATCTCCCGACAATACAGATCTGCCATTCGATCCAGGGAATCAGTCTTCCGGATCACTAAGAGATGCGTCGATTTGGTTAATCGTTCAACGATTACCCAAATCGTGTCATGGCCTCGACAAACCTACTACAAAGTCCATGGTAATGTGTTTTCCATTTCCACTCAGGAATAGGAATCCGCTGAAGTAAGCCGATAGGTCTCTGGTGTTCGGCCTTCACCTGCTGACAGACCATACATCTCACTACAAATTTCGCGATGTCTTTCTTCATACCGTTCCACTCGCATGAACGCCTCAAATCTCGACACCTGCGAGTCCCGCCTGGGTGGATCATAAATCGAGAGCGATGAGCCTCCTGAAGTAGCTCCTGTAAGACCGGGCGAGACTGAGGTACGCATAATCTGCCTCGGAAGTATATAATACCCTCCTCGTCTCATGTGAACTCGGTCTGCTGCCCGGAAGCTATCTGGCTGCCTATAAATTGCAAATGTTGATCACCAGCCTGGGCCTCTCGGATCCTCATCCTGATCGACGATTGAGCAACCATGGTAACAAGAATACCCTGCTCTGTTTGTCCCTGCTCCCCAAGATCTAACTCGGAGAAACCCTGAATCAAGTATGTGACTGAAGTCCGGTGGCAAACCAAAGTGACTCCTGATTTCCTTCTGAGTGCATCGGCAACCACATTAGCTTTCCCCGGATGTTAGCTAATTGTACAATCATAATCCTTTAGGAACTCCATCCATCTCCTCTATTGGAGATTAAGTTCCTTCTGGGTGGAAATATAATTGAGACTCTTATGATCAGTGAGAATCTCAAATGTAATGCCGTATAAATGATGTCGCCAACTCTTCAAAACAAAGACGATGGCGGCTAACTCCAGATCATGAACTGGTTAGTTCTTCTCATGCTCCTTCAACTGTCGAAAAGCATAGGAGACTAACCCACCGTGCTGCATCAGAACAACGCCCAAACCCTAAAGAGACGCATCGGTATAGAGCACGAATCCGTCCTCTCCAGAAGGTAAAACCAAAACTGGAGTCGACACTAATCTCCGCTTCAGCTCCTGAAAGTTGGTCTCGAAATCCTCGGACCACGTGAACTTCACGCCTTTCCTGGTCAGGCGTGTCAGTGACATAGCTATGCGGGAGAAACCCTCAACGAAAGGTCTGTAATATCCTGCCAGTCCCAAGGACTGCGGATCTCCTGCACTAATTTCGACTGCTTCAAACGGTAACAACCTCTATCTCCTATGGAACCACGGTATACTCTTACTGGTGACCGTGTGCTCCAAACATCTCACATGAGACAATTCAAATACGCACTACTGATCTTCACATATAGATGTTCTCGTTGAAACATCTCTAGAGCCATGTGAAGATGGTGTACGTGACTCACCTCGTATCTGAAATAGATCATAACATTGTCAACAAAGACAATGGAAACCGATCCAACATCCTAGGAATACCAAAAATCATCGAGTCCATGAAAACATCTAGGGCACTGTAACCCTAAATGGTAAAACCAAGACACATAATGTCCGTATCACAGACATTCCTAACCATAAGATCCCCGACAACAAGTCAGGAAATCTGATCACCAGCGATATAAATCAGCAAAGAATAGATCCTCCAGTGTGAGAGCAACACTCCATCACATGAAATACCACATATGTGGGAGCAACGCTCCACCACAAATAATCCGAAATGTGTATCTGCAATAAATATGGGAGCAATGCTCCGCTATAAGCAATCCGCAATATGTGGGAGTAACGCTCCACCACAGACAATCCATAACATGTGTGGGAGCAACGCTCCACCACAAACAATACATAAGTGCCTACGGCACCTAACTGTCCAGCTAGAGACTGCACGAGATCTCTCTACCACAGATCACTGTGGGTAGCCTAGGGTATAACATCCCAGTAAGCAAATCAAATCCATAGTCAACTCTATCATCATCCTAGTGGGTCGGTCACCCACTAATAGGAGAATTAGTTGACAGGGTAATATAACCAATAACATAATGTAGACACTCAACATTCTACATTCAACATAGGTAGAATCATCATGATGCTACCAACCATACACTTGGCACACGTGCACACACAACATATGTATGATCGACATAATCCTCCAATTAGTACACATTAAACATACTCACAACAAAGGTATAAACCATCATGATACCTCCAACAATGCATACCGAACCCGTGTGCACATATCAATATAGGTATAATCGACAATACACCTCAAACAACACTCACATGACATATATACACCTATGTCAAGAGTATAATCAACGTAATACTTCCAACAAATCATAATCGACAAAATACCTCCAATAAACCAATCAGACCACTCGGGTATAATCTACTAGAAATCCACATCAATCATAACTAGAAAAGTATACACCCACTACATGCAATTAAACCGTCCATCATAACACTCCTACAACACATAACAATCATATGTACCCACCACATAGATATGCAAAATCAACATATTTAATCCAATCAACCTTGCATTTTGAAACGGCAGGGTCACCTTCTAAGTTGTCCAACTAGGTACATACAGTCAAAAATTAAAGTCCACATGGAATAGGATACATCGATCCTCTATAGACTGACCGAAATTGACAATGGTATACGGTCAATTCAGTCTTTTCTACGTTAGTACAAAACATGTACTCAAATGTGCTCTAGATACCAACCTAAGCACAAATAACCCAAAGATCAACATCTCTATAAAATAGAGTAAGTCGATCCCTTACTGATCGGACCAACCAAAACAAATAAATCGGTGATCGACTATCTAAATTTAACGAATGTACACAAATCCTCCGCAAGCAACTAAGGTAAATCGATCTACGACTACCCAAGTCGACAGCGTAAATCAGTCTTCTATTGACCAATCTAACCAGAGTAAATCAATCATTTCCTGACGAAACTAACTAAAGTATATCAGTACACTACTGGCTGAGTCAACAAAAATATGTACTTACTAATCATTACCTAGGACCTAGCCAATAACAACAGAGACTGGTATGTGTCTCCAACCTCTAACCAACTAGTAGTAACAGAAGCTAAAACTACTGGTGATATGATATGAAAAATCACCAGAGACTGTAATCCTTGATTTCTATTAAAGTCGACCATGATCAGGGGTTTACCTAACACAAAAAATATATGCTATATCAACTAGACAGGTACTAATAAAGAATGCTAATACATGTCATAAACTGTAATAGTCAACGGTACATATACTAACAAAAAGGTAGGGTAACAGTATACCAACATACCTCCTATAGCTTGGAGATGTCCTGCTGCTGCCAGGTCCCAAAACTCGAAAAGTTACATCGAGAAAACTAAAACACGAAATCTAAAACACAGGATATAAAACTCGTAAATCGTGCTCTGATACCAAATAAATTGGTATAAGATAAATCTCGATAATCCAGAACACATAGCAAGTATCGTATACCTGCTCTGATACCACTAAATTGTCACGCCCCGGGAAAGTCCCTGTCCGAAGAAATTTCGACAGCACCTCCCCTATACGGGTGACAATCTGAAGCATTTCTACAGACACAATATACATCAGCCACATGCGGCTGGAATATATACACAACCACACAGTTAATAATCTCAGCCTACATGGCTGGACAAATATAATAACAACCACGCAGTTATATATATTTTTATCAGCCCACTCGACTGAAATCAAAACCAATACAGCGGAAAAACATAAATACAAGCTCATACAAAATAAAACAAAACACTGCTAGCCGGCTAGGCTTACACCACACAACAACATAACACTACGTAAACAAAATCGGAACACAAAGACAAATACACAAATTTCATATAGCAATACAAAATAAACACAAGCGGAGACAGGTCTTCTGATGTAACGTGGGGACCAGCAGACAGGATATTCCAAGCAACTCCATAAACAACCTGGTACTTGGAAAAGATAGTGTCCACGGAGGTAAGTTCAACAACTCAGCGAATACCAATAGACATGTCTAGTAAGATATATCTAACAGCAATAAACATGGAATACAGCTTCCTAATCATATATAGGAAAAATGCAAGACTGAAAGGTAACTGAGGAAGCTGTACTCACCAGGAACTCCTATCCAGAACAAAAGGGTCGTCAAACTGAGAGTGTCATAAATCCTGTATGCATGTCAAACATATGCACCCAACCAAATACAGCAAATAAATGCAGCAAGCACAAGCAATAAATGCATCAATGCGTATGATGCCAATGACATGGTCACCCCTGACGCCAGTCAGCCATCTCACACACAATGGTGAGACTGAGTGGGTAGGGCTATGACAACCGTGCACTCTGCCGTCACTGCTCCTGATGAGTGACCAAGTGGACGGGATGCTGTCGGAGTACACCTATCCTCCTACCCTAAATCATAAATGGGGGAGCTCAATGCTCTCATCCCCCGGTACACAATGACGGGGAGGGATCCCTGTCCTGCTACAATGCTGCGTCACACTAACCCATGAGTGGACCAACGGATCCCTTGACAGAGCACCTGCTGCAACACACCCTGCCTGAATATACCACTAACCCATGAGTGGTCGTGTGTGCAGATACATGTAACTGGCGATGTGCTTAACAATAATGGAGCTGACAATCGCACAGGATGCAATCATGTGAATGATGCATGACACTAAGCATGGCAATATCCTGAACCAAATCCATATATATATATAAATGTGTACCCTAGTACTAGTAAGTCAAATCCACAGATCTAGGGTATACATGTCCTCTATGGCATAACAACCTAGGTCCTGAACATATCCACCTCCATAAAATATGTACCAATAATATACATGGATCAAAGCAAAAGGGTCTAGGTACATAGACCAGATATGATATAAAAATATAGGTACACATGCCAGATAATAAAAATCCAGAATCTAGTCCTAAACTCAATAAAGTATGGTATGTCACTTACTCTAGGAACTAAGGTACTCATGGCAATAATCACAAGGTATAAACATGGATACATAACAAGCGACAAAACAGAACATGCTATGGGTATCAAACCGTGACATACCAAAGACAAACATGATCATTGGTTGTAGCTATAAAATACTATGCATATCCAATTGACAATATCATAAAAAATAAGTCAAGAGGTACCCGCCTCCAATAGGAAGGTCCAATCCAGTCTAAATCCGACGTCGAGATGCTCGTCTCAATCAAAGTCCTATATCAATATATTTTATTTAGCTAAATTCACATGGATTAAATAGCTAAATAAAATCCCTAAAACTAATTAAGGAAACCTCAATCCAACAATAAATCTCGATTCATCTAATCCATTTGATTGAGTCAGGTTTAATCCAACATTCCTAACTCATCGAATAAATCCAATGATCCTCAATCAATAATCAAACACTCCACGTATGTTAATCAATTCAATGAGCCTAACAACAAACATACCATCATGATATTCAACCAATCCCAATTACACAAACCATAATAGATTTACTAACTCCAAAATCCATGGTTAACATCATCAATTAGCAGACTAAATCTAATGTAGAAATCAAATCAAATCTCAACATGTCTTACCCAAGTTTAGCAGCTAGGAGTACAGGAAATGACTCACGACCAACAACAACAATCCACTGTTGTCCTCTACCTCCTTCCCTTGCAGCATAACAATCCAATTAATGAATCCACCAATTAGTCTTGTAAATCAAATCAAGCTTGATTCTATAACCTTACCACAGATTTATGTCGGCAATGCCAGAGCCAACGATGGTCCTAGGTCAACGACAGATGCTAGCCGTTTCTGGTCGCAACAATGGTAGCAACACGCAGTGATTATGGTTCATAGAGGGGGGCTCAGAGAGGCTAGAATAACCCGATCCGGCGGTCGGCAGTGGCGCGCAGGGACAAGTCTAGGGCACAGAGTGGAGACGACGGTGGTCAGGGCACAGATCCATGGTGGTGACTACCGGCGAGATCGACGGTGGCAATCCAGTAGGGGTGGCGCAACGTGAGGGAGAGGTGCGAGGAATCTCAGTGGCTAGCATAGAGGAGATCGGAGAGGGCCGGCGAATCAAATCTAAGACTCCGCGGTGTCGACAGAAGGGAGGAAGAGGGAAAACAAAAATCCTAGAGCACCGGGCAGGAGAGGAGAAGAATGGGAGGAAGCGCTGGAGGCTTCCTTCGGCCGGCGGTTGTATGCAGGGGGAAAGAAAAGGAACCGGCGCAGGGGGCGGCGTCGTCAGTTTTAGGAAGAAGAAGAAACAGAAATGGCGTGAGGCACAGGCACGAGTCGAGGAAAGGGAACGACACAGTAGCAACGGAGGAAATAAAAGGAAAAGGAAAAAGAAATAAAATAAATAAACTTTTCCTCGTTAAAATGGGGTAGCCTAAACAGGCTTTCCCGGGCCCCGTTTTTATCCCCGTTAACTCGTCCATACATTCTCCGAAAAATTTCAGAAAAATTATTAAAAATTTCGAAAAATTCTCTTATCATTATTCGCCATTTTTTCAGTATTTTACATAAATTTACATCAAAATCAATAACAGGGATCATTTTAGGGTACTTCAAATCACTAGGTATTATAGAGTTTATAACAAAAATACCCTAAAAGTTAAAGAAACAACCAATATAATTTTTGATGAAGAAAATAATTTACCTAACTCAATCAATGAAAATATTAATCAAAATACAAGAAACATAGAAGATGATGAAGATAATGAAATTAAACCTAAATCAAGTGAATTACAAGAACCAAGTGTTAACCCTGAAATAAGACCACCTAGGGTAAGAATCAACCACTCACCTGACCAAATTTTGAGTTACCCAACCTTAGGAGTTCGAACTAGATCATCTTATAGAAATCTAAACCAAATAGCACTAATTTTCAAAATTGAGCCCAAAACTATAGAGGAAGCCCTACCTGACCCAAATTGGATAATTACGATGCAAAAGGAACTAACTCAATTTGAAAGAAACCAAGTCTGGGAACTAGTGCCTAAACCCATAAATAAATCCATAATTGATACCAAGTAGGTATTAAGAAATAAGCTAGATAATAAAGGAGAAATAGTAAGGAATAAGGATAGACTAGTAGCTAAAGGGTTCAGCCAAGTAGAAGAGTTAGATTATGATGAAACTTATGCACTTATAGGCAAACTTGAATCTATTAGGATGCTGCTAACTTATGCAGCACATAAATGATTCAAGTTATATCAAATAGGCGTAAAGTACGTATTCCTCAATAGGTTCATTAAAGAAGAGGCTTATGTAAAACAACCCCTATGATTTAAAAATTTAGACCACCCAAACCATGTCTTTAGGTTAAAAAAAAGCTTTATATGGATTAAAACAAGTAACTAGGGCCTGGTATGAACGACTATCAACATGCCTAATATCTAAAGGATTTAACCAAGGCCAAATAGACTAAAACTTAGAAAAATAATTTTTTATAGCTCAAATTTATGTAGATGACATAATCTTTAGCTCAACAAATACTAAATTTTTAAAAGAGTTCATTAAATTAATGGAAAATGAATTTGAAATGAGTCTAGTAGGAGAACTTAATTTTTTCTTAGGATTACAAATAAAATAAACAAAAGAGGGAATTTATGTTTTTCAAATAAAATATGCCAAAGAATTAATTAAGAAACTTGGAATGGAAAATTTTAAAAATATTAATACCCTAATGGAAACTAATGTTAAAATTGATTCTGACTTAAATAGAAAATTAGTAGACTTAAAATATTATAAAAGTACAATAGAAAGTCTACTTTATCTAGCTACAAGTCGACCTGATATTTTATTTGCAGTAGGTATGTATGCTAGGTACCAATCTTGTGTAAAAGAATCACACTTAACTAATGTAAAAAGGATACTTAGATACATTAAGAGGACGCTAAATGTAGGACTTTGGTACCCTAGGACTAGCACATTTGACTTAACTAGGTACTCTGATTTAGACTATGCTAGGTACAAACTAGATAGAAAAAGTACAAGTGGAAGCTACCAACTTCTAGGTTAGTGCCTAGTAAGCTGGTCCAATAGAAAGCAGCATTGTGTTACCTTCTCCACTATTGAAACAGAGCACATAGCCATGGGAGAATGTGCATCTCAACTATTATGGATGATACACACTTTAAGATATTATCAATTAAAATATAAAAATATAAAAATTTTAATTGATAACATAAGCTCAATCAATCTAACTAAAAATTCAATACACCACTCAAGGACTAAACATAGAGGTTAAGCATCACTTTGTAAGGGATCATTTAGCTAGGGGAGATATTATACTTGACTATGTTGAGTCCAAGTCAAATCTAGCAGATATTTTCATAAAACCCTTACCTGAACTTGAGTTCAGTATACTTAGAAGACAATTAGGTATGTGCTTAATAGAATATATTCTAAAATTTTCAAAATCATTCCTTTTATAGTGTTGTTTTTTTTTCAGAAGTTATGAATTTTCAAAATTATATTATCTTTTCAAAATCAACTTGGTTTTAAAATTCTACAATAAATTATTTTATTTTCTTCAAAACTCCTAATTTTACTAGTATTTTCATAGATTAGACCTAGCCTAGGTCTCTATCCCTCTAGAAAGCATGTACCTATAGGTTTCAGCCAGAGCATCTCACAAGCATACTAGAAATACCTTGCTTGTATATGAAAAATACTTAGAATAGAGTGAGATGCATAGGGTACTGCCTAGACTTCAAAATACTTATATCTGTGCATCAACATAAGTCTGGGCTCTAAATACCAACTCAAATTGATCAAGTTAAGTTATCCTTTTTAGTCAAACTAACTGAATTACATAATTAACTTAACTAACAAAGTGAATGCTACTATCTTATGATAAAAAGCTAGTAACTAATGATCAAACATTTCTTCTAAGGAAAATAGATGATCATTTTAAATATTTTTTTAAACTCCCTTTTGCTTGGATTCTAGAATAAGCACTATTGCCCCCTTATACTAAAAGCACTTAGTTAAAATTTTTAAGGTACTAATCAAGGGGAAATTTAAATTTAAAATATTTTTTAAAGTTAATTTTTCAAAATTAAAGTTTTTAAAATTAATAGATTTTCTTCATTTGAAATTCCTTTTTGATTTATGTCAAAGGGGGAGCAAAAGCAAGCAAGTTTTCAAAATTAAGTTTTTTTTCAAAACTTAAAAGTAATTTTTCAAAGTTAAGTTTTTTTAAAACTTAAAATTAATTTTTAAAAGCAAGATTTCTCAATTAAGTCTTTTTAAAAACATAAAAGTAATTTTTTAGAATTAAGTTTTTTTTTAAGCTTAAAAGTAATTTTTAAAAGCAAGTTTTCACACAGTTAAGTTTTTTTAAAAACTTAAAAGTAATTTTTCAGAGTTAAGTTTTTTTAAAACTTAAAAGTAATTTTTAAAAGCAAGTTTTCACAATTAAGTTTTTTTTTTAAACTTAAAGGAATATTTTAAAAGCAATTTTTTACATTTAAGTTTTTTTTTAAACTTAAAGGAATTTTTGAAAAGCAAGTTTTCAAAGTTAAGTTTTTTTTTTTAAAAAAAAACTTAAAGTAATTTTTGAAAAGAAAGTGTTCAAAGCTAAGTCATTTTCAAAGCTAAAAATTTAGCTAAGTTTTTTGAAAAAGATAAGTTTTTTTAAAAGCTAAGTCATTAGCTAAGTGTTTTTTAATTAAGTCTAGTTTTAAAACTAAGAATTTAGCTAAATTTTTTTTAAGCTAAGAAAGTGTTATATTCCAGGGGGAGTTTAAAATCTCAAACTTAGAAATTTTCCTTTGAAAAACTTTATTTGTTTAATAACTCTTTCAAAATCTTACTTATGAAAACATTTGCTCTTAACTTGTTTGAAATATTATGTACTGGTTTAAACTTAACTTTTGAACCAGGTTGTTATAATCAAAGAGGGGGAGATTGTTCGTACAGAGAGCACCAGAAAATCGAATCTAAGTTTTGATTATGGCAAAGGGTTCAAAGTTAAGCTATCTTGTGATCTAACAAGTTGAACTAAGTGTGCAGGAAAACCCTAAGTGATCTTAGGCAAAGGAAAGTTCTACTTCCGGTTAGGCAACAAAGTTCTAGTCCAAGGGACTGGGCAAAGTCTTGGCAAGTTGAGGATGTCAGGCAAAATCCTAGGATTATGGATTCTAGGTGGAAGTCCTGGGGGTCTCGAACACCGGGCGGAAGACTGGATGGGTCGGGGATCAGACGCCCAACAGAAAAATCTTGAAATTTCAGATGTTGAGCAAAAGTCTAGATGGTCTGGAGGATTGGTCTGACAAAAGATAATTTCTCTTGAAAGAAGTAAGTGAGGACGCATTCCCCGAAGAGGAAACAGTAGGTGTCGATCCGATCTAGAGTTTCAAAGAAACTCAAAGTTAGGACCAGACAACCTGGAGACTATCAAAAAGTTAATTTTTATATATTGTTTGCATATTATTCTAACTCTATTTTGTAGGAAGACTAATATTTTACAGGGTTAGAATTTGTCTTATTCAGTCGACCGAACATCGGGATCAATCGACTGAACTCCATAGTACATATCAGGTCACAACCAACTTTCAACCAAGGGATCGGTTGACCGAACCTCGGGTTTAATCGACCAAACAGTGGATAAGTAGAGACTTGATTGAACCAAGTTGATCGGACCAAATAAGCCAGAAAGGATAGTGAGATCGGTGGATCGAATGACAGGATTAGTCAACCGAATGGCATGATCGGTCGACTGAACGAAGGCTTTATCCGAAGCGACAGAATTTGGATGGGAAGCTGGGCAGATTAAGATGTTTCAATCGATCGATCAACGTCGAGTTAACCCTGATCCATGGATCTGGATCTGGCTCAACTTGGCTATCAAATGAGGCCTCAACCAAGCACTTCGACAACGAACTCTAACGATCTCTCTAGTGCATGTTGCTCCAAAGACAAGTCCCCGAAGCCATAACGCCGCTCCGATGATTGAAAGCTCACATCTCCAACTCTCTAAAGTCATCGGTATAATTGTTCATATTACTTTAATTACATTATCATTGTACTTCATCTCTGTATTTAAATTTCTAAAACTATAGTGATTTCCCAATGAAAGCACTCTCAAGTGCGGGTCTTGGAGTAGGAGTCACCACAGGCTCCAAACCAAGTAAATCTTGGTGGATTTGTGATTGTCTATTTCTTTATTTCCACTATGTATTTTGTATTTTCTGAAAAATGAATGTGAAAACCACGAGTGCTATTCACCCCCCTAGCATGTCTTGATCCTATATATAGCACCAGAAGCACACTCTCATTCTTTAAAATTTTCGATAATGTATGTCACTACTCGATAACAATATGGAGTAAAACTATATGAACAAAATTAAGGCATTTGAAATGTGTTATAAATAAAGTCATATATAAATTTAAACTACTAATAACATAAATACTTACGAGTCCCCAATAGCCCTCACCATAATCTAGCCATGGGGTGCAATTGCCTGGTCTAGATATTTGCAAATAATATTACAACTCATCATAATATTATTACTAACATAATGATATATGAAAAAAATAAGATGAAACCATATCTTACTTGATGATAATAATGCTAATATTTAATTATCATTACAATCTAAATCATGAACTTTAACAATTTCTAAGTGCTCATCACTAGACTCTATTAGTTCAATAAGCTCCTTACTGTTAGATATCTCTCCATCATATATTTCCTCATAAGTGACATTAATATCTACAAGTAATTGAGATGTGGATTGAAGTTGTGAATCAATTGAATGTCTCTCCACTTTATTATTTTGAAATACATTATGGTTTTGAGTAGTGATAGTGTTCAATATTTCTATGGTCAAGCGAGGCTTCATTCGATAAACAACCAACCATTCACTAGAAAATCTTCTCTTCATAGGGTATTCAAGATAGAAAACATGATCCACTTGTATTGTGAAAATGGAAGTTTAAACTTGTTAAATCTTTTGTTTGTATTAACCTCAACTAAATTATAGAGTGCATGTATTCTGGTACCTATTTTTAGAGTCAGATTATACCAACAATTGGAAGTCTTTTATGAAATATATGGTACGATGAAAATGAATGGAGTTCTAGCAAAAGCAGTGAGATTAATGTTATTGAGGTTTTCTTTAAGGGAAATAGCCAAGATGTGGCTCACTTCTTTGCCGACCAACAATATAACTTTATGGGAGCAATATGGGCAATTATTTCTAAATAAATTCTATGCGCAAAGTAAAACAACTTATATGCAGAATCTGATGGCTAGTTTCAAGCAAGTTGACATAAAATTATTATATAAAGCTTAGGATAGATTCAAGAGCATGCTCAAAATGTACCCCCACCATGGTTTGGAGAAATGGTTAGTCATCTACACGTTTTATAAAGACATAAATTATCATACAAAAGTGTCCCTAGACTCTGCAGTTGGAGGGGCACTAATGAACAAAGGGTTAGAAGAAGCTGAGGAAATTATCGAAAGTGTGGCAGTAAATTATTACAAATGGGTATTAGAGCGAAGTGAAGGCTTTTTCCCTAGAAATCCGATGAAGGCATAGGGCAAATTTGATGTGGATGCACTTACACTTATGTCAGCAAAAGTTGATGCATTATCAAAGAAGCTCGAATCAATGAGAACCAGTTCGATGAATGCTATTGTAGGAATCTGTGATTTTTGTGGTAGTACGGAGCATGCACAAGAAGCTTACCCACTTGGGGCCATTTCTTCTTAGATTTCATAGTTTGAACAATGTGATGCTATGGCAAGTTTCAATCCAAGGTAAAATAATCCGTACTCGAACACATATAATCCGGATTGAGGAACTACCCAAGTTTTTCCTATAGAAATAACCAAGACCAAGGTCAATTCTATAATCAAAGGCAAAGCTACCAACCGGGACAACAACAACAACCACAACAAGAAGGCTACCAACTATCCCAACTAGAAAAGTTGCTTGAAGAGGTCCATGCAACGTAATTCAAAATGAAAAATGAAATCAAGCAACTCACTCAAAGAATGGACAACACTGAACAAACCAAAAGATTCAAGACAGGCAAATTACCCAAATAGCCTCATCTTCTTCAAGAGCACCAGAAGCTTTCCTTGGCAAGTCTGATGTGAATCCAGTTGAACACTGCAACAAAATAGAACTTCAGAGTGGATGAATCTTGGGAGATAGCTGATGTGCGTAGATTTTATATACTTTTATGCATGTTTTGACGCACATTTACATACTTTGAGCATGCTTGATCTATGCATTTTTGTACTTCCAATTTTCCTTTTATCATATTTACTCTTTTTGTTCGGAGATCTGCTTTTGTGCATTTTCTGTACACAGGAGTCGAATTCGGTAAAGATTCTGCATTCTTGGACAAAACTTATGAGCTAAGCAAGCGAGAAGGCACCTGGCCGTGTACCAGACACGACCCTGCATTGGTAGGGAGCTCTGGCCGTATGGAGTTCATAGGCCGTGTGGCAGCAACAGCAAAGGAAGAAGGCTTGGCCGTGTGAACCTCACACGACCGTGCCAAGTTTTGAAGCAAATCAGAGTTCAATCTTTACATGGTCGTGTGGATCTACATGACCGTGTAAGGTTTCCAGAGACCAAGAAGGCCCTGGCCGTGTGCATCACACGGTCGTGCAGGGTTCCCAGTGCTTAAAAGTGTTATGGCCGTGTGCACCACACGGCCGTGCAAGGTTTCCAGAAGATGGGGCAGTCCAGGCCGTGTGGATCTACACGACCGTGCTTGGAGGACTTGATGGGAGTTGTCCATGGCCGTGTACACCACACGGCCGTGTATGGATGGCAGAGAGGGGAAAGGCTCTGGCCGTGTGAACCTCACACGACCATGCCTTGGGGCCGTGTGGCACCCGAAAGCCTCCCTCTATTTAAAACCTCTTTGAAGATTTGAAAGGGGATCTTCTCCCCTTTGGGAGAAAGCAAGATTTGGTGGATTCCTCCCATTCTTGGGAGGATTTTTGGGCGATCTAAAGGGAGATCTTGGCGAATTCGACTCTGGGAGCAAGGATTGGATCCGAAGATGGAGCTATATTGTAGAAAAGTTTTCTTTCTCTCCTCTTCTTGGATTCGGATCGAAGGAATGCTTGTAATCTTCCTATCTCTCCGCAAGTGTACGAGTGTATGGAAATGTTGCAAGTAATATAAAAGATTATCGTATCCACAGGGACTGGAATAAGCACTAGAAAAATCTCAAAGCGAATTAGCTAAACAACTAATCAATTGGTTTCAAATGCTAAGGATGAAAAACAAATAAAAAATGAAAGATTAACAAATAAGAGTTTGGGGTTTGAGTTATGAAAAAGGGAAGTTCTAGGACTTTTGGTTTCTTTGTAAGATCTCTTGAATGTAAATGGTTTACCAATTCTTATTTCTCAATTTTCTAATATTTGTAGAAGGTTGCCGGTTCTCTCTTGCAATAGATAACCGGCTTAGGACTGAAAAATGTACCTAAATGTGATCAATTAGATATGAACCTACGTTGTCCTTACATAGGATTGCACCTATTACTATGCTTCCCTCGGATACCAACATAGAAGTTCATAGCTTCTTAACCCATAAAGATACAAGGATTGAATCATAAATTCTATCCTACCCTCTTGAATATTCTCATTTCCCCTTCAAGGTTATCCCTCAAACGTCCTTACACGGGCTTGCACCTGTCACATGGATCCCTCGAAAAATCGAGTGAGGGTTAATCTCTACAAAGTACATAAGATATCCAAACAATTAATCAAGAATGAGAATTAAGCCCTAATCATAATTAATCATTCAAGATCTGTAACGACCACCCTTCTTACTACTACTACTCTCTAAGGATGACCGCTACTTAACTACTAACTCTACTTAACCGGTATGATTAAAAATCACATGGAAACCCTACCGAAAAATTTCGGCAGAGTCTCCCCTGTACCGGTGACCTTAAACTGACATACATAACATAATATACACAGCCACATGCGGCTGGAACACATATCAAACACACAGAAGGAATAACATCACCACGCAGTTTAATGAAATCAAATCATGCAAGTAATGAATAGCGAAAACAAAATAAAAACATACAATTAACTAACAGCGGAAGACTAAATGACTCATCTAATACATTCTTAATAAATGGCAATGTTAATAAATTCTTAAACTAAGTCCCAAGGCTTCCATAGTCCTGGCATCACACACCATCCGCGCCACCTTGTCGCCTTCCTTTCTATATCTTTTCCTTTCCTGTATCTGCAGTAAGAGGAAGTGTAGTCTATAAGCAAAATTTGCTTAGTAAGCGCTATCTAACTCACAAAATCATGAATGTGCATGTATACGAAAAGAACTAAAAACTATATGCTCTAAAAAGAAATAAAGCATAAACATAACTACTCATGTCAAACTAATAGCAAAGAAAAGCTAAGAAATCTACTCATGTAATTCTACTCGCTAATCATGCTACTCATCTAATAGGTAGACATGAAACTACTCATCCACTAGATAAACATGGTAGAATAAAGAACTAAACTTACTGAATTCTAAACACCTTCTGAATCTTATTCCACTTGTTTAAAGACTTATTCTTTAATACTTTATACTTATGTAAAACTCATTTTACTTGTTCAAAAACTTATACTTATAATACTTCAAAATAATAATCAACTTCTCTTGGGCCCGACAACTGTGCTTTTACTTTTGTAACGACCCGACCCATTCGGCGGCCCATTTGGCGGCCCATTTGGCGACCCTATGGTCGTCGACCGTCGACCGTCGGCCGAGCCGTTACTACTAGGTTATCTAAACCTAGGGACGACTATGGGAGCCCAGCCCAAGGACAAAGAGTCCAACACAGTGCCACTGATAAAAGTAAAATACTTGTTATCTTTTAATACTTCTATATAATGCCTCGGCATTTCTTTAGCACCTTGTGTGCCAAAATCCCTAAAGTCTTGACTTTGGGATTTACTTAAGGCCTTGGCCTTTTTCTTTCTTTTCTTAATCTTTCTTATACTTTTCTTATAAAAGAATGCTTCTTACAAAACTGAAATGTTTAAACAAATTCTAACTTTGCAATGCTTAAACAAAATCTGCATACAAGTTTAAACAGAAATCTGCATATTAAGCTTATCTAAAATCTGCATACTAAGCTTATCTAAAATCTGCATACTAAGCTTAACAAAATCTGCATACTAAGCTTATCTAAGGTCTGCATACTAAGCTTATCAAAAATCTGCATCTTAAGCTTAACTCATAGCAAACAAAACTGGAAAATAAATCTGCATATTCAAGAACAATAACTCAATAAATCTACACATCCTAAATTATTTCCAACTAAGCAAAGCAATAAGAAAGATTACTGCTGCTAACGACCTTTACACGTGGTATACTGAAGCATGCATCACTAGATCTACACATGTTGAATTATTTCCAACTAAGCAAAGTAATAAGAAAAAGATTACTGCTGCTAATAAAAGAGAATAATCCTTATACAAATTAGATATGAAGAACAAACCTAATAACCTTCTCTAACAAAGTACTCGAACAGAAAAGATACAGGAAATAGAATCACTTGCTCATTATCCTTAAGTTACCATTCCAAACTCGGAGAACAAGGAAAATTCAAACAACTACTAACCTTTTCGATATAAAGGAATAGACAATCATGCAAAGATAGGGCTACATAGCTCCAACATTCTAACTTCCAAAAAGAATTAGAAATCAAGCGATAACCTATAGAACACTCACGGCAGAAATCTTCAAAGACAAAACTCCTTACAGCATGCTTCAACAATCAAGAAGAACAAGCATAATCTTTACAGCATGATTCGAAATCAAGAAGAACAAGTCCGAAAACTACTCCTACTACATGCTTCAGAAATCTAACTCACGCCAATAAGCATAAAACCAAAATCCTTAAACCACGACAGCAAGGAAAGAAAATCTCGGAGCAATCCTACTGTAGGTGAGTAGCAACTTACCTTGCTTCTTGGACTCACAACCGAACAAAAAGGGCTTCTAGGACCTTGGCCGTCCGCCGGAGATGATGCCCTAACTCCCTTTCATTTTCTGCCCGAGCTCTGCCATCGTACGCAAAAGAGAAGGAGAGAATGGTTTAAGTCACGGGAAAACAGAGCATCAACTTATCCCTTTTTATAACTTAATATTTCTGTTAACTCCTTAAATAAATTTGCTATTTTTTCTAAACAGACAAATTCAACATCAACTTATCCCTTTTATAATCCAATATTCTGTTAATTATTTTAAATAAATTCGCTACTTTTTCTAAACAAACAAATCCAACATTAACTTATCCCTTTTATAATATTCTGTTAACTATCTTAAATAAATTCGCTACCTTTTCTAAACAAACAAATCCAAGATCAACTTATCCCTTTTATAATATTCTGTTAACTATCTTAAATAAATTCGCTACCTTTTCTAAACAGAAAAATCTGTTTTCCCACCTGGTCAGTTGGGTTTTGACCGAGTCAAAGGTCGTGGGTTCAATTCTCGATTTGGATAATTTTTTGTCGAAACTTCCTTCGTTTAGTAAAAATACCAAATGACTTCCAAAAATTACATAAAAATACTCTAAAAATTTCTAAAAATCCCTAGAATATTTCTATAGAATTTTTAAATATTTTTAAATTACTTTTAGGACTCTAATTGAGGAAATTTGGGGTGTTACAAGATCCAATCGATACAAACTAGGCAACATCATAGAAACAAAGAAATGACAAATCCACAAGAGTTTACATCAATTTATCTCACAAATACTCCCTCCATCCTAGAACAACAAGATCTACTCCATGAAATGAAGAAAGAAAACCAAAGATAGGAAGATTACAAGAATTCCTTCAATCCCAATCCAAGAAGAGGAGAGAAAGAAAACTTATCTACAATATAGCTCCATCTTCGGATCCAATCCTTGCTCCCGGAGTCGAATTCGCCAAGATCTCCCTTTAGATCACCCAAAAATCCTCCCAAGAATGGGAGGAATCCACCAAATCTTGCTTTCTCCCAAAGGGGAGAAGATCCCCTTTCAAATCTTCAAAGAGGCTTTAAATAGAGGGAGGCTTTCGGGCGCCACACGACCCTGAGGCATGGCTGTGTGAGGATCACACGGCCAGAGCCTTTCCCCTCTCTACCATCCATACACGGCCGTGTGGTGTACACGGCCGTGGACAACTCCCATCAAGACCTCCAAGCACGGCCGTGTAGATCCACACGGCCTGGACTGCCCCAGCTTCTGGAAACTTGGTACGGCCGTGTGGTGCACACGACCATAACACATTTAAGTGCTGGGAACCTGCACGACCGTGTGATGCACACGACCAGGGCCTTCTTGGTCTCTGGAAACCTTACACAGCCATGTAGATCCACACGGTCATGTAAAGATTGAACTCTGATTTGCTTCAAAACTTGGCACGGCCGTGTGAGGTTCACATGGCCAGGTCTTCTTCCTTTGTTGTTGCTGCCACACGACCTCTGAACTCCACACGGCCAGAGCTCCCTACCAATGCAGGGTCATGTCTAGTACACGGCCAGGTGCCTTCTCGCTTGCTTAGCTCATAAGTTTTGTCCAAGAATGCAGAATCTTCACCGAATTCGACTCCTGTGTACAGAAAATGCACAAAAGCAGATCTCCGAACAAAAAGAGTAAATATGTTAAAAGGAAAACTGGAAGTACAAAAATACATAGATCAAGCATGCTCAAAGTATGTAAATGTGCGTCTAAACATGCATAAAAGTATATAAAATATACGCACATCACACCCCCAGACTTAAACCTTTGTTTGTCCTCAAGCAAAATGTTGCAATCTAAATTCATATGTTCTACAACGCATTCATAAACCCTAATGTACTTTCCTAACTCTATCAAAGAGTTCCACTAACAAGCATAATCATGGAAACAAATCAAGTATGGCACAAGCTTAAGTATCCTGTGCACAGTGTAAAAGTAACTAAAAAACCCTTCAAGTTTCAATCTATGACCTAGTCAAGTCGTCATCAAATTTGAATTCCTAATGTTTTCGGTGAAAGACAAGTAATCATTGATAGACACTTACTTGCCACTCACTTGGTTCATATTTCTCAACCAACCCAAGGTCTCAAAGGTGTGCTCAATCTCAAGAGAAGCTAAGCAGTCATTTCCCCAGTAACCTAACTCGCTCTCAAAGGGGTGACTTGCTAGATTCCACTCGCGACAACTGTTTTTTATATCCCATATTCACTTTTTTTTTTCCATTGCTTTTTTTTTTCAATTTTTTTTTCATGAGCATTTGCATTGTGCAAATCTTATTTCACAAGTGTACTTTTAGCACAAATGTTGGGATATTTTGATTTTTCCAAATGAGCTTTTATGAGTTGAGCCTCATCCAGTAACCAAAATGAAGTTTGAAAAATCACCATGGAAACCAAGTACTAAGCAAACAAGATGAATCATGACTAGGGGTGATCACGGATCGGGTTGGTTTGGTTATTAGGGTAAAAAACTATTCGGCCCTACTAGATCAGATAATGCAAAATCGGGACCTACATCCGGCCCTATATCCAGCAGTTCTTATGTTTCAGATATCCGACGGGTTGTCAGTTATTTGGATATCCGACCCTATATCCAATGAAATATAAAATATAAATATAAATATAACAAAAAAATAAAATTTTTTAAAATGATAATAGACATTACTCATTACACGTTATAGCAGCTAATCGGAAATAACTATTACAACGTGTAGCAGCTTATCGACAGTAGTTACTACAACGTATAACAGCTTATCAACATTAGTTGCTACAAGTAGGGGTGATCGGATCGGGTTGGTTCGGTTATTGGGATAAAAAACTATCCGGCCCTACTAGATCAGATAATGCAATATTAGGACCCTACATCCGGCCCTATATTCGGCGGATTATTTTTTTTTGGTTCAGTTCGGGTCGGTATAAGCGGGTTGGTCGGTTTGACAGATTGACTGCTCACCCCTAATCATGACTATTTCAATGATATCAACCATTTAAGTATCAAGTCAAAGTGTAGTGAAAGTAAGATTCTTAAGGTCAAGCCAAGACTAAAGCTCATCTCCATATGATTCTTAGCTTATTTCATGATACCCAAGATAGAGAAAAGAAGTACATAAAGCTTACTACTAGCATCATTTACAACATCATGAATCTAGATAATAAACGTGCTAGTATTTTGCATTAAGGAACAAACAATCATGATATGATAAATGATGCAACTAGCAAAAAAACAAAAAATTTATTATGCAAAAACTAAACTAAATCAAATGCATCTAATGCATCCCCCTAGACTTAAACTTGTTGGTGCGGTTAGCACTAACGATTTAACCCAGGTTTTGATGAATGACAAATAAGTTAAGTTAGGTTTATTGTTGATCTAACACTTTGATCGAGTGTGCAGGATAAGTCCAGACAGGTCGACGGGCTGACCGGATGTCTGGCACGAAGCCCAGCTAGGTCGACGGGCTGACCAGATAGCTGGCACGAAGTCCAAGCGGGTCGACGGGCTGATCGGACGCTTGGCAAGAAGTCCAGCTAGGTCAACGGGCTGACCGGATAGCTGGCGAGAAGTCCAGACGGGTCGAAGGGCTGACCGGACGTCTGGCAGGTAAGTAAGGTAAGTCACTGGAGGGGAGTGACTGCGAGGACGCGTTCCCAGGAAGGGAACATTAGGCGTCGATCCGGCTTAGATCCATTTCGGATATCTAAGTCGAGATCGTGACTAGATTCCGGTCTCGGAAAGACGGAATCTAAGTCATACTTTTTTGTCAATTCATTGTGCTAACAATCTGTGTTGCAGGGTATATTTTGCCTCGGACTAACCTTGTTTTGCAGGAGAAGGAGTCTCTGGAAAAAGGTGGTCCGGGCGCCCGGAAGGGATCCGGGCGCTCGGAGGTAACTTTTATCCTCTGCGTCGCCTCACCACGTGGAGTATCTTGACTGGACTTGCCACGTCGCACCAGGGCACTCGGAAGGGATCTAGGCGCTCGGAGCAGCATATAAAAGAAGCCCCAGGGGTGGAGCCTCAAGATCATCTCAGAATTCCCAGATTGCATTGCTGCTCTGTGCTCCAGCGACGCTAACAAAGCTCCGACAACGCGCCCTTGCTCTTTAAGCTTTCTTTTCTGTCGGTATAGCTTTGTGTTTTGTTTCATTAGCATTTCTTGCACTCTTTTTGTAATCACATTCGAATTGCTAGTGATTGCCCAACGAAAGTGGTCAAGGACCACGGGCCTTCGAGTAGGAGTCGTCACAGGCTCCGAACGAAGTAAAATCAATTGTGTTCATTTACTTTTCCGCTGCGTACTTTTACACTCGAGTTTTCAAATCGATATTCACCCCCCCCTCTATCGAACGATCACGGTTCTACAAGTGGTATCAGAGCAGGTACCGCTCTGATTTGGTGCAACCACCAATCAGACAGGGGGTGAAAAATTAATCTTTTATTTCGGTTTTCAGTTTCACGTTTAATTTCAAATTGGTAATTTACCTGTTTTGAATTTTTTTTCGTTGCAATTAAATCTAAATTGGTGCAACACCAATTTAGATACTTCTATTATTTTTCTTCTTCCGCACTACTAATCCAAGACCAAGTCTTGGGATTTTTGTTTTTCTTTTCTTTCTTCTGTGCGCAGGACTAAAATGTCTCAGACAGAAGGATTCAGCACAGTACGACCTCCACTCTTCAACGGGGACGATTTTCCGTACTGGAAGAAGCGCATGGAGGTTTACCTCAAAACAGACTTCGACCAGTGGATGAGCGTTACGAGACCCTATAAAATTCCAGCGGACAGCTCCGGGAATATACTGGATCCTGAAGACTGGACAGCAGATTTGAAGAAAAAAGCGTCAATAGAAAATAAAGCGATCAACACTCTACAGTGCGGATTAACAAGAGAAGAACTGAACAGAGTCGGTCCACACAAAAACGCTAAAGAGCTGTGGGACAAATTGATCGAGCTGCACGAGGGAACGAGCGACGCCAAGGTAACAAAACGAGACCTGCTTTTAAATAAAATTCTTAATATAAAAATGCAGGAAGGTGAAACGGCGAATCAGCTCCACGCGAGGATCAAGGACATCCTCAACGGGCTTCATGCGATAGGCCACCAGATGGAAAATAGAGACTTAATAAGGTACGCATTAAATGCTTTTCCACGAAATAGTTTGTGGGCATCAATCGTAGATGCCTACAAAATTTCTAAAAATCTCTCTAAGTTAAAATTAGACAAACTTTTCTGTGAATTAGAATTACATGAACAAACTAATGCTGGAGCCGAGAAAGGTATAGCTTTATTTGCAGGTTCCTCTAAAGAAAAGAAGAGCAAGCCTGAATATGAAGAAGATTCCGACCAAGACTCCGAAGACGAAGAACACCTGGTGAACTTGGTAAGAAAAATGTTCACCAAGAGAAAAAGGAGCTTCAGCAAAAAGGACCTTCAAAAGATCAGTTCTCCCTCAGAACAAAAGAACGTGACTTGCTTCGGCTGCAATAAAAAAGGACACTACAAGAACGAATGCCCAAAACTGAAGTTTGGCAAACTGAAGTCAAAGAAGGCCCTCAAAGCAACGTGGGACGACTCCTCGGACGAATCGGAGGAAGAAGAGCAGAAACATCAGAGCCACCTCGCACTGATGGCCAGCGAAGCTGAAACAGAAGACGAGTCGGAAGATGAAGACGGGTCTGAACCCGAAACAAGCCACAAGTCCGTACTCGTTTCCGAAGGCCCGAATGAGGTATATTTTAATTTAAACAAATTTTTTTTTAGAATTATTTCCTGTTTAAATAGTAAATTAATTAAAATAGAAAATGAAAACAAATCACTTCTTGAGGAAAATAAAAACCTCAAGGAACAAATCAAAAATTCAAATCTAACTCAAGATCTAACACTTGAGGGGGAGAATTTATCATTAAAAAATGATATTAACAATTTAAAAGAAATGCTAGAAAAATTTACAACAAGATCAAAAAATCTTGACTTAATCCTGAACAATCAAAAGGCATGTTATAATAAAACCGGACTCGGATACAAGTCGAACTCAAATAAAATCTTTAAGTCATTAATAACTCAATACAAATCAACTAATCAAGCTTGGGTTCCAAAAGCGTGTCTGACCACGCAAGTAGGACTTAATCAATATTATATACCTAAAGAAAAAGTATATTATATAAACCCGATTAAACCAAATAAAAAACCAAAACACAAACCTAAAACGAAAATTTAAATTAAAAGTCAATAATTCAGGGGGAGGCTCCAGAATAGCTGGCACCTCCAAAATTAACTAACCCGGCAGGGTAATTAGGATTAGTTAAAAAGAGACCAAGTTTAACTTGAATCATGGTACTGGTGAAGTTTTTGGATGATAGTACGTTAGGGAAGCTTGGGCATCGCATGTCTAGAAAGATATGATTTCGATCTGGTGCATTTGGCCAAGTGGAACTGACCGAAGCTACCCTTAAATGAATCATAACCAGTTAGACCAAGATTTAGTACTAAGCTCCGTGGGTAGGACTATTCGGAAAACCTCGAAAGGTTGGTTACTACTAATGACGTCCATGTGACTCACCAAGCTTAGAGGTTTATCCGAAAATTGCCTATTTGTGGAGACCAAAGCTAAATCTGAATCTAACACAAGTTAAACCAAAACTCCATAATTAAAAATCCAATTTCATCTCACAAAATCATAGGATTCCCTGATTGACAATATAGATCGGGTGAGATGAATAAGGCTTAAATTTGTTTAATTAAAAATTAATTTCAAAATTTTAAATTTCAAACTTAAAAATTAATTTCAAAATTTTAATTTTAAACTTAAAAATTAATTTCAAAATTTCAAACTTAAAAATTAATTTCAAAATTTCAATTTTAAACTTAAAAATTAATTTCAAAATTTTAATTTTAAACTTAAAAATTAATTTCAAAATTTTAATTTTAAACTTAAAAATTAATTTCAAAATTTCAAATTTTAAAAAAAAAATTAATTTCAAACTTAAAAAAATTATTTTCAAAATTTCAAACTTAAAAAATTAATTTCAAAATTTCAAACTTAAAAATTAATTTCAAAATTTTAATTTTAAACTTAAAAATTAATTTCAAAATTTTAATTTTAAACTTAAAAATTAATTTCAAAATTTCAAACCTAAAAAAAAAAAAATTATTTCAAAATTTTAAAATTAAAATTTAATTTCAAAATTTTAAATTTAAACTTAAAAATTAATTTCAAAATTTTAATTTTAAACTTAAAATTAACTTAAATAATGCCTGCTCAAAAGTAAAAAGACTAGCTTTAAATCCTACTTACTGTTGGAAACCAAGTGGATTTTGGACAGCGGTTACTCCAAACATATGACTGGAGATCAGACCAAGTTCACTCAACTCACTTACAAAAGCTTAGGAACAGTTGCCTTTGGAAACAACGACAAACTCAAGGTAATTGGTATAGGTAATATTGAATTAAAAATAGACTTTATAGTTACAAATGTTTTACTTGTTGAAAATTTTAAATATAATCTTCTGAGTATAAGTCAATTATGTGATACTAGGTATAAGGTTAAATTTCTATCCACAGAGTGTTTAATCAAACATCTAGATAATCCTACCATAAGCCTAAAAGGTTTTAGAAAAGACAACATCTATGCCATCAACTTAACCACTTCTTCCATTAAGTGTTATTTAACACAAAAAGAAGAAACATGGTTATGGCATAGAAGAATGTCTCATACCAACTTTAGAAATATAAGCAAATTAAATGGACTAGTGAGAGGCTTACCAAAATTACCTAACATAGATTCAACCATATGTAATGCTTGTCAACAAGGTAAACAAACTAAATTCACTCACAAACCAATAAATCAGCCACAAACCAACTCAATATTAGAACTTCTACACTTAGATCTTTTTGACTCCCATGGAGTCAAATCCATAAATGGAAACTTATACTGTTTAGTCATAATAGATGATTGTTCTAGGTTTACTTGGGTAATATTCTTAAAACATAAAGACGAAACTTTTGAAATCTTTACAAACTTTTACAAACAGATTGAAAATGAAAAATATCTTAAAATTAAAAAAATTAGGAGTGACAATGGGGGAAAATTTTAAAATCATAATTTTAACAAATTCTGTCTTGAAAATGGCTACCATCACGAATTTTCATGTCCTAAAACCCCCTAACAAAATGGAATTGTAGAAAGAAAAAATAGAACCTTACTAGAAGCCTCTAGAACTATGTTAAATGAATATAACCTACCAAAATATTTCTGGGCAGAAGCTGTTAGCACAGCCTGCTATGTGCAAAATAGAACAACATTAAATAAAAGACATAATAAAACCTTCTTTGAAATATTTTATAACAAATAACCTAACATAAAATATTTTAAAGTATTTGGGTGTCCAGCCTTCATCCTAAATACTAGAGAACATTTAGGAAAATTCACCTCTAAAGTAGAAAATGGAATTTTTGTAGGATATTCTCTAAACAGTAGGGGTTACAGAATATATAACAAAATTACGCTAAAAATCGAGGAAACCACAAATGTAAAATTTGAAGAAACCCAAGGACAAACTCAACTTCAACCTACTGAAATTAATGATTCTGAAGAAACCAATAAATCCCTAGACTATGAAGAAGATGAACACACTCAAGAAAATGAACCCCCTAGAACTATAAAAGTAAATCCTAACCATCCAACTGATCAAATAATTGGTGACCCAGACCTAAGGGTTCAAACCAGATCATCTTTTAGGAACCTGAGTCAAATCTCCCTGATTTCAAAAATTGAACCCAAAACTGTAGATGAATCCCTACTAGACCCAGACTGGATTATAGCTATGCAAGAAGAACTAGCCCAATTTGAGCGTAATGAAGTTTGGGACCTAGTACCACCACCTAAGAATAAGAAAATAATAGAAACAAAATGGGTATTCAGAAACAAATTAAGTGAAACTGGGGAAATTACTAGAAATAAGGCTAGACTAGTTGCCAAAGGGTTTAGTCAGGTTGAAGGACTTGACTATGATGAGACATATGCCCTAGTAGCCAGATTAGAATCCATTAGAATGTTACTAAGTTATGCAGCCCACAAGGGATTCAAACTATACCAAATGGATGTTAAGTCTGCCTTTCTTAATGGACTAATTAAAGAAGAAGTTTATGTAGGTCAGCCTCCTGGGTTTGAAAGTCTAGAACACCCTGATTATGTTTTTAAGTTAAAGAAAACATTATATGGACTTAAACAAGCACCCAGGGCATGGTACGAAAGGCTAACATCTTACTTAACATCTAAAGGATTCAACCAAGGTCAAATTGACCCAACCTTGTTTGTTAAATCATTAAATACAGACATATTTATTGCACAAATATATGTAGATGATATAATATTTGGTTCAACAAATTCAGAATTTTTAGAAGAATTTATTAATCTAATGGAAAAAGAATTTGAAATGAGCTTAGTAGGAAAATTAACTTATTTCTTAGGATTACAAATCAAACAAACAAATGAAGGAAATTATATTTATCAACACAAATACACTAAAGAATTACTTAAAAAATTCGGAATGGAAAATACAAAAGAAATAGAAACACCTATGGCAGTAAACACAATCTTAGATAATGACCCAAATGGAAAACCAGTTGATTTAAAATATTATAAGAGTGCAATAGGTAGCCTACTGTACTTAACTGCAAGCCGACCTGATATTTTATTTGCAGTTAGTATGTGTGCTAGATACCAAACTTGTGCTAAGGAATCCCATTTGACACAAGTTAAAAGAATTTTTAGATATCTTAAGGGAACAACAAATGTAGGAATTTGGTATCCTAGGACCAATAATTTTGAACTAATAGGGTATTCTGACTCAGATTATGCTGGATGTAAATTAGACCGCAAAAGCACAAGTGGTGGATGCCAATTATTAGGTTCATCACTTGTCAACTGGTTTAGCAGAAAGCAACATTGTGTTGCTCTATCTACCACTGAGTCAGAATACATAGCTATAGGCGAATGTGTTGCACAATTATTATGGATGATGCATACTCTAAAAGATTTCAACTTAAATATCACAAATGTAAAAGTATTAATTGACAACATAAGTTCAATTAACTTAACCAAGAACCCTGTGCATCATTCAAGAACCAAACATATTGAAATTAGGCACCACTTTATCAGGGATCATGTTACTAAAGGTGATATTGAACTCAAATACATTGAGTCCAAATCAAATTTAGCTGACATTTTCACAAAACCACTCCCTGAAAGTGAATTTAGCAACTTACGTCGAAAATTAGGGATGTGCTTAATAGACTAGGGGTTTTCAAAATCGTTTTCAAAAATTATTTTCAAATTATAAGTTAAACCTGTTTGTTTTCAAAACTTTCCATTTTTAGATTTTCAAAAACTGTTTTGGCCTTAGACTAGTTTTTGAATCCTTAGAAAGCATGTACCCATAGGACTAGTTTTGAGCATCTCACCAAAACCCTAGGCTTACCTTGCTTGTGTTTGCCAAACAATAGAAAGGGGTGAGATGCATAGGCCACTTGCCTAAGACTTAAGATGCTTATTTCAGTGCATCGACATAAGTCTAGGCGTTAAAAATAAAATATATATTAATCAAGTTCAGATTGACCTTAACTTGACTAACCAAGTGAAAGCTGCTATCTTTTGATAAGTTAGTCAGTAA